>NC_134530.1:23364457-23673880 GCF_050624435.1 Tenrec ecaudatus
TTTGATAGCCGGGCACCATCAGCTTTCTTCACCACATTTGCTTATTCACCCACTTTGTCTCCAGCGGTTGTGTTGGGAGGGTGAGCATCATAGAATGCCAATTTAATAGAAGAAAGTATTCTTGCGTTGAGGGAGTACTTGAGTGGAGGCCCAATATCCTTCCACCACCTTAATACTAAACCTATAAATATAGGCACATAGATCTATTTCCCCATCCTCATATATAAATATATTTGCATATGTACATATCTTTGTCTAGACCTCTATAAATGCCCTTTGCCTCCCAGCTCTTTCCTCTATTTCCCTTGACTTTCCTCTTATCCCACTATCATGCTCAGTCCCCACCTGGGTTTCAGCAATTCCTCTTTGTTACATTACCCTTGATCTTGCCCTACCAGGCCTCCCACACCCACCTCACCACCAATTTGGATCATTTTTTGTTCCCTTGTCCCTGGGTTTGTTAACACCACTTCCTTTCCCCCCACCTTCCCCTATACCCTGTCCCCCCTGAACTGTCAGTCCCATTGTTTTCTCCTCCAGATTGTTCATCCAGCCTATCTTATTTAGACAGACCTACGGAGATAATGACATGCACAAAAACAAGACAGAGCACAACCAAGCAACAAACCACTGACAAAGAACAAACAAAACACAACAAGAAAGAAAAGCCTGTAGTTAGTTCAAGGATCATTTGTGGGCTTTTAGGAGCGTTTTCCAGTCCAGTCTGTTGGGGCACCACGTCCTGGCCCTAAAGTCCACCTTCAGCTTTCCCTGGGGACCTTGCCGCTCCATTCCCTTGCTGTTCTGCTGCACTCCCCCTGTGCTTTGCCTCCATGTGGTGGGGTCAGGTCGGGTGCAAGTCCCACACTGTGTCTCCGGTGCAGTCCCCTGCATCTTCTTTCTTAACAGAGTCATGGTCCCCAGTGGCTAAGCACTTGATTGCTAACTGGAAAGTCGGTGGTTTGAATCCACCATCCCCTTGCCACTCCTAGAAGTAAGAATCCAGTCATGGGCTCCTGTAAAGACACCAGCCTGGGACACCGTGGGTGTGGGTGTGGGGTGCGGGGGTTAGTTCTCTGTTGACCCAGGTCACTGGGAATGGGAGTCAACTCAGCAGGCCCATGATGACAACTTGTCATCATTGATTGAAAGGGGAATTGTGCATTTTAAATGAATATATATTTCTATCTTTGGGGCCAATACCAGAAAGGAGGCACGTGGCAGTATAGTTGTTGGATGAAGGAAATGATCCCAGATAATCAAGTCCAGAGGAACAAACGACGGGATCAGAGAGTTTATTAGAAAGGTTCAGAAAAGCCTAGACTTCCTCTCCACCACCACCCTAGCTGTTCTTTCTTACCCTTTTAAAAAAAGAAAGTTTCAGAAAGTCTGTGCTCTGGACAGCAGCCACCCAGACCCGTGTCTCTCGCCTAGAGGGAGCCTGCCCTTGCTGTGTCTGCACATGCCTCCTGTCCATCCGGCCACAGCAGCACACCTGGCCTTTTCTCCCTTGTCTGGCCCCCAGAACCTCTCCCCACCCAGGGTCCCACCCCTGGCCCAGCTACTGCTACAGCAGCGGTTCTCAACCTGTGGGTCACGACCCCTTTGGTGATTGAACAACCCTTTCACAGTGGTCGTCTAAGACCATCAGAAAACACATATTTCCAATGGTCTTAGGAACCCTGCTCCTCTAGCTGTCTCCAGGCGGGTCTACCCACATGCAGATATGCGCACATCCGAGTACCCAGTACCCAGCGTGAAGACGGTTACCCATGCTACACCATGCTTCAAGACAAAATTTCATTGATTTGTCATTAGAAATAAATATTCCACAATATATAATTACATCTTGTTTTTGTGATTCATCACGATGCTTTAATGATGTTCCATTTGTAACAATGAAAATACATCCTGCCTATCAGATATTTACAGGACGATTCCTAACAGTAGCAAAATGACAGTGATGAAGTAGCAACAAAAATAATTTCATGGTTGGGGGTCACCACCACACGAGGGAGGAAAGTTGAGAACCACTGTGCTACAGAATAGCAAACCTTTGGTCTCAACCTAGGAGGCTGTATCCCCGTGCTCTCTTACCTGTCCCATCAGGGCCCTGCCATCCAACTTGTCTTTAAGTCATGCTGCTTGGGGTGGAGCAGTGGGGGAAAGGACTCGTGTCTCACTTTCCCTCTGGTGTCACGTCAGGCAGTTTGTACAGACAAAAATAAAATCAATACATTTCCACAGGCACTTGGGTGAATTGAGGGCTTTTGCAAGGAGAAAAAGAGACTGTGCTCTATCAGTATGTATTTGCTCTCCCTTCCTCCACTCCTTGAGACATATAACATCATATATGATCACGAGAGTGACATGTTTGCTGGATGTATAAGATTATTTCTCCACCTGACCTGCATAGTTTATTCTTCAACCACAAAGATGTTCTACCAACGACATTCAGAGGGGGAGGGATGGTCTAAGTAAGGTTTCTGTACATTACTGAAATTAAGCGGATTCCAATTTAACCTCCATTTTATAAATGCAAGCATTAAATGTGGTTTTCCTGGTGACATGTTCTTCACAGTGCTTCCAGCACCTTACAGGAGGAGAGCAGCTTCCTCTTCCATCTTTGGACTCCCTTAGCAGAGCCTCTTGTCTTGGGGGAAAGACTAGGCTTTCCATGCTCTCAGAAACTCACAAGAGCAATGCTCCCCTGTCCTATGGGGCCACTGGGCGTTGGCATCAACTGGATGGCAGTGAGAGAGAGACCAGAGCCTCCTTTGCCAGAACAAATGGCTAAGCTTGGGAACTCCATCTTGGTCAGTTAGGCACCTCCCCTCAGGAGCAGAGGAGGCGTGGTGGCCTACTAGGTTATTGGGCTACTAACTGTGAGGTCAGCATTTCAAACCCACCAGATGCTCAGGGAGAGAAAAAGGAGGCTTTTTGCTCCCACAAAGATTGACAGCCTCGGAAACCCAAAAGGGGCAGGTGTACTCTATCTGATCGACTCCCAAGCAGGAGTCTGAATCAACTGAATGGTTGTGAGTTTGGGTTGGGTTTTGAAGAACAGGAAGCAGGTGGGTTAACTTTGAATCTCAACAGCTGTGAAGCACAGCAGGAACCCTGGTGCCCTAAAATGGGTTAGGCATTTGGCTGCAAACCACAAGGTCAGCAGTTCAAACCACCAGCCATTCTGAGGAAGCAAGATGAGACTTCCTGCTCCCATTTAAGAGTTACAGTCTCCTCCAAAACCTTCATGGGGCGCTTGTAGTCTACCCACATCCGGTTGCTATGAGACAGAACTCTCAACGGCAGTGAGTCCAATGAGGGAGACCTGGGTTTGATTTCTGCCCAGTGAAAGCACTTCTTGCGCAGCCACCACCAGTGTAAGCTTGAATGTGGACCTGAGGCTGAACAGATTCCGGTGGTGCTTCCAGATAGAGAGTCTAGGAAGAAGAGGCTGGGGACTTGCTCCCGAAAATCAGACCATGACAACCCTGTAGATCACAAGGGTCCTATGCGTCGAGGTCTCCATGGGGTTTTCAAAACAGCTGTATTGTGTAGGGCGACCAGAAACCACAACTCAGACCTCAACGATTAGCAGTCAAGCGCTTAACGAATATCCACACTTCATACAGCGTTCCCTCTCATAACTGCCATCCAGTTGATCACATAGAGCAGGGTGGAACTGCGCTGAGTAGAAAGCACCGTCTTTCACCTGTGTAATCGCTGCACCACCAGTGAAAATACGAATATGATTCCCATTTTACAGATGAGAACGTTTAGATCTGTTGCTCAGGACTTTTTTTTTTTTTTTTAATCCTTCCTGGAAGAAGATGTTCTGAGGCGGGAGACGCACCGGGATCTCTAAACAAGTTCTTAAGTCCGGATAGCATTAGCATCCCAGGGAAGAAAGGCAACTTCAAAGCCAACCCGACGAAAACCCCGGAGCGCCTACAACTCCCAGAGTGCCTCGCGCGGCGACTCGCCAAGATCGCATTGGGTAGACGAGGCGGGGGAGGAAATCTCTGCGCTACCTCCTGGGAGATGTAGTCTCGCCGCGCGTAAAGGCACGCCCGTGCGTCTCTCGCTTACCGAGTGATCCAGGACCAATGACGAAGCGGATCTGGGTGAGCGCGGGGCCGACGGACCAATAGACGCGCCGTCGTCGGAGGGAGGGACTTCCGGCAGCGAAATCGTGGTGAGCGGCTGCGCGAGGACGGGTACTTCCTTTTGCGGGTCGGGACGAGCGCGGAAGGTCTGCCATGAAGGCCTCGGGCACGGTAAGCCGGGAGCGACGGGTCCCCGCACCGTGGGACGGGGTGCGGGCGCACTCGAGGCGCCTGGGAGGACATTACAGGTCAGACGGGTGCGCTCGCTCCTTCCTGGGCGCCTGCGGCCGCACGCCACCCTCATCCGGGCTCCGCGAACATGGCGGCGGCGCCGCGTGGGGAGGTCCGCGTGAGGGAGCCGGTCTGGACTCGGGGTCTGAGGCGATCGGGTGCCCGCGCCGGAGGCAGGGCCACGCTGCGTGCTGTGGAGAGAGTGCGTTGCGCCCTTCGTGCGCCTCCGAGCCGGTTTCCCCGCCTGGAAAGCCGGCGTCGAGTGGAGGAATGTGGAAGGTAGCCCCCGGGAGAAGCGGGGCCGCCGGGTCAGGCCCCGAAGAGCTGGAAGTGGCAGCAAAGTCTCGTTTGTGACATTTTTTTAACTCGTAAGAACTTATTAGTTCGTTGACGGAAACAGCTTTCAAACTGGGCAAAATGTCTGCTTTTCGTTGAAGTCCTCGGCCATGACGGATCCGAACCCCTGCAGTGGGCTCGGTAGCAGACTCGGGAAGCCCGGCAGCAGGGCTGGGAGTGTCCCTAGGTTTTTGAGCGGGTGGGTCGTGGTGGGAGGCCCAGAATTGTGCCTTCCTGTCTGTAGGCCTCGGAGGAAGAACCGTGGCTGGAAGTTGGGGGAGGGAGGCTGTCAAGCCAATGAGCTACAAAGTGGCAGTGGCAGGGATTACTTCTAGGAGCAGGGTGGGCCTACGCCTCAGCTGCTTAATCTGCATAGAATAACCACTGTGTGGACTTTTCATGACTCTGGGAGCAGATTGCCAGCCCTTTAAGGTACCTGTGGGTGGGGTTCGAACCATCGACTTTTGGACTCGTAAGCCAAGCATCTAATAACCCAACCAGAGAGGCAGGTTTGGCTTTGCTGTATATGGGTTGGGGGTTGGAGGGCTTGCTGGTTGGGAGTAGAGCCCCCTGCACTGGGATCCCTCCAGGGCCTCACCCTGTGCACTTGCTTATAGTGTCCTGTGTCTAAAGTTCTTGGGCAGGGTGTTACTGATGGGGAAAGGCAAGGGAGGGCAGAACTGAACCCCATGGGCCCCCTTGAAATCCCTGCACAGCTTGGCTAACAAATCAGGGCGCAAAGCTCTCTACCCTGCCCACCTAGATTACTCCTGGAGTCGCTGGGCTCCTGTCCCACTTCTGTCTCCTCTATCCCTCCCAGCTTCGTGAGTACAAGGTGGTGGGCCGCTGCCTGCCCACCCCCAAGTGCCGGACACCGCCACTCTACCGTATGCGCATCTTCGCCCCCAACCACGTCGTCGCCAAGTCCCGCTTCTGGTACTTTGTGTCACAGCTGAAGAAGATGAAGAAGTCTTCCGGGGAGATTGTGTACTGCGGGCAGGTATGTGAGTCTGGGGGGTGGCCGGTGTCCCTGCGGGATTACCGTTCACAAAACTGGTTGTGCTCCATCAGGGGAGCAAGGACAGTGACCCTTCTAGACCCTGGCTATAAAGTGTAGGTGGGGTGGGAGCAGTGATGTCACCTGGTTGTTTAGGACAAGCTGGCGAAGGGCCTGGCTGGTGCTGTGGACTTACCTTAGGTAGCAGGCTCCCTGGTAACATGGGGGCTGGGCTGTGGAGGGGAGGTTAGGGGGTCCCTGCGGCTTCCCCTGAGCCCTGCCCTTGCCCCAAAGGTGTTCGAGAAGACCCCTCTGCGGGTGAAGAACTTTGGCATCTGGCTGCGATACGACTCCCGCAGCGGGACCCACAACATGTACCGGGAGTACCGGGACTTGACCACCGCAGGCGCCGTCACCCAGTGCTGTAAGCACCCCAGTGTGGTTCCCTAGACCCGAGCAGGCCGGGTGCAAGACATGGGAAGGGGGGCATAGGGAGCAGATTTGTAGAGGACAAGCAGGTCTCTGGGATGCCCTTCACTGGCAATTGAGGATTAGGGGGTTGGGGAGAGACCAGTGAGAACCCTGCCATCTCTACCTGCAGGCTGAGTGTCCTGGTACCCGCTGTCGTTGGACTTGTGAGTTCCGAGTTTGCCTGCTTGCACCCAAACCCAAGGACTGTGGCTTCTCGTAGCGGCAGTTTAAAGAGTGGTGCGCACAGCAAGTGGGCCTTGTCGCCTTTGAGGGGCTGCGCAGTGCCCCTCAGAGTGAATGTGAAGGTTCAACAAGCTTGGTAGGGGGCCCGTGGGCCCAGTGGGAGTCGGTACCATGCAGTGCATGTGGGAGCTATGTTTCTCCTTCCCTGCAGACCGTGACATGGGTGCTCGGCACCGAGCCCGGGCCCATTCCATCCAGATCATGAAGGTGGACGAGATTGCGGCCAGCAAGTGCCGCCGGCCTGCGGTCAAGCAGTTCCATGTGAGTTGCTGGAGTTTGGGGGCGTGGTCCTTTAGACCTGGATGGCAGGGAGACCCTGAAACTGCAGTCCTGGGAGTGGCCACACCCCGGTGACCTTAGAAGAAGTTCTGGGCACCTGCCCAGCTGCTTATCTTGTATCCTCCTCTTTCTCAGGACTCCAAGATCAAGTTCCCACTGCCCCACCGAGTCCTGCGACGCCAGCACAAGCCACGCTTCACCACCAAGCGGCCCAACACCTTCTTCTAAGCTGAGACCTCCCGCCCCAGTCTGCCCAATAAATGCCTCGGGGACCGGCGTGGGGCCTAGAGGTTGTTTTCTTTGCCCACCATAGAGAAATCAAAAGCGCGCAGAGATGGGCACTGCTGGTTACAGCCCTTGTGCGTCTGCAAACCCGACGTCTGCTCCTTCCTGCCACAGGAATAGCTGAGATGGTGGAGTTCATGTAGACCTGCCTTATCCCATCTCCATGGGACGGGGGCTGGGGTGGGGGGCTACTTTTACTCCTCCGGTGGAGATCCTGGAGCTTTAATCTTGTCCCAGGATCTCTTCCATTGTGTCTCCAGGAAACCGCATTAGGTGGGCGAATGAATGCAGGCGCAACCTAATTCCTGCTCTACCTGAGCCAGAGCGCGTCCTGGGAGCAGGGCCCCCCCTAGAGCTTGTCCACAACCCACTTGCAGCTTCCCATCTTTCCTATGTGTGGTTGGGGGTCAGAGCCTGAAGTGCACAACTACATGTTGTGTTGTCTACTGGGGGGTCCTTTCTGGCCGTCCAGTGTCACTGTCTGGTCTCTGCAGCTTTCACATGCTCGTGAATTGGACGCACTCTGCTTGGGTCGGCACACCTTTAGTCTTCAAAGGGACACGTTTGCTTAACGTTCCAGAATAAGCCCCTTCAAACCTTTCTCACGGTTTTAAAGGTTTCAGAACCGCACCCCTGCTTCTCCCTAACGGACAAGCTGGCTCCTGCCATCTCCCCCTCCTGAGCCCTCTGCTGGGAGAGAACATTCATTGTCATTCTGTCTTCTGCCATCAAGCTATTGAGGGCAGGGCTCCTGCCTTGGCACAGAGTCCCGAGCTGTACATGGGAAAGAAGCCCAAGTGGATGGGAAGGGCCAGGTACATCCCAGAGAAGGGCAACGGCCTCTACCCTGAGCTCACACCTGGGGTGGCCAGTCAACACTGAGCAGTGGCCTGGGGACAGCCTTGGCTACTTGTTGGGTTGTGATCTGTGAGGTCAGCAGTTTGAAACCAGTGGGAGAAACACTGGACTATCTACTCCAGTAAAGTGGAGTCTTTAGAAACAAGATGTGCGATGAGTCAGCATTGACTTGATAGTTTGTTTTTTTGGGGTATTTTATAGCCTGACAAGTTAGAGTGAAAACTTTTCCTCTCCCATGAATCACTGAGCATCTTCCCCTTGGGAGCAGGCTGCTGCTTTTTGTAAGGATTTTACACATGGCAGACTCTGTGCCAAACCCACTTGACAAGAGTCCACACGCAACTGGACAGGGTAGGCCTGCCCCTGTGAGTTTCTGAGACTAAGGGAGAAAGGCTTTTTCTCCAGCTGAGCTGCTTTTGAACTGCTGACCTTGCAGGTTATGGCCCAGTGAGTGACCATTGGGCAAGCTGGGCCCACATGTGGAACCTCTGCCCCGCCCCCAAAGATCTATATGATTCAGAGGTGAAGAATGGGGCCACTTGGGGTGGTATTGCCAGCAACCACATGGAGCCGTATGTTGACCAGCAAGGTGGGAGAGCGTTGAAGGCAGTACAGCTTTGGCATGTGCCACTCCAGGGGTGCCTACATGGGGCTCAGATAAAATTGAAACATGTAAAGCATATTAATGGTGCTCAAGTCATTCGAGATTGGCTGCTGGCCCCACTGAGCCTAAGCGTCCTGTTCTGGATGTTGACTTGGGGAACCTCTTAAGGCACGGTGACCTTCAAGTGGGCAGCATGGGACAAGTGGAGTCCTAGTGGCACAGTGCATTCAGGCCTGCTTTTCAGGAGCAAAGACCTGCGCCCTTCAGCCTTAGGGGCACGAGTGATGGCTCTGCACCAGGGGTGGTGAGTGGGCTGGGGCTGCCCCCAAGTAGGTTCTGATTCATAGCACAGCAGAACGACGCCAACTGGTGTGTTGGAGCCCCTTGCAGCTCCTGTGTCAGTCCGTCTCTGCAAGGGCTGCCGCCTTTTGCAGGGGCTTCTCATTGGGACTTGGCTGGGACAGATCTGCCCAATTTGAGTCTTCATTGAGGGTGGTGACTGCTCCCCGCTAGAGGCTGAGAAACCAGGAGTCATCCTGCAGGACCCACGGGGTGTGTGATGGTTAAACCACGGAACCAGATAGGAGGGCTCTGCCTGCACCAGCCCAGGAATGAGGGCAGCCCTTGAAACGTGAGGACTCCCTAACCTTTCACTCCCTGCCTGGGACCCCTCACCTCTCCCAGCCAGTCAGGAATCATTCATCTGAAGACATCCACCTGTTACCTGCCCATTCAGCCAGCCAACCATCCACAGCTCTCTGCCTCACCACTTACCCATCTGCCTACCCTCGTCCCTACATAGTAGCTTCTTTCATCCTTCATGCCTGGTGTGTTCAGCAGCTAGCCAGCAAAGAAGTCAAATACATGCTGCCCAGAGCTGGCTGGAGGCCAGACCCACTGAGCTGAGGCTTGGCTGGACCATCCAGGTGTCGGGCAAAGGTGGGAGGTAACAAAAGGGGGTTGGGCCATCTTGTTCCCTGATCCTGTGACCCTCCCCTCTCACTAGCAGGATGTCAGGAGAGAGGTGGTGAATGGCTCATCCCACCTGTCCAAGGATGAGGCTGGTGTTAACCTGACAACTAGAGTACACAAGTGCTGAGGGCTCCCAGGATCCCTGGGGAAGAGACCCATGACCTCACTGTATCTCAGCTGAGTCAGGATCACGGGGGTCCAGAGTGGAGACCCCAGCTGCATATCTTAATACTATGTCCTTCAGAACTTAGACCCTTGGGATCTTGCAGATGAGCCCCATTTACTGAGCCCAGGCCTGAAGCTCATGGTCCGGCTTTAAAGCGGTACCCTCAAGTCCGCTTCAACTCACGGACCTACCAACAGCCGGTCCTGCACCAACCTTCCAATGGTTAGGTTTGAGCCCATTGTTGCAGCCGCCCTGTCAACCCATCCTTCCATCATGTTACCAAGCATGATGTCCTTTTCCAGGGACTGGGGTCTGACACCATGTCACAAAGTATGTGAGACAGTCTTTCCGTTCTTGTTTCTGAGGACCATTCTGGCTGTACCTCTTCCAGGACAGGTTTGTTCTCTTGGCAGTCTGTGGTACGTTCGTGGCCCAGGGTTTAAATCGTGACGGAATCAGTCCACAGCCCGCTCGGGAGCCACCAGGGCTACCCACAGGTCATTACTGGAAGCACGGTGTGCACAGTCCTTTGTCCCTGACCCTACTCCATCTCTACAGGGCTACCAACCACACAGCACCCTAGCCAGGCCGCAGTCTCCCCCATTCCTGCCCCTCTGCTCGGGAGACCTGCAGGGACTGCCTTTGAGGATTGCTTCTTGGTTCCTCTCGTCAGCCTGCACCTGGAATTCCAGGCCGTTCTGAATCTGTCCACTTCTCCCCACCCTCAGTAAGGCCTGGGGGTTACCTAGGGACTTCTCAGGCCACTGCCTGCTCCAGACCCTCCCCTGGGTTTTCCTGGCACCGCCTTGAGGCCCTGCCCCATGCACTGAGCCGAGCCTTCACTGGTGTCTACTCCAGTCACCTCGGGCCTCCCTGGCTCTTCGTCAAACTCTTAAGCTTTTCCCAGCTCAGGGCCTTTGTGCTTGCCAGTGCCCCACCAAGAGCACCCTCTCACCCCTCTCTCGCCAGCTCTCTCCACGCCTGGCTAGCTGCCCCTCCACTGCTAATCACTGTTCCCAGAGGCCCCCTTCCCCCAGTCCACCTCCATCTCACCTCTGTCATCCTGCACCTGAACCGAGACTGCAGAGCAGCTCCCACCTGGCCCCGCTCTGTCCCCAGCTTCCTGGATGGTGCCCATATACAGCAGGCGCTCAGCCCATGTGCAGGCGGAAGAAGGACTCAGCTCAGACCTGCCTACAGCAGGCACCACAGAAGCGGGTGGTGGGGGAAGGAGGATCGTGGCAAGGGGGCAGGGTGGGGATTACAGGACCGGTTTACAGGTCTTTTCTTTGGCTGGCAATCCTGGCCAGGGTCTCCCATTTCCTTCTAAGCTTTCCTGAAGGGAGTTCCAGGTTTCTAGAAGCATGAGGTAGGGAGTCCAAGGGCCAAAGTCTGACTCAAGAAATGCTCAAAACTCCCTCCAGCACCCCCAGGAAGGCATCCCAAGATGACAGTGCTGGGGACCCCAGGCAAGAAAATGTCCCCGCCCTGTGCCTGTTTTCTCATCTGCATGATGGGACAAGACCCAATCCTTGGGGTAAATCAGAGGTCCGCGTTGATTTGAGATTCTGGCCCTTGATGTGAACGCCTCTCCCCCCCATTCACACACACACACACACACACACACACACACACACACACACACACAAATACACCTCCATCCACATCTAGCCTGCCTGGCTTAAGGCATATTTGCCAAAGGAATTAGCCGGAAGGAATGCGTGCTTCCTAGTACCCAGCTCTGAGTCAAACATCCTAGTTTCCTTCACACACACACAAAAAAAAAATCCAAAAAAAACCAAACTCCCATGGAGTGGATGCCAACTCAAATCAGCCCAGCAGGACAGCCCACTCTTAAGGGAGAAGCGCGCCTCGTCTTTCTCTCATGGAGCTGCTGGTGGTTTCAAACTGCTGCCCTTGCGGTTACCAACCCAGTGCTTTACCATTAGGCCACCAGGGCTCTGCTAATGCATTCCTTAGAGAGCTTAAAGAATAACAAAAAAGCCATTTCCACCAAGTCAGTTCCCACTCATGGGGCGGACATTTGCTTCAGAGTCGACCTGTTCCACAGAGATTTCTTGTCTCGAATCTTCAAGGAAGCAGCCAGGCCTTTCCTCTGCACCACGCCAGAGCAGATTCAAATCATGAACCTGCCGATTAGTAGGCAGGGGCTATTTTCTCCTTATTTACAGGTGGGGAATTGTGGCCCAGAGAGAAATAGACATCCCCAAGTCTGTAACCAGAACCAGGACTTAAACCCTGGGTGCTACCTGCCCACTGAGGATGGGTTTGGAGATTCCCTTACAGCTGAGGGAAAGAGAAACGGCCGGGTTCATATATGGGTTGTGGGAGGTTCAAGGTGAGGAATTTTTAATATAGCGCCTCACCACCACACTCCACCCCACTCCCGTCCCCACTGGGAGAATGAATGGGCTCCCCTACTTCCATATATGGAAGTGCCACAGGACAAGAGCCTGGGCCAGAGTTCTGTTTCGGCAACCTTGAACCAGTGGCCTGGCCTCTCTGGGCCTCTTTCCTCACCTGTCCGTGAGAGATGTAAGCGGCCTACAGCCCGGCCACATGCCCGCTGCATCCTTGGGGAACGTTTGGAAGTCCCCTGGTCCCCCACCAGCCACCGCTCGCAAAGCCTGCCCTTACCTGTCTGTCCCGTCCAGGGAGGAAAGGGTGCGGGTCTGGCCCGTCCCTAACGGGGGGCGGGGGGGCGGGCGGGGGCGGAGCCGCGCTGACCCCGCGGCGCCAATAAATACAGCCTGCGGTGGCCAGCACCCCCTTTGAGCCCCAGGCCACCCGCCACTGCAGCAACCGCCAGACCAGGAGAAAGTCCACGGATAGACGGCAGAGAGTGTCGGCGGTCGGAGAGGAGGGACAAGGACAGGCGGACGGAGCCCAGACCCACAGATCCTTGCCCAAGGCGGCCCCGGGCCCCGGTCCCTCCCGCATCCCCAGGCGCGGACCAGGGGGGCCAGGCGGGCAACACGCCGTGGCTGGTGGTCCCTGCTCAGTCGCCGTTGGCTTCCCCAGCGTCTGGCAGGCGGGAAGCGCGGGGCCCAGGGTGCAGAGGGGGTTGGCGCTCCCTGGCACTGATGGCGGGTGTGGCCGCAGGGGCACGGGGCACCTTCGGGGCCTGGGACTACGGGGTCTTCGCGCTCATGCTGCTGGGGTCTATGGGCATCGGGCTGGGGGTCGGACTGGCCCGCGGCGGACAGCGCAGTGCCGACGACTTCTTCACCGGCGGCCGGCAACTGTCGGCTGTGCCCGTGGGCCTGTCGCTGGCCGCGAGCTTCATGTCGGCGGTGCAGGTGCTGGGCGTGCCCGCCGAGGCCTCCCGCTACGGCCTCAAGTTCCTGTGGATGTGCCTGGGCCAGCTGCTCAACTCGCTGCTCACCACCACGCTCTTCCTGCCCGTCTTCTACCGCCTGGGCCTCACCAGCACCTACCAGGTAGGTCCCGGCGGGCGAGTCGGGCGCTGGCCGGCGGCGAACGCGCAGCCCCGCGGGCCCGGGGGGGTTCCAGGTGCCGCTCAGGAGTCGGGAGGCCCCCCGGAGCGTTTGTGGCGGGGCTGGAGGCAGACGGGTGGGAGGGTTCTGGGAAGCGGCCCCGGGCGGCGGGACGAGGGGCAGGAAGGAGGAAGAGGAGCCGGTGGCCCCATTCCAGGCGGTAGTTGGGAGGGGCAGAACTAGGCGCGGCCAGGAGGGCACTCTCGGGGTACACCCCGATGCCCCCTTTTCCAGGGCGGGAGCCCGCCGCCACCGTAGAGAACTGGCACTCGACCTCACCTCCAAAGGTCCAACCACCAAACCCCAACCCAATCCAAACCCGCTGCCGCCAAGTTGACGTCAGGCCCATAGCGATCCCCTAAGATAGAGTCCACCTGCCCCATGGCTCCTCCCCAGAGCCGCACCTTTCTCCCTCCCGGGGAGAGGCTGGAGAACTTCTTGGCTAGCAGTCCAGCGCTGTCAAATAGGGTTAATTACAGGTTCCCCCATCCCACCCCCACTCCCGGGCATAAGGAAACATCGATAACAATTGTACCAGGTCCCCAATCGTCAATAGGGAGCGCCGGAGGACTCGGTCTTGTGCACTGGGCGACGGCATCCGGGCAAGTCCCTGTGGGGCTGGGATGGGCGCGCGGGTGGCCGGTCCTTCTGCGCCGACGCCCGGGGCACAGGTGCGTGCCTGGCGCATGTGCTTAGGTGTGTGCGGACAGGGCGGCGAGCGCGCGCGTGCCGGCGGCCACCACAGGCAACAGCTTCCAGAGGGCAGAGACGGCCGGGTTCCAAGAGGCCTCTGGCCCCTGAGAGGGGCCCGTCGAGGTGACCACAGGCCCTTGGCTCCTTCTTGTAGTACCTGGAGCTGCGCTTCAGCCGGGCAGTGCGGCTCTGCGGGACGGTCCAGTACCTAGTGGCCACAGTGAGTAGCCTTGACCGGGTCCTCGACCTTGGCCACCTCCGCCGACCCGCCCCACCTCCGCCGACTCCGCCCACCCCGCCGACCCGCCCACCCCGCCGACCCGCCCCACCTCCGCCGACTCCGCCCACCCCGCCCCACCTCCGCCAGTCTCCGCCACCACAGCCCGCTAAACCCACCCCCTATGCTGCACAGACCTGCCTTTGTCGTGGCCCCGCCCACAGCCCAACCTTTCAGGCCCCGCCTCCCACCCCACCTGTCCAGCCCCTTCCCCTCCCCGAGGCCCTACCCATCTGCCCGGCGCCTCCCTATCCCTGCGCGCAGGGACCCCAACCGGCCTCACTCGTGCCGCCCCCCACCTACAGATACTGTACACTGGCATCGTGATCTACGCGCCCGCACTCATCCTTAACCAAGGTTTGGTTCTGGGCGATGACGAGGGGGTGTCTGGAGAAACTGCGGGCTTAGCGGCGGGACTTGAGAGGGGAGGGGGCAAGGTGGGAGGATTCTCGCCTAACAGGGCGTCTCCCCGCACAGTGACGGGGCTACACATCTGGGCGTCACTCCTGTCCACTGGAATCATCTGCACCATTTATACGACTGTAGTGAGTGAACACACCCCAGCCCTTACAGAGGCACTCCAGGCCGGCTGGGGGTGGGGGGTGGGGTGGGGTGGGTGTCTCTGGGTGGGAGGAGACCCTGCATGGGCTGCCTAATGCAGATCTTCCTGCCACCCAAGCAAGCCCAGGTTTCCTCATCTGTGTAATGAGATGTGATTGGGGAAGTCGCCTCTGTGGCACTGTGTTATTGCTGAAGTCAGGGATATGCTGGCTTCAGGCATGACTGGATCCAGGGGCTCTTTGGACTCCTTTGCCCCTCACTGGAGTGCCCTCGGCTTCAGGCTCCCTTCACCCCTGGCTGGTGAGAAAGTGAGCTCAGGGTTCAGGATGGGGTCCCACTTAAAGACCCAGGGAGAACTCTGATTGGCTCTAGTGTTCAGGGATGGGATGCTCTGGCCATTTCTGGAGCCAGGACCAGCCCTTACTCTAAAGGACTGTCTGCCCTGCTAGTACCTCTTAGAATAACCCAGGGGCTGCCTTGTGAAGGGAGTGCAGGGGTGGCAAAAATAATGGCTAACCGCATTCCTGTTACCTGAAAGGCTGAGAGCTCTAAGCCATCCTGGGGTTCCTCGGAAGAAAAGCCTGGCGATCTAATGAAGGACCACAGGCTTGAAAACCCTGTTCGAGGTTCTGCTCTGACAGAGGTTTTCATGAGTTCGAACTAAGGCAGGGGGTCTGGATGGGCAGAAACAACCGCTAAGAATAATAGTAAAACAGGAATCAGTAACACCAGCCATGACAATGCATCCCTTACAAAACGTGAGAATGTGCCAGGTGATTCTCCATGTACGAAATGACTTAATCCTCACAGTACCGCTCACTATGAGAGTCCATGATTAGCTCTGTTTTACAGATGAGGAAACTGAGGCAGAGAGACCTGGCCAGTCTTAGCGGGCTGCCCCATCTGGCCATCTCCCTGGCTCTGCCCTTTTTTGCAGGGTGGCATGAAGGCCGTGGTCTGGACCGACGTGTTCCAGGTTCTAGTAATGCTGCTGGGCTTCTGGGTGATTCTGGGCCGGGGCATTGTGATGGTGGGCGGGCCCCAGCGAGTGATGGAGCTGGCCCAGAACTACTCCCGGATCAATCTGCTGGAGTGAGTGAGAGTGTGGAACCAACAATGCACAGGGTTGGGCTGGCATTCTTTTGTGCCCCAGACAGAAGCATGGCTCCCCCTTTAAGCTCCCCTAGCCTTGAGCTCACCCACTCTGCTCCCCTCCCCTCCCTGCCCAGACTGGAGGCCAGAGAATCTCTGAGGTCCCAGCTGAACACAGAAAGAGTGGTTTGGAATGCATGGAAAAGTGACTCCTTGAACAAATAAGTGAATTTGCAATCCGGCAAACTCCTACCCACACTTCAAAACCCACCCTGAAGGCCCATAAAGCCTGCCTAGAAGGGCCACTGGGATGCACGGGAGGGTGATATCTGTGGAAGGAGTCCTTGACGACTGACTTGCCCTCCTGCCTCTCCAGCTTCAACCCTGACCCTCGGAGACGATACACATTCTGGACATTTGTGGTGGGGGGCACGTTGGTGTGGCTCTCCATGTACGGTGTGAATCAGGCGCAGGTGCAGCGCTACGTGGCCTGCCGCACAGAGAGGCAGGCCAAACTGTGAGTGTTCCGGAGGAGTGGGGTAGGGGTCTTCTAGGGGGTAGCTGCCCCTACTCCCTCCAGCTGACATTCCCCTTCCCTCCCAGGGCCCTGCTCATCAACCAGCTCGGCCTGTTCCTGATCGTGGGCAGTGCTGCTGGCTGTGGCATCGTCATGTTCACACTCTACAGCAGCTGCGACCCTCTCCTTGAGGGCCGCATCTCTGCCCCTGACCAGGTGAGCCCTGCCTCTTTGGTGAACCCTTCCTCTGAGCCTTGGGGGCCGGGGTAAAAAGGCAGGCTTTGAAGAAAGAGCAAGCTGAAGTCTGGAGGCAGGAAGGAGCGTGGCTTGGAGGAGGATCCAGAAGGAAGCAGGGTTGGGAGACACTGGAGAGACCTTGGGGGTGAGACGGGGTGGAGTCAGAGGGGCCCCTTGGGGGGAGTACAAGAAAGAGATGGGTTGTGGTGTGGACACAAAGGGTTGATATTAATAACAATGCCGTCACCTTCCATGTTCTAAATGCCTGTGCTATTCCCAGCCCAAGCAGTTAGCCTACCATCAAATCCTCCAAGAGCTAGTGAGCTACGGTGGCCATGACCCACTTCACAGGTGGGGAAACAGAGGCTGGAGAGGAGAGGGTCCCTCTCTTCCCCCCACGCCAACTCCAGGTCAGGACACGAGGTCCTGCCCTTAAGGCGTGGCTGCCCTGGCGCCTAACTTCTGATTCCCCCCAGTATATGCCCCTGCTGGTGCTGGACATCTTTGAAGACCTGCCTGGCATCCCGGGCCTTTTCCTGGCCTGTGCCTACAGTGGCACCCTCAGGTGAGCTGCCTTGACCACTCACCCGGCTTGTCCCAGTCCCTCAGGGCCTCCTTGTCCCCAGCAGCATCCCTCCTGGTGGGGGGAATGTTCTGGGCCTGCCCACCAGCCATGTTTCGTGCTCCATCCCCTGTGGGCCGCTCAGGTGGGCTCTGGCTGGGTGCTCCTGGGCAGCAGGCCCTGGCTGTGGGATTGGTCCCCTATCTCCTAGAAGGGCCACACTTGACTCCTTCCCTCCTCTCTCCTCCTTCCCTCTTCCTGGTACCTCTCTCCTTTCTCTTTTTCCCCCTCCTACCTCCCCTTTCTTTCCTCTTTCTCCTTTCTTGCCCTCCCTCCTTACTTCCAACCAATGTTTAATGAGCACCTACAACTGGGGGGCGGGGGTCAGGTATTGCTGTGCTAACTCCAGGGGCAAAGCAAGACCCATACAGCCAGCTCTCCCCACCCCCACTGCTCTATACTGCCCCCCTGTTGTGAGCCCCCAGCTGTGACCTGGGCCCCATGTAGCCCTGCCTGCCCTGCCCTAGCCCTTTTGATTGCCCCATACAAGAACACACTTGCTCATTCGTTTTGCCTACACATCCTTGGCCCCTCCCCCAGGGGTGGGGGTGGAGAGGGTATTTTAGGTTCTGGCAGGAGTCTGGACATCATTCCTCAGGACTCTTGAGTTGATGGGGGGAGGGGTACCTGGCAGGACGGAAGGGGCATGTAGCCAGAGGCCCCAGGAGCAGGTGGACACAGGAGTGGGTGTGATCCCCAAATGTGCCTCAACCCTGCCTCCCTCTTGTCTGTCTGTCCCCCAGCACCGCATCCACCAGCATCAACGCCATGGCTGCGGTGACGGTTGAGGACCTCATTAAGCCATGGATGGTGAACCTGGCACCCCGGAGGCTCATGGTCATCTCTAAGGGACTCTGTGAGTTGGGGGGCGGGGGAGGGTGTTAAGCTGGGGCAGGGGTGGGGATGGGGCTTCTCAGCCTTGACCCTCCTGCTCCAACCCCACCCCATCCCCTGTCCGCAGCTCTCATCTATGGCTCAGCCTGTCTAACAGTGGCAGCTCTGTCCTCGCTGCTAGGGGGCGGAGTCCTCCAGGTGAGACCCCTCCCACCCAGTTCTCCTCCAAGGACTTGGACTTCATCCCCCTGACACTGAGGCTCCGAGTGGGCGGGAAAGGAGTTAGGAGTGAGAGGCAAGACCACCTTGACCTCATCAGCTCTGGGAGGGAAATGGACCCCCCCACCCCCACCCCGGAGAACAGAGGAGGTGCTTGGGACATGAGAGAGGCCATTAGGATCAGTCATCAAACGTCACTGTGTGCCCAGCCATGACTCAGAATTCGGTTTGACCTCTAATCTAGGAGAAAGAGCCAGAAATAAGGGGCCCCTTCCCTTGGAGGGGAGACAGTTGGGGCTTTTTACGCCTGTAAAGAGTGAGTCTCAGAAACCCACAGGGGCAGTTTCACCCTGTCCTGTAGGGTCGCTGTGAGTCAGATAGCAGTGCGTTTGGCTCTACCCTCCACCCCCGCTTAGGTAGACGGAATCTCTCACGCCCTGCCTCCCACCCCTAGGGCTCCTTCACCGTCATGGGCGTCATCAGCGGACCCCTCCTGGGGGCCTTCATCCTGGGAATGTTCCTTCCGGCCTGCAATGTGCCGGTGAGTGAGGGCCCCAGAGGAACGGACAGGCGGGGTGGGGGCGTAGCCGGACTAACCCCGGTCCTGAAGCAGGCTTTCCTTCCTCCCACCTTCTCCTCGCACCCGCCAGGGAGTTCTCTCCGGACTCATCGTGGGCTTGGCGCTTTCGCTGTGGGTGGTTGTGGGTGCCATCCTGTACCCGCCGAGTGAGCAGACCATGGGGGTCCTGCCCACCTCAGCCACGGGCTGCGCGGCCTCACCAGCCAACGCCTCTGCCCTCCTGGACCCCATGCTGGTCTCCAAAGCCCCCAGCCCCGCGCCCAGGTGAGCGGGCAGGTGTGGGAGGCGTGGCCTGGGAGGGTGTGGTCTGCGCTGAGCCTCCACGACAGGGAGACGAAAGCGGGAGGAGGGGAGGGCAAGGGCGTTTCTGGCTGAGGGTGGACTGAGCGAGAAGCCAGGGCCAATGTTACTTTGGCTTCCAGGACGGTGAGGTGTGTGATTGTTCGGTGCCTCTGACGTCATCCCCGGCAGGTAGCGACCCCTATGGACAACAGCAGGAAGCACGACCAGTGTCGCGCCATCCTCCGCATTGTTGGGGATCTTGGCGGGAGCCCCTGTGTCTGTTCTCGTTTGAGTTTTTTTCTTTTTCTCCGAGCTTGATGTCCTTCTCCAGGGACTGGTCTCTCCGGAGACCGTGGACGAAGTACAAAGTCCCGTCCCCCTCTCTTCGAAGAAGCATTCTGGCTGTACTTCCTCCTAGACGGATTTGTTTGTCCTTCTGTCAGGTCCATGGTCCTTACACTAGTGTTCAAATGCATGGATTCTTCCGCGGTCTGCTTCCTTTATGTTTCGCAGATGCCACATGCACTGTGTGGGTGACTGAAAAATGCCATGGCTGGGCTTGGGGGCACTTAGTCCTCGCTAACACGCTCTATGGACCCTGGGCAGCAGGTTTGCCCGGGGCAGTGTTTGATTTCTGGTTGGCTGCTCCGTGAGCTGTTCTTTGTGGGGGCCCGGGGCAGTGTTTGATTTCTGGTTGGCTGCTCCGTGAGCTGTTCTTTGTGGGGGCAAGTACAATGAAATTATTGACAATATCGGCCTTGTCTCTATCGGGATGTTGTCTGCTGGTCCAGTTGTGAGGATTTTTTTTTGGGGGGGGTGTTTGTTCATTTATTTCCACCCTGCAAGCTGTGTTCTTTGATCTTCAAGAAGCGCCCCAAGTCGTCCTCCCTTTCAGCAAGCAAGGGGGTGTCACTTGTATACTCACATTCTTTGATCATGGCTCTTCCTCCAATACTGATGCTGCGCTTTTCTTCACATAATCCAATCTTTTCTTCACGTAATCCAATCAGCCTGTAGAGCGGAGAAATAGGGTGGCAGGATGTCGCCCTGATGTCCACCTTTCCTGATTTTAAACCGCACCGTTTCCCCTTGTTCTGTTCAAACAACTGCTTCTTGGTCTGTAGATGATAGGTTCCAGGTGAGCACAATTAAAAACGCAAAAAAAAAGTAACAATGAAAAAACCCTCACTGTCACGGCCGTCTTGTCTGTTCCAACTCGTGTTGATTCCACAGGGACAGTGTTGAACTGCCCCTGTGGGTTTCCAAGGCTATCCGTCTTTACAGGAACAGAAAACCTCATCTTCAGTTTGTGGTGGGTTTGAACTGCCGGCTTTGCGGTTAGTAGCCCAACTCCCAACATCACCAGAGCACAGTGAAGTACCCCAGAACCCCTGTTCTTCCCAGTGTAAACTAGAATTGGATATGATCCACACAGTCGAATGCTTTGCATGGTCAATGAAACACGAGTAAACATCTTCCTCGTATGCTCTGCCTTCAGCCAAGATCCGGTCTACGTCCTCTTCTGCATCTGCTTGGGTTTCTAGCAACCTTCTGTTGATAATCTGCTGTATCCATTTTTATGTAGCTCCAGCACAATTTTACTTGACTGTAATATTAATGATATTGTTCGATAATTTCTGCATTCTATTGGGTCCCCTTTCTTTGGAGTGGGCACAGATAGGAATCATTTCAGCTGATTGGCTAGTAGCTTCCAATTTCCGCCTTCCTTGCTGTATTGATGTTTTTAAACATTTCAGTTGGTATCCCATCAATTCCTGTAGCTTTTTTAAAAATCAAGGTCTTCATCGCAGCTTTGATTTCTTCCTTCGATAGCATTGGTCCTCACCAACATGCTAACTCCTGAAATGGTGGGACATTGACCGATTCTGCTTTGGTGCAGTGACCCTGTGCATTCCTTCCATCTTCTCTGAATGCTTCCTGCATCATTCGATATTTTGCCCATAGAACCCGTCGATATCGCAACTTGACTGTCTTCCTCAGGTCTTCCAATGTCAGCTTCGGTGAGCACGCTCTAGCACTGGTTGTCTAGCTCTAGCACATTTCATGATAGTGCTTTACTTTGTCTTATGGAGAACCCATTGCAATTTTCTGTTCAACTAACTCACTTCATCATGCCTTCCATTTGCTTGAGCGACTTTATGTTCAACAGCAAGCTTCAGAGTCTCTTCTGACACCCACCTTGGGCTTTTCTTTCTTTTCCAACTTTTTAATAACTTTTTGCTTTCTTCGTGTATGATGTTCTTGATGTTATCCCACAACTCAACTGCTCTTCAGTCACTAGTTCTCAATGTCTCAAATCTGTTCTTGAGACGGTCTTTAAATCCAGGTGCGGTATACTCAAGATTGTATTTTGCTCCCAGGGACTTGTTTTAATTTTTTTAAACATCAACCTGAACTTGCATTTGAACAATTGATTGTCTGTTCCACAGTCAGCCCCTAGCTTTGTTTTGGCTAAGGATGTTGAGCTTTTCTATGGTTTCTTCCCACAAACATAATCAAGTTGACTCCTGTGTATTCAATCTGGCAAGGTTCATGTGTATAGTCTCCATTTGCATTGTTGGAAAAAGGGTATTTGTAATGGAAAAGTCATTGGAATTGCAAAATCCAATCATATGGTCTCCATTTCAATCACCAAGGTCATGCTTTCAACTACTGATCTTTTCTTCTTATTTCGTGTTCGCATTCCAATGACCAGTAATTATCAATGCGTCTTGATTGCATGTGTGATTAATTTTAGACTAAATCGCTTGATGGGCTTCTTCAACTTCTTCATTACTGGCATTAGTGGTTGGTGCAGAAATTTGAATAGTAGTTGGGTTAACTGGTTTTCCTTTTAGTCACAGAGATGTTATCTTACCAGAGACAGCTAGTTCAAGATGGGTGTGGAAAGGTTGGTTTATTTTTGGCAGTGAATGCAATACCATTCCTCTGGAAATCTCATTCCCAGCACAAGTCATATGATTGTCTGATTCCATGTGACTAATACCAGCCCATTTCAGCTCACTAATGCTTAGGGTATTGAACTTTTGGCATTCCATTTCATTTTATACAACTTCCGATCTTTCTAGATTCAGACTTCACATACTCCAAATTTATTAATACATGATTGCTGCTGTTTCTTCTCAGTTGGAGTCACGATCCACCAGCAAATAAAAGTCCCCAGAGCTTTGCTCCATTTGGGCCATGAAAACCCACTCTGGGGAGCCAGCTCTTCTCTAGCTGTATTTTCCGTGCCTTCCAACCTGACCAGCCCACCTTCCAACATTATATCTGACAATGTTCCACTGCTGGTCATAGAGTTTTCAGTGGCTAATCCCTTATAAATGGACCTCCGCTTCCTTTGCCTTTGCCTGTTCTTAGTCTGGAAGCTCTGCCAAAACCTGTCTGCCATGGGTGACTGTGTCAGGCAGGGTTCTCTAGAGAAACGAAACCAGGAAACTTATGTATATGTATAAACTTATGTATATATATACATATATACTGCGAGAAGGAATAGAGCAGCTAATTAGTCCACACAGCAGTACAGAGGGTTCAGTTCAACTCACTTCAGGGGAAGTTAATCTGCTGGAAGTCCTTCAACTCACGAGGGCTGCCAGATCCAAGTTCAAGGGAGCAGACAGCAGAATTCTCCCTCAGGCAAGGCAAGCAGAGGGTGCGTCACCAACAGTTAGGAGCTTGGGAACTTGGTGAAGCAGGCCCGGATGGGATATCAAATGCAAGCAATGCAAGACGACAGGATCCACCAGCCTCAAGCTCAAGCGATATGTGCACCAGCAGCGTGACAAAGTAGGTCTCTGTAGGAGCCTCAAGCTTTGGTGACATGATCTACAATCCATGGGTTGGCCTGGCCCACAGGTAGTGTAGCTCACAGGTTGAGGCAGAGAACTAGCTAAAGCAGCAGCACACTCCAGCACACTCTAATCACCAGAGAGTAAGAGGGGTGGGGAGGGGCGGGCCTTACAGAGCCATTTATCTGTTTGTCCTCCAATCAAACTGCAACCATATTAATCCCACATGTTCCTATTGGCCGAAGCTGACAGAGGAGTGGTAGACAATGAGGTTGGGAGAGATTTAATAGGAAAAAGAGGCGAGGGGAGAGCTGAGGTCTGGCTGAAGGGATGTGGTTTGATATTTTTTTTAATTACAATTCAGATATAATTTACAAAGCATAAAATCAACCCTTTCAACGTGTCCGACTCAGTTTCCCCCTCACCCCACATTGTGTGAACCCCAATCATCACTATGTAACTCAGGAACATTCGCATCCCCCGAAGGAGACACCGTAGCCCTTAGTGGTCACTCAAGCCCTTGGCAACCACTAATTCACTTTCTGTTCTATGGACTCTCCTCTTTGGGGACGTTTCCTAGAATGAGGGTCAGACACTCCAGGCTCTTTGTGCCTGGCTACGTTCACTCAGCATCACATGTCGTCGTGGAGAGCTGAACGTCGCTCTGTACAGAGGGTAGTTGCTGCGTTGTTGCCCTGCTGATGAGTACGTGGGCAGTTTGCACCTTTTGGCTGTGGTCAGTGATGTGGTGCCGGCCATTTCATCGGGTGATGTGTGCGCCTACGATGTCCGTTCTCTTGGATATGAATGCCTAGGCGTGGATTGGCTTGTTCGGGTGGTAGCTCTAGATTTCACTTTTTTGAGCACCCTCCAAAATGTTTTCCGTCGCGGCTGCACCATTCCCACCAGGCATGTTACCAGGGTTTCACCTCCCCTCAGATCCTTGCCAGGACTTGTGCTTGTAAAGCTGTTTCTTGTTGTAAATTGGGTGAATGCTGACAGAAGAGATCAGCTTGCCCTTCAACCATCCGCTTGCACACGGCTGAAGGTCATGGGCTACAAGCCCCACAACGTGACATCACTTACTTGTCCCACTTCCTCCCTGTGTCTCCCACGTGCATCTTTCCTTTGCTAACCTTTGTGTAGGTAGCAAGGAAGGTGGTGGTTCCTCTCCGTGCCTAGGGGTCCCCTACCGGAAGGTGGAAGCCAATAAAGGCTAAAAGGCATGTGTAAATTCGGGCCTAAGAGCCAGGCAGGTGGTACACCTGGGTGGGCCCCCATTAGGCCTGGTGGGCTTAATACAGCCAATGGGATCAACCAGGACTGTTGACCACACCTCCGAGCCGGAAAGCCCATAATGGCCAGGACCTGGAGACCACCCTCTCTTTCCCATCGTTCCTCTGCCTTCCGCTCATCCGCGCTTCAGGGTCTCTCTTTCTCACTCTCCCTCCCTTCTCACCTCCCCCCTTAGGTCGCCACATGTATGGTAAAACCTGAAACTTCTATCCTTCAGAAAAACCCACTTGGATCACAAACTAGGCTTGGGTGTGAATTCTTTCTCCTGCGAGCCAAGGACGGAGGTGTTTCTCACCTAGGAATCTAACATTTGCAACCAAGACTTCGGGGGAACACTTGTGAGGGCAGCACAGGACCAGGCAGTGTTTCCTTCTCTGTGAGTCACACTGGATTCCACAACTCTTCCCAGTAACCACCCGGCGGAACCGGGTCCTGGGACAAACGCTGCCCTTCTGGTGCAAGTGCTGGATTGTTCCTAGGAGTGGATGGCTCCCGAGTGCCATTGTTTTCACTAAGACTTGTCAGCGGTTGGGCTGAAAATCGAGTTGCAGGCGTGAATTCGAGTTGCAGGCATGAATTCGCTTTGCAGGCCTGAAGGCTCAGGCCCATAGGCAGGGGGTGCAGCAGTCTCTGACCAGTATCACTGGTCTGTTTAATTTTTTTTTTTTTTAGTTTTGATCCATTTTTTCCTTCCTCTCTCTCCAGGACCTTTTAATGTGATCCCTTTCAGAGCAATTGTGATTGCTGGGCACCATCTAGTGCTGTTGGTCTCGAGGGCATGGAAACTGGGTTTGCACGGTCCAAAAGCCCACTGGCCTAATTGTTTCCATGTGTCTTCATTTGTCTCCACTCTGTTTTGCTTGGTGCAGGCAGTGACCAACAGTAGCGCCTGAGATGGCTTGCCCACTCCTGTTATTGTGTTTTTATATTTCTGACTCTTTGGCTTTGCTTTGCATCTCCCTGATGGACATGATGCATCGATCATCTTTTCTTGAGTCTACTGACCATTTGTATATCTTCTTTGGAGATATGTCTGTTCAATTTCTTTGCCCATTTAAAAATTGGGCTGTTTTCTTCCCGAACTTGAACTGTAGAGGCTCTTTGTATTTACTGACTACTGCAGTCTTATCAGATATGTGATTGACAGATATCTCATCCTCTATGTTGTCTTTTCACTCTTCTGAGGGTATCTTCCACCCACCCCTGTTTTTGAAAATGTAAACAAACAAATAGCTATTGTGGAAAATTTCTAAGCAATCACAAAGTAAACACCATAGTGTCATGAATATCCTTAAGCATGGTTTGACTATTATCAACCTTGCCATTTTGTTCAATCTCTGCCTCCACCCGCTCTCTGTCTCCCACTCCATCCCTTTTCCGGGTTAAATTCTAAAGTAAACTGCTCACCTGTTGTGTTATGCTTTGAAAATGGGTACCCCTTTGTAGCTCACTGCGCAAGAAAGATACAGAACATTTACATGACCCCGCCCCCCCCGGAAGTTTCTTCCTTGTTCTTCCCATCATTTCATCTTGCACTCTTCACCTTCCAGGCAACCAGAGTTCGGATTCTTATTTTCCTCCATCATAGATGAATCCATGTATTCCTGGAATTCCATATTCTCAAAATACACCCTTTGGTGCTAGGCTGCTCCTATTCTCAGCGCCAGGTCTGAGGTTTCCATAATTCATTCTTTTTCGTGGCTTGGAAATGTTTCTGGGAATAACTATATCCCGATCCAGTCGTCCGGCCTCCAGTGGGTGGCTGCTGGAGGGGTTCTCTTGAAATCAAGCTGGGATGCACATTCCTGTACAGGTGTTTTGCAGACAGGTTTGCTCTGGTCTCAGAGTGTGATCAATAGCAGAGTTCACGGGTTGGTATAAATTGAACCTTTTAGTAAATGGCCAAACCTTCCAACGTGATTGTGGCATATTACATTTCAACTAGTAGGATACAAGAGCTGGGTTCACTTTAGAGCCTGACCAACATTGCCATTGTTTTTTGTTTGTTTTAATGTTAACGATTCGAATGGGTGTGTAGATTGGAAAGCCCAGTCTGTCTCCCACGAGCTGCTAGTGGTTTCAAACTACAGACCATGCGGATCACGGCTTTACCACCAGGGCGCTCTCCACCACCCCCGCCATGTGTGTGTGTGTGTGTGTGTGTGTTCTTTTCTAAAGTGCCCATTCAAGTGTGTTGCCCATTAAAAAAAGTGTGTGTGGGTGTTGTTGAGACTTGTTGCACCCTAGCACCCACAGACCCAAATTTCTGCATGTAGAAGTTAGTGTCACGGATTTTGTTCTCCAAGTTGTGCCACCCACCCCACCCTCTTTTTTCTGAGCTCCTTCACGTTGAACATAGCTAACTGCCCCATCTGCTTCCTCTCAGATGAAGGCTGGCATTCTTTACTTATTAAACTGAACTTTAGCTAGCGTGCAAAGGGACATGGGATTCCTCCAGACAACATGGAAACCCCTGGGGCCAACATCTGAGCCTCAGAGAAACCCCAAATCGTGTTTAAAAATTACATTAAGGCAACAGTTTGGGGGACTCATCCAGAGTCCATGGCTCCCTAAAGTCTGATTCCCTGAGTATTTTAAACTCTGCGCTGCATTGCCCTCCTTCCGACCAGGACTCTTCTAGAGTTGATGCTGTCTTTTGATTCACAAACATTTTAAATGCTGATGAAGTCTCATTTTTTTTTCCTTGGGTCACTCAGATGCTTGACGTCATACCCAAGCTGTGATTGCCTCATCCAAGGCACTAAAGAGGCACGCCTTAGCTTTCTTCTGAGCGTTTCCTTGGATTTGATTCTGAGGACAATGGAGAGCCATGGAAGGGGATAAGCAGGAGCCAGAGATACTCTGACTCAAGTTTTAGGAAAGTCCCTCCCCTCCCCTCCCCTCGGCTGGGTCTGGAGAATGCCAGGGAATGGAGAGGAGGAAGGGCTGGCTACTGCACCTATCCTAGCAGGCACCGATGGTGGGTGGGGCGGTGGCTGTGGCTATGGAGACAGGAGGAAGCGGATGCTTTGGGGATAAATGTGGAAGGGGTGCAGGAAGAGGCTCACTGCTCATCTTGTCCCCTCCAGCCGGCCGGCCTTAGCTGACAGCTTCTACGCCATCTCCTACCTCTATTATGGCGCCCTGGGCACTCTGAGCACTGTGCTGTGTGGAGCCCTGGTCAGCTTCCTGACAGGTGAGTGCAGCCATCACTGACAGGTGAGTGCAGCCTCCAGGTCGGCAGGAACGGGGAAGAAGGAGGCGCCACTGGCCTTGTGCCCACTCTATGCTGGGCACATCGGAGCCCTTTACTCTCACCACAGCCCTGTGGGGTGGCAGTCACTTTTGACACTTTGCAGAAGGAGAAACGTAGGCACCTGTCCCCCAGGTCCCCATCCCGATCCGTAATATCACATCCTGCCCTAGTGGTCAAGACAGTGGGTGCTGTCCGTGGTGCTGTCCGCGGTGCTGAAACAGCTTCTGACTCCCACGGAGTAATTCGAGACAGACATTCAGCAGTACCTGTTCTTCTCTGAGTGCCAGGTCTTGAGAGCCTTAGGTCATCCAGCCTTTAGTCAGCACCTCTGATGTGCCGGGCACTGTTCTTCGTACTGGGGACACACAGTGAATGGAACATGCCGGTGGGCCCTCTAGGGTAATCATGAAGGACTTTCAATTTCTTTCTGAGGTCAGAGCAGGGCAGTCCTGCCAGGGCTTTCTAGCAGCTCACTATCAGAGCTGATCATTAAATCGATCAGACACCAGGACCTGCCCTGCTCCACACCAGGGCCCCATCACCAGCCTCCTTCCCTCGTCATTAATCATCTCTTTCTCCTTGACCCTCAGGCCCAACCAAACGCAGCGCCCTGGGTCCTGGGCTGCTGTGGTGGGACCTCAAGAAACAGACGGTGTCGGTGGCCCCCGCAGAGGATGCAACCCCCCTAGATCAAAGATTGGCCAAGGTCAGTCCCAGGGCTGGGTTTCTACAATGGAGAGAGGGCCAGAGAGGTGACTTTGTGGATGCTCAGGGTGCCCCCACCCCAACTCAGAGGAGGGGCATGATGGATGTCATCAATTCTTCCACTGGGAAAAGATTCTACTGGGAGTCAGGGCGTCTTTCACCCCTCAGAGTCCCTGGGTGATGCAAATGGGTGCCCTGGACAATGAAGCTACCTCGCAATGCCGCCGAAGGCTGGCCATCTGCTTCTGTCAAGATCCAGCCAAGAGAACCCTGTGGTGCTGTTCTGGTCTGCTCTGTAACGCACAGGGGGCCAAGAGCCGGAATGGACTGGCTGACCGCTCGCTGAACACAGAAGGTGCACAGCGTACTTCCTGGGTCTCTGTTGGTACAATGATCTGTAATCCAGGGAAAGGGAAGCTGCCCTGCTAAGAAGATACTCACAGAAAGTCTCTCTCTTAAATTCCATCACCAGTGATCCCTTTCCATGCAGGAAATCAGGATTCCTGGCCACCCTGTGCCTGTCAGAGTAGAACTGGCTCCGCAGGGTTTCAGGGCTGCGTCTTTTGAAATGGAATACCAGGCCCTTCTTCCAAGGCACCCCTGTAGGGCTTCAAACCTTCCACCTTTTGGCTAGCAGTTGAGCACGTGCCACTCAGGGACACTGCTTCAGAGACGGTGCTGTTTGAAGTGCCGTCGGGTCTATGACGACTCACAGCGACCCATCTGGACGGGAGCGTGAAGCACTGCCTGGGCGGCACCAGCCTCGCCAGCGTGCTATTTGAACCCACGGTTACAGCCCCTGTGTCCATTCATCCCCGTGAAGACCTTTCTCTTTGTCGCTAACCCTCTACTTTACCAAGCGTGACGGCCTTTTCCCGGGACAGCTCAAAGGATGGGAGACAAAGCCTCACCGTCCTCACTTCCAAGGAGCAGGAAGGCGCCTGGTTCTTTTCAACCATCTTCAGCAAAAATTTTATTTGCATATGAATCAGTGATCTTGTTGGATAATTTCTGCATTCTGTTGAGTCACTTTCCTTGGGCATGGGCATGAGTCATAGACGTGTTCCAATCGGTTGGCCAGGCCGTTGTCTTCCAGATTTCTTGGCAGACGTGAAGGAGTGCTTCCAGAATTGCCATTTCAGGTTATCAAACGATTTCCATGGGCATTTCAGCCTCATTTATCGCCAACACCGTAAGTGCAGCCTGCGTTTCTTCCCTGAGTGTCAGTGGTTCCTGACACATGCTGCCTCCTGACAGGTTCCCTTTGGTTCAGTGACTCCTCCTCAGATCTACCTTCCATCTTCTCTGGATGCTTCCTGCATCGTTCCCTGTGTCCCCGGAGAATCTTCCAGTGTTTCCACTTGAAGCTTGGTTTTTGGAGGTCAGGCCTTTCGGCTTAAGAAATGCTGAGTGTCCTTTATCCCTTTTATTTTTCTAAGCCCAGGTCTTTCCATAGTTCATTATACTTGGTCGGCCTGAGCCGTCCTTGACGTTTCTCTCTTCAGTTCTTTGGCTGCATCGTTTCTTCCATTTACTTGATTTTTTCTGCCATCAAGAGCAAGTTCCAGGGCAGGGGGCTCGGGAGGGCGGGGGGAGGAGCAAGGTCTGAGTGTCTTCAGACATCCACTTTGGGGGTTCCTTTTCTTCGTTTGCCCGACCTTTTTTAGCCACTGTTGGCTTTCTTCACGTGTGGTGCTCTTATCAGCACCCCCCACCGCCTCTGCCAGGCAGTCATTCAGTGCATAAATCTGTGGGAGAAGCTTTCTCAATCTGGGTGGAATATACTGCAGGCCATATGTTGTTGTCATGGACTGGTTTTAACATTCTTCAGCATCAACCTGAACTTGTATATAAGCAACTGATGGCCTGGTCCCCAGTTGGACCCTGGCCTTTTTTAGACTGATGTTATTGAGCTTCTCCATCATCTCTTTACACAGATACAATGTATTTGGTTTCTGAGCATTCCGTCTGGGGAGGTCCGTAGGTACAGATGCTGCTTATGTTTTTGAAAAAAAAAAAAAAGGGTATTTGCAACGACTAAATCGTTGGTCTTGCAAAATTCTATCGTGCAATCGCAAGCTTCATTTCTGTCACCAAGGCCACTGTTTCCAACTACTCATCTGTCCTGTTGGTTTCCAACGTTTGTGTTCCAATCACCAGTGATTATCAGTACACTGGTATTGGACAGTCTGTCTGATTTCAGGTAGAAGTTGGTAGAATTCTTCAAATTCTTCATCATTGGTGTTGATGGTTGGTGCATAAAATTGGATAGATAGTTATATAAGCTGGTCTTCCTTGTAGGCATATACATATGATTCTATCCCTGACAGAGCTGTTCATCCAGAAAGGCCTTGAAATGGTCCTTTGGGCAGTAAAGGCGGCACCATTGCGCTTCATCTGTCACTCCTGAGCAGCAAACCTCGTTGTTATTGTCCCCTTTGAAGTGGCCCGTGCCAGTCCATTTCAGTTCACCAATGTCTAGGACGTTGATCTTTGTTTTCGAAGACTTCCAGTTGGTTTGTTTTGTTTTTGTTTCATGCTTCGTACATGTCGTGGTCGGGTTGTTGATAGACGTTTGCAGCTCCTTCCTCTCGGTTTGAGCAGGGCGCCGTTGTTAGCAAACAAAAGTCAGGAGCTTTGCTCTGTCCAGGTCATCGAGAGAGACTCCACCTTGAGGAGGCAGCTCCTCCCCAGTTGTATTTTACTGCCTTCCAACACATTCCCAACCCGGGGCCAGATTCCCGGCACTCTGTTAGACAGTGTCCTGCTGCTACCCACCAGGTTTTCACGGGCTCACCTCTCAGAAACAGACTACCTCTTTCTTTCTCGGCTGTCTTAATCTGGAAGCACCACTGAAACCCATCCACCTCGAGTGAGCCTGTTTGTGGTGTTTGAAATCCTGGTGACACACCTTCCAGCCCACCAGCAGCTCACAAATCACCACGGTCTTCAAAGCTGACAGACGAGGGTGACCTCTGACAATAAGCTTCCATAGCATTTCACGGAGGTCCCTGTGCAGCTCAACTACAAATGGGTGATTGGTGGTTCGAACCCACTCAATGGTGCTGGGGAAGAAAGACCTAGCACCTGCTTCTGCAGAAGCTTCCTGGCAAGGAAACCCTGTGGGGCATGGTTCCGCTCTGACCCTCATGGGGCTGCATGAGTCAGAATCAACACCAGGACAACGGGTCAGCCCGGGAGGTCAGGAGCAGCCTCTTGGGGAAGGTAACCTTGAGCTCTAAAGGAGAGCAAGAACCGGCAATAGAGAGATCTGGGGCGGGCGGGGGGGATGGGGAGGACCTTCTTGGGAGCAGGCAGAGCAGGTGCAAAGATCCCGAGGCCAGACAGGCTTGGCAGAGGAGAACAGAAGACCAGGGAAGGAACGGATTTGGGTGACGTTGCTTTCAAAGCTTCCTGTGGCCACTTGGGACTCCCTCACTGGTTTCTCTCTCCGAGGGACCAGGTAGCCAGGCATAGCAAGGAGATGGGCAGGAGGGAGGCGACGACGGCAAACATCGGTGCACAAGCTGATGGCCTGCCCTTGTGGGCACCATGAGAGGTCAGAGGCAGCGATATCAGGGCTGGAGCTCCCCTGGGTTGTGCCCATGGTTATGGTGCTTGCCTGCTCACGTCCTCCCAGGAGGTGCCTCAGAAGACAAGCCTGGCGATCTGCTTCTGCTGAAGCCTCGATGGAGCACAGTGGACCGTGATGCTCACTGGGTCACACTGACTGGGCGTGAACTCCACAGCGATGGCTCTTTTGAAGGGAGACAGGACTAGACAAGGGGTGCGTGGGACCCTGACTGGTTCGCCTTCAAGACCCCCAGTTGTGAGATGAGCTGACATAGGGGGCGTTTTCTTCTTCCCTCCCCCCAGGATACCAAGGACGTCCCCGTGGGAGACAAGAGGACCCCCGACTTCCTGCCCATCTACAAGGGCCATCTAATTTTCCTCGGGCAGAAGGAGGTGGAGACGGCTGCCTTGCGGACCCACCACCATGGTCAAGATGGCGGCCCTGACCTAAGGGAGTCGGACCTTTGAGAGAGAAGTCAGCTGGACTGATTTCCTGGGAGAGAACCTTGGGACTGGCCAATCCCAGATTGGAGCACTAGTGGTCTGCGCTCCAATGGGCTGGGCCCATATTGTGTGCAAATTAGGCTGAGATTCCCTGTGGGAAGAAGAGAAGCGTCCGTGTCCAGGTCATTTTGTCCAGCCCCCTGTAGTCTTAGATGTTGCTGATCTCCCAACACGATGGCAGGTGTCTCTGTTTAGAATGCACAGGTGATAGCATTTCCTCTGGGTGACATGGAACCCCCAAACCCAACATCAGGGTCTCAGGAAGACCCCCAACTCTTCCCTGGGATCCTCCTGGACCTGGGAAAAGGTGTTTGGCAGTTCTTGCATCCAGCCCCTTGTATCCCAATCCACAGGGAAGGGAACGAAAGCCCAGGGAGGGGCTGACACTTGCCCAGCATCACACAGCACAGCAGGAACCCGTCTCTTCCTTGGCCTATCCCTGTTTCCTCCCTTGAGGGATGTGAGGCCACCTGGGAAGCAGGAGGGGAGGAAGTAGAAGACTCTGGTGTTCAGGGCTTTCTTCCATGAGCTGGATGCAGGCTGGGTACTTGTGTTATTCTGGGTTGACTAGAGAAACAAATCCAGGGAGACTCATATATGTTTAGGAAAAAACTTTATACGATCTCCTTTGCGCCTCCAATTGAGGCCATCAGACTGCTACCTGATTGACAGGCTAGACTCCACCCCCTCACAAGTTGATAGGAGATGATGTAACTGCCACCGTCCATTAGCGCTCTCATGCACCAAAGACCCAGAACTTATTTTATGGAGACTGAAACTGAGGCTCAAAGAGAGGTTCTGCGCAGGGAGGGGCCCTGAGCTGCAGGATTCCACAGCCTCCCTGTCTTCCTATTCGCTGGGTAAAGGGATAAAAGGGTAGGGTGGGAGGGCAAGCTCCCGTCCCTGCCACATGCTTGGGGACTCAAATTCTTGGATGCTAGAGTTCAGTGTCCCCAGCTCTCTGATTATCCCATCGTCACCCCAGAGCTCCTGACCAGGGCGGAGTGCATCTCTGTGCCCCTCAGGGGGTGGAGGGGATTGAACTGCTGAGGCTCTAGCCCATCATCCCTGTGAACTGGACCTCGTTGTAAAGTAAGGCCTTTGGTGTTGCTGTCAGTGAGACTGAACTGACGTCTTGCTGGAGCAAGGTGGGTCCTAACCCAACATAACTGGTGTCGCTGTAAGAAGAGAAGAGACCTGGGGAGATGCAGTTATGGATGGAATGACGCCCCCTCCAATGGCAGGATGAAACCCTCGCCCAGAGCTGCCGCTGGGGACAGGTCCCATTTGGGAAGGGTTGCATTGGTTGTGAGTGTCAGCTCACTTGTTCAGGTTGGGTCTTAGGCCTGTCCACTTTCCAGATCTAAAAAGAGGGGATTAGGCACAGAGCCAAGCAGACACAAACAAGGGACAGTAGAAGTGCCTGCCAAGGAACCAAGGGATCCTGGGTGTACAGAAATGGAGACAGAGCTCCCCTTCCTGCCCCCCACCCCTACCTTCCCAGAACCGACAGAGAGTACGCCTGGATTCAAACTCTGAGCCTCCTAAATGGGGAGGGGGTACGGAGGGAGGAATAAATCGCTGTTGTTCAGCACCACCCACTGTGGCATTCCTGTGACTAGCCAACCAACTAGGGCAGCCAGGATGTGAGTGGAGGGCTGCTGGGAGCCACCGGACGCTGAGCGGTGAGCATGGGTAGAGCGTCCTGGAAGAATCGACATGGCCTCTGAGTTCCGACCTCCAGACTGGAGGCAGTGAGGTTCTGTTCCTGTAGGCCACCCACTTTGCCACAGTGGCCGCAGGAGACATAACGAACTCCCCTTAGAGCCCCAGCTTGCAAGTAAATAAACTCTTGAATATTCACAGAGTGAGCCAGGTCTGTGTGTGTGTGTGTGTGTGTGTTTAATGCGGGAGTATGGGGGGGGGTCTCACTGCCCTTTCAGACACACATCTGAATTTGTCCCTTCCCTGCTGCCCCCCACCACCACACCCCCCACCACCACCACCATGATACCTCCTATAACTAACATTTAGAATTCTGGCAAAAAATGGTGCAGAGACTGTGCCTGACCTCTGACTTGAATACAATGTTAGCCCCGCGGTGGATTCCTCTGAGGCCAAGGTCAGATTTGCCTCCCCCTCCCCACTTCCTTCCCCATTCTGACACCCACCACCCCTGGGGGATTCAATCAGGCTGGTACCGTGGCCACACAGAGCTCACAGACCACACTCTTAGCTTGGAGGGAAGTTTACCAGGTGACAGCCCAGGATCAGAAATCCCCAGGATACAATTCTTCAGTCAGGACAGCCTCTTCTCAGCCATGCCGACCGGCACACTTCTCCCTCTGGTCCTTGGCCACTCCGCCCTGGGGCCCCTTGGCCTCTCCTCTGCTTGGGCAAGTGTAGCTCTGCTGATTGAACACTAGTTCTGCCAGTAAGCCCGAACCCCGAAGTGTTCTGCTCTAGCCCCCTGTGGGTTCGCCAGACTCAGCTCCCGGCCCCACTTCATTCCCGATCAAGTGCCTGGAGGCAGCCCACTCTGCCACCAAGCCTCCCTGTCGGAGGTGCCCTGTGGGCTAGGAACCTTCCACTCTGTCGTGTGCTCTAGATTCTGCGGTCTTTAGTGCTGCCGTTTCTGTGCCATCTCTGTGTCTGCTGGAGGGAGGAGGCTCAGTGCAGGGGTCTCAGTCCAAAGGACGTGCTCCACTCCCGGCTCTCCTTTCTTGAGAGTAACGAGATCCTCTCTTTCGCTTCTGAGATGGCACATTTGAAACCTAGCACCTTACAGCCATCTGCATTTTGTATATGGGCTGACCCCGAGGGAGCTCTGGTGGCCTGGCGGATTATGTGTTGGGCTACTAACTGGCAGGTTGGCGACTCAAAACCACCAGCCACTCCAAGGGAGAAAGATGAGGTTTTTTGGACGCATAAAGATTGTACAGCCTCAGAAACCCACCCGGGCCGTTCCCTTCCGCCCTATAGGGTCACAAAGAGTCAGAATCAACTTGATGGCAGTGAATTCAGTTTGGTTTTGATGCCACAGGGGTGCCCATGGATCTGATTTACTTTATTAGCAAGTTGTCGGATCCCCTTGAGCCTGCAAACGCCTCATATTTGCATGGTCCTATCCATCATCTTTGGGAGAAAGAGAGGAGGTTTTCTACTCGGGTAAAGAGTCACAGTCTCAGAAACCCCCAGAAGCAAGTCCGTCCTGCCCTGGAGGACGCTGTGAGTTGGAATCAGCTTGTGGCAGTGAGTTTGATTTTCAGCGTTACCCAGTCATTTGGTGGGCATTACAAAGACTGGCCAGAAGACTCGTCGTAAGTCATTCACTGCTCCACAGGTGCACGTGTTACCTCTGATAAGACGATACGGGGCACGAGTCTGCACCGAGGGCAGAGTCCATGAAGGTCCAGCTCTGTGTTGTGTTGTGGACTTGGACAAAGGCATCCAGCTTGTGCCCGGCACTGTAACATCACACCGAGTGTCCCACTGCCTGGACACTGGCCCGTGCTCCACCGGGCCCTCCCTTTGCCTCCCAGCTCCCTGCAACCAGCAACGCTTTATTGTGTCTGTCGCTTTGTCTTTTCCAGAACAGCAGAGGACTGGAAGCACCTGGTTCGCAGGCTTTTCCGAGTGGCGTCTTTCACTTGGCAACGTGCATTTGTGGTTCCCCCAGGTCTTTCTGTGGCCGGATAGTGCTTTTTAAAAAAAATCATTTTATTGCGGGCTCGTACAGCTCTTATCACAATCCATCCATCCATTGTGTCAAGCACATTTGTACATGTGTTGCCATCATCATTCTCAAAACATTTCCTTTCTACTTGAGCCCTTGGTATCAGCTCCTCATTCCCCCATTCTCCCTCATGAACCTTTGATAATTTATAAATGATTTTTTCATGTCTTACACTGATGGATGACTCCCTTCACTCACTTTTCTGTTGTTCGCCCCCTTTTGGGGGGGGGTTATATTTAGATCATTGTGATTGGTCTCCCCCCCCCTTCCCCTTCCCCTTCTCCTCCTGGTATTGCTACTCTCATTATTGGTCCTGAGGGGTTTATCTGTCCTGGAGTCCCTGTGTTTCAAGTTCTTATCTGTACCAGATAGTGGAATCTTTTTCACTGCTGACTAATACTCCATCAGATGGACATACCAGAGTCTGTTGTGTTTATCCATTCATGCTTCCAGTATTGGGCAGTTAGAAATAGGCGGGTGGTCCATGGAAGAAGCACACCAGCTTGGCTGACCACAAGGTGTAAAAGAGACCAGTTATTAGACATCAAAGAACTAAAAATCACATCAGTGGGTGCCCACCTCCTGACACGATCACTGAAGACAAACAGGTGCATAAGAAAATGTGGTGACCCCCCTCCAGCCCCCTAATATTGGATGTGAATGAGAAAGGAACAACTCAGAAACGGAGGGTGTGAATGGTTGCTTAACCCTAAGACTATGACCAACATCATTGAATTGGAGGTGCAGAAAAGGTTGAATTGGTATGTTTTGCTGTGCATACATCAACAACAACCAACAGTGAAATATCCCTGCAAAACAGGTTAGTCTAATAAAGAATGTCTGCCTGGGATATGGTGCTCTTTTAAGATCCAGCTATATGAGATCCAATTGACAACAGCAACTTCTAAGATTCCATGGGAAAGCCAGCGGCAGCAAGTTTGTGATTGAAAGAGGAACACATTAGGAAAGGGGGTCAGGATACTTGCCCAGCCTGAAGAATGTCCTCTTCAAAGCAGGCATCTTTGAATGGTGCGTGTAGAAATTGTTGGCATGGTGTCTGTGCTGCTGTGTATGTTCTCAAGTACAACAAAAGTAAATGATCTTGGAAAAAATAAAAACAATCACAGCACTTTTACTGCAATAAATTGGTGAGCTGTGTATCAGGAAAAAAAAAAAGAAAATGTGGTGAAGAAAGCTATTGGTGCCCGGCTATCAAAAGATATAGCATCTGGGGTCTTAAAGGCTCGACAATAAACAAGTGTCCACCTAGCTCAGAAGCAACAAAGTCCACATGGAAGAAACACACCAGCCTGTTTGACCACGAGCTATCGAAGGGACCAGGTATCAAGCATCAAGGAGCAAAATATCATATCATTGAAAATGTGGGTGGGTGGGAACTGATTACAAGGATCCACATGTGACCTCTTCCCTGGGAGAGGGACAGCAGAGAAGGGGGGAAGGGAGACTCCGGATAGGGCAAGATATGACAAAACAACGATGTATAAATTACCAAGGGCATATGAGGGAGGGGGGAAGAGGGAGGGAGGAGGGGAAAAAAAAGAGGACCTGATGCAAGGGGCTTAAGTGGAGAGCAAATGCCTTGAGAATGATTGGGGCAGGGAATGTATGGATGTGCTTTATACAATTGATGTATGTATATGTATGGATTGTGGTAAGAGTTGTATGAGTCCCTAATAAAATGTAAAAGAAGAAAAGAGAAAAAAATGATTAGGGCAAAGACTGTACAGATGTGCTTTATACAATTGATGTATGTATATATATGAACTGTGAAAAGAATTGTATGAGCCCCAATAAATTGTTAAAATTAAAAAAAAAATAATAAAGACTACTAGCAAAAAAAAAAAAAAGAAAGAAAATGTGGGTGGGTGCAGAGTGGAGACACAAAGTCCATTGGCAGCCAACCGGACACCCCTTACTGAAGGGTTGTGAGGAGGAGATGAACCAGTCAGGGTGCAGGGAAGCAACGATGAAACATATAACTTCCCTCTAGTTCTTCAATGTTTCCTCTGCCCCACTATCATGAGTCCCAATTCTACCTTACAAATCTGGCTAGACCAGAGGATGTACATAGGTACAGAGAGCAACTAGAAACATAGGGAATCCAGGACAGATGACTCCTTCAGGACCAGTGGTGAGAGTGGGGATGCCTGGAGGGTGGAGAGAATGTAAGGTAGAAATGGGGAACTGATTACAGGAATCTATGTATAGCCTCCTCCCTGGGGGAGGGACAGCAGAGAAGAGGGCAGGGGAAGATGTCAGACAGTGTAATATATGACAAAATAATAATAATAATATATGAATGATGAAGAATTAATGAGGTAGGGGGAGTGGGGAGGGAGGGGGAAAATGAGCAGCAGATATTAAGGGCTCAAGTAAAGGCAAATGTTTTGAGAATGATGCTGGCAACAAATGTACATATGTTCTTGACACAACGTATGTATGTATGGATTGTGATAACAATTGTATGAGCCTCCAATAAATGATTAAATTAAAATTAATAAATAGGCGGTGGTCAATATACATCCATGTGAGGATTTTGGGTGGGCATGCATCTTCATCTCACTTGGGTGAGCAATGAGGCACGTGATCAATGAATCATAGGCTGTGCTGAATCAATGAGTCGTCGGCGTGATGCTGTAAGGAACCGCCAGGCTGTCTCCCAACTCTGGGCGAGAGCTTCTACCACTCCACACCGTCACCAGCCTTTGGTGTCACGGTGTTTGGGATGTTTGTCATTCTCCATTAAAGAGAAAGAGAAAAAAAAAACGCTCACTCTCACTGAGTCCATTCCAGCTCAGCGACCCTATAGCACAGGGTGGGGCTGCCGGAGACTAGAACCCTTCACGGGAGAAGCCTGGTCTTCCTCCCACAGAACTGCTGACCTTGTGGCTTGCAGCCTGATGAGACCACGATGGTACCAGAGCTCCTCCAGGGCCATTCTATGGGGTGCCTCGGTTTGTGCAGTGGTTAAAGCACCCAGCTGCTCACCGAAAGGTCGGTGGTTTGAGCCTGCCAGCCGTTGTGCAGGAGAACGAGTCTGTGTCCCTAACGATCACCGCCTTGGAAACCCTCAGGGGCAGGTCTGCTGTGTCCTCTACGGTCGCATGAGTTAGAGTCAGCGACAGAGCAACAGGATTGGACCGTACACACACAAACATGTGGCTAAGCCAAACCTCCTCCTCTGATGCCACGAGAGGGACCCTAACCCAAGGCCATCAAGGCCCCTTCAATTTCTAGTGACCCCCTTAGGGCTGGTCGAAGCGCTCCGTGGGGTCTCTGAAACAAACGCCCTGCGGCGGGTTTGAACCACCAGCTTTGTGGGTAGCGGCCCTAAGCTTGACTCACACCATCCCCAGGGCTCTGAAGAGGAGGGGAGAGAATGGGAATCCGCATCAGTCCAAAGCTGATTGGAGTGAGGTGGAGGTTAGAGTTGGCAATTCTTTCCTAAAGAGGTTTAACTGATGGTGGTACTGGCTGTCCCTTCCAAGGCAATTTTCACTTCTCCGCTAGGATCGTTGGTCCCTTGCGATGGCCACGCAGAGGTCACAGATCACACCCAGGATCATGGGGTTCGCTAGGGAGGGAACAGGCTACAACTCAGCCTCAGGAGCAGGAGGCGCATAGGTGACGCCTCCTTTCTCCTGGGGGGGACCATTCTCTTAGCTCAGTGGTTCCCCACCTTCCTCATGCTGCGACCCTTTCATACAGCTCCTCATGTGGTGGGGACCCCCCCAAAAAAAGCCATAACATTAGTTTCGTTGCTACTTCATCACTGTCATTGTGCTACTGTTATGAATCGGGTGACCCCTGTGAAAGAGTCCTTCGAACCCCAAAGGGGTCGCGACCCACAGGTTGAGAACCGCTCTTAGGTCTCTCAGGCCAGGCCTCCACCCCAGTTCCCACTCAGCCTGGCCTCAGAAGCTGGTTAGCTCCGTCAAGGCGTGCCTGGAGGGACCACCTCCCACCAGGAAGCCTCTGCCGGAAGGTGCTCAGCCCTCCCTGCAAGGGGGTCAGAGTGCCCACTTAGATGGCCCCCTCCGTGGGCTACCTGCTCCCTGTCATCATTTCTCTGCCCCGGTGGCATCATGGTTACTGTGTCGGGCTGCCAACGGCAAAGTCAGCAGTTCGAAACCACCAGGCGCTACTGGGGACAAAGACGGGGCTTCGTACACCGGCAAAGCGTTCCAGTCTCAGAAGCGTACAGGGGCAGTTCTACGCTGTCCTGTGGGGTCACCAGGAGGCAGGATCGATTCGATGGCAGGGAGGGAGGACGCTGCCCTGCTTGCTGCTGCTGCTGCTTGTCACCTTGCGCCGCCTCGGGGAGTTAGGGCCCTCTGGGTCTCTTAGTGGAGGGGCCCCAGGTCCAAACGAAGCACTCCACTTCTGATTCTTCTTCCCTGATGGCCAAGAGGTCTCCTCCTCAGTTCCGTGATCGGCTCCTTTCAGACCCACCGGGATGGCAAGCTGGCCGATCCCCTTGCTGACGTTCCCTACGCCTGGTTTGGATGGCTCCCCCCCCCAGGTGTCTAGGCACTTTATCTGCATTGTTGGCAAGCCGGCCCCTAGGTGGGCCATCAGCCCCTGATTGGCGTAGCCTTGCCCAGCCATTGTGTGCGGCTCCCAAGACCACCCGCGACAAGTAGGCCGTCTTACATAATCCAGCACACTGACATGTGGGAGGTGTGGTGCCCCTGTCATCGTTTGAACTTGAGGTTCCCTCTTGATGCATGATGCCGAGCATCTTTGCACACGTCCACAGGCCGTCTGGACCTCCTGGGGAAAGAGCGACAGAAGACCTACAAGCAAGGCTCTTGAGACTTTGTCTCACATACTTTTTTTAAAATTATTTTTAGGGTTAGGGTTAGACTTAGGTTTAGGGTTCAGAGACTTAGAGGTAGGTTAGGGTTTGTGTTATGGTTGGGATTAGGGTTAGGTGTAGGGTTAGGGTTAGGGTTTCAGTTAGGGTTAGACTTGGGTTTAGGGTTAGGGTTAGGGTTAGGACGAGGCTTAGGGGTAGGGTTAGGGTTTGTGTTAGGGTTTGTCTCATGTCCTTTGGACATGTTATGCGGAGAGACTAGTTCCTGGGAAAGGATGTCACGCTTGGCCAAGCAAAGGGTCAGCGATAAAGACAGGGACGCTCAGTGAGATGGATCGGCCCAGAGGCTGCAACCATGGCCTCAAATACATTTGGGAGGATGGCACAGCCCCGGGCAGTGTTTTGCTTAGGCTTGTTCTGGCTCAGTGTCTCCCAACAACAGCTGTCAACGTTCTCACTGTCCCCAAAGGCCCGGGTAAACCAAATTCCAAACCCACTCCGTGTAGGAGCTGATGTGCCTCCTAATGACCCCCTAGGACAGGGTAGAACCGTCCCCTGTGAGTTTCCTCTTTATGGAAGTAGAAGTGTTGAGGTAGCTAGCACAAGGACCGGGGTGTCCACTGCACATGCTCAGAGGTTCGAGATCCCGGCCAGGAAGGAGTGGTACACCTAGGTGGGCGTTACAACTGGATGGGCCCATCTGAGCCAGGTGAATTCAATTCAGCCAATGGAGTTGACCAGGATCATCGACCACACCTCCCAACAGAGGACCTGAAAAGCCAGAATCCAGAGCCTGCGGCCCCTCGGAAGTCAGAGATCATGCAGCAATTTCCTCTGGCCTCAGGACTCTACGTGCGGGGGGTAAAGCACCCTGAGGTGTCTGTGTACAGCCTGAAATGCCTATCTTTCATAAAACTCACTTGGATCACAAGCCAGGCTTTGGGGTGAATTCTTTCTCACACCAACTAAGGACCAAGGTATATTTCTCCCACGAGAGAGAGCTAACAGAAGGACCTGCCTTTCCCCTTCGATATGGTTGGTCGTTTCAAAATGCTGACCCAGAAGTTAGCAACCCAACTGGTGCCCCGGCATCACCAGGGCGTCTTATAATGACCGAGCAGGCCTATGCAGATGTGACCCGCCAAGGGGATGGGAGAGCTTGCTAATGAGCTCATATGGTAAATAAGGTAGGGCGTGGAACCTGAAAAGAAGATCTATGGAACCAGAATTGGTCACTTTTGCCATCCTGCTGCCTTGAAATGAGTCCTCTTGGAGACGAGAAAGAAAACCTCATGGTCACCCAGAAAGATGAGCTGGAAGCAGACACCAGCTTTTGAACCTGAGATCCCTGCCCTGAGAGCCCCCTACCCTGTGGAGACACGGAGAGTGGCAACACCAGACATGGGGAGAGAGGGCAAGAAGAAGCAACAGAGAACCGGCAACTGAACCAGGAGACTGGATGGAGAAGGAAAAGGGGGAGGTGGGCGAGAGAGTGAGTCTTGCTGGCAGAGTGGGCTGCCTCTGGGCACGCTGGGGCAGAACTAGAGAGCTTTGCAATACTTTCCCAAGTAGGGCAGAGGCCAAGGTGCCATGGGCTAAGAGAGCAAGGACCAGAGAAAGTCTGTTTGTGGGCACAGCCGAGAGGAAGCTGTCCTGAGGGAAGAACAGCATCCTGAGAGAAGAACAGCATCCTGAGGGAAGAACAGCATCCTGAGAGAAGAACAGCATCCTGAGTCTTTCCTGATCCTAGAGTGTTGCTTCCCTCACAAGCTGCATAATTGTGGCTGGGGCCTGGGTTAACGCAGCAGGGAAGCAGAGCGTGCTGAGGGAGGCCCAGCGGGTGTTGGCTGGCGTTCGTTGGTAAAAAGTCCAGAGCTTGCAGGCAGGTCTGACTTCACTTCTCAGGATCCGCCGGGGGCTGTGGACCTGCATCTTCTTCTCCCTTGTGAAGTCACAGGAGGTAAGAGAACGCTGTCCCCAGAGTATTGTGGACACTAGCACTCGATCAGATATGTGTTTTACAAATATGTTCTCCCCGTCGGTGCCTTGTCTTCTCACCCTTCTAACCATTTTTTGAAAAAAATTGGGTGGTTTATCTTATGATTTTATTTTTTATGATCTGGATACAAGTTCTTTGTTCACTGTACAGATTGCTAATGCTTCCCTCGTGTATGGGTGGTTTGAGACTGCCTTTGGAGGAGTAGAATTTGTAATATCAATTTATCAAAATTTGTCTTTTTTTCCTTTGAAGGTTGATGCTTTTTGTATTCTAAATGATGCTTGCTAAACACAAAGTCACAAAGACTTTAGCCATTGTTTTCTTCTACAAGCTTTATTTTTTAAAATCATTTTATTGGGGGCTCATACAACTCTTATCACAATCCATACATCCATCCATTGTGTCAAGCACATTTGTACATTTGTTGCCATCATCATTCTCAAAACATTTGTCTCCTACTTGAGCCCTTGGTATCAGCTCCTCATTTTTCCTCTCCCTCCCCACCCCTCTCCCTCATGAACCCTTGATAATTTATAAATTATTATTATTTTGTCATATCTTGCACTGTCTGATGTCTCCCTTCACCCACTTTTCTGTTGTCTGTCCCCCAGGAAGGGGGTTATATGTAGAGCATTGTAATTGGTTCCCCCTTTCTACCCCACCTACCCTCCACCCTCCTGGTATCACCACTCTCACCATTGGTCCTGGAGGGTTCATCTGTCCTGGATTCCCTGTGTTTCCAGCTCTTATCTGTACCAGTGTACATTCTCTGGTCTAGCTGGATTTGTAAGGTAGAATTGAGATAGTGGGGGGGGGGGATCATTAAAGAACTAGAGGAAAGTTGTATGCTTCATTGTTGCTATACTGCACTCTGACTGGCTCGTCTCCTCCCCGCGACCCTTCTCTAAGGGGATGTCCAGTTGCCTACAGATGGGCTTTGTGTCTCCACTCTGCACTCCCCCTCATTCACAATGATATGATTTTTTGTTCGTTAATGCCTAATTCCTGATCCTATTGACAGCTCATGATCACACAGGCTGGTGTGCTTCTTTTATGTGGACTTTGTTGCTTCTCAGGTAGATAACCGCTTGTTTATCTTCAAGCCTTTAAGACCCCAGACACCATATCTTTTGATATAGGCTCCATCAGCTTTCTTCATCACATTTGCTTATGCAGCCGCTTTGTCTTCAGCAATAGTGTTGGGAAGGTGAGCATCATGGAGTGCCAGGTTAATAGAACAAAGTGTTCTTGCATTGAGGGAGTACTTGAGCGGAGACCCAATGTCCATCTGTTACCTTAATACTAAAGCTATAAATACATGGACATAGATCTATTTCATCTTCATCATATATAAATATATTTACATATGTACATGCCTATAAATAGACCTCTATAAATGACCTTTGCCTCCTAGCTCTTTCCTCTATTTCCTTTTACTTTTCTCTTGTCCCACTATCATGCTCAGCCTTCATTTGGGCTTCAGTAATTCCTCTCAGTTCCATTGCCCTTGATCAATCCCTACCAGGCCTCTTACACCCTCCTTGCCACTGATTTTGGATCACGTGTTCCCTTGTCCCTGAGTTTGTTAACACCACTTCCTTTCCCCCACCTCTGCCTCTCCCATGTGCAACCCCGGAACCTTCAGTCCCATTGTTTTCTCCTCCAGATTGTTTACCCTGCCTATCTTATCTAGATAGACCTGCAGAGATAATAATATGCACAAAAACAAGACAGAGCAAAGCAAGAAAAGAAAAGAAAACAACAACAAAAAATGACCAGAAAAGAAAATCCTGTAAATAGTTCAAGGACTGTTTGTTGACTTTAGGAGTGTTTTCTCGTTGACTCTGATGGGCTGCCATGCCCTGGCCCCAAAGTCTATCTTTGGTATTCCCTGGGGACTTCCTTACTCTGTTCCCCTTGCTGTTCTGTTGCATGCCCTTAGTGTTTTGCCTCGGTGTGGTGGTGTCAGATCGGGTGCAATTCCCACACTGTGTCTCCAGTGTTGTCCCTGTAGGGCTAGTGAGGAACCTCATGTCTCATAGTGGGGCCGGTCATATGCTCCTCTCTGTGCATTGGCTACTCTGTGTGGGGATATCGTCCTCAGGGCTTGGTGGACCAGGAGGTTCTCCACTCTCTCTTCCTCCCCTTCATGTGCTCCCATGTGCTCTGGTCAGACATGTCCCTCTCCCTGAGCTGTAGCTTCAGTGCTGTCCTCTGAAGTCAATTCTTCTGGGGGGAGGGGCAGCTGTCCACGCAGTTTGGATTGGGGCCAGCCCCTCAGATCTCTCTATTTGTTCCCTGCTTCATGCCGGTATGTTGCATTCACATCTTGGAGCACTGGGTTGAAGTCTGGTCCCTCTTTCCTTGTGAAGATGTAAACAATACCCTCTCTTTTGGTGGGTTAGTGTCCTGTGCCCCCTGCTTTTTATGGGCTACCATATGTATCCCTGGATTTGGTCTGACCCCTGCCATACTACCTGGGCCTCACCCCAGGAATGTTTGTATACAGTAGCGTTTTCCTTATGCCCCTCTTGCTTTTTGTTTTTTTTAAGCTTACCTCATGGACTCAAGTTGTATTTGTCCTTTTGCGCTTGGCTTACTTCACTTAGCATAATTTCCTCCAGTCCTTCCCTTGCGGCAACGTGCTTCATGCGTTCATCACTGCTTTTTAGCGATGCATAGTACTCCATTGTATGTATGAACCACAATTTTTTAATCCATTCGTCTGTTGATGGAAATTTGGGTTGTTTCCAACTCCCTGAAATTGTGAACTGTGTCACAATGAACCCTGGAGCTCAGAAGTCTGGCTGTGGTTTGTTTCTTGCCTCTTCTGGGTATATGCTCAGTAGAGGGATTGCTGGGTCATAGGGTAGCTCAATTTCCATCTGTTTTAGATACCGCCAGATCGATTTTCATAGGGGTTATACATACCTACAGGTCCACCAGCAGTGGATGATAGTTCCTATCTCACCACAGCCCCTCCAACATTTGTTGCTTTCTGGTTTATTGAATTGGGCTAACTTTGAGGGTGATAGGTGGCATCTCATTGGTGTTTTAATTTGCATTTCTCTTATGGCTAGTAATCAGGAGCATTTTCTCATATGTTTATTGGCCATTCAGATTTCTGCCCTTCTGAAACTTCTGTTCAGGTCCTTTGCCCACCTCCTCAGTGGGCAATTAGCTTTTTTCTTTTAGGAAGCTAGCAGAGTATTGTAGATTTTAATAATAAGGCCTTTGTCTGATGTGTCATTGCTAAAGATGTTTTCCCAGTCCATGGACTCTCTTGGTGAATTCTTTTGATGTACACAGGTGTTTTATTTTCAGTATATCCCATTTGTCAACTGTGACTCATCTGTCTTTGTGTCCTTCACTATTTCAGATAGCCTGTGGGAAACAGAAGGAATTCTCCCAAGTTGTCTCCCCCAAATATATGCCAAACTTAGCTGCCTGTGAATGAGTATACACTTGGAGATCATCAGGAGTAGATCATGGGTCATTCTCCCTAAGGGTTATCAGCCATCTAGAGCAAGCAGTCACCACTGTTTATCCCACAACAAGTAGGGCCCACTCCCTTCTGATAAGGATAATAGTTGTCTATTTCCTTGTAGGAAACCCCAGAGAAGTTAAACTCGCCCCAGGATGACCAAGGTTACTCTGCCATCCTAAATCTAGGATCTGCCCATCTTGTCACATGTATACCCCCAATCCCTCTTCTTCCTGTTGCATGTATGTCCCTAGACCACCCCCTATCATTACTGTATTTTCTATAGCACAAACCCTTCCTGTGATGTATGTCTTTACCTGTAATTAGGGGGCTTGCATGTCCCCAGAGAAGATAAAAGCCTGGGCTAGCTTAAAGATCTCTCTCTCCCTCCACGTGGACCACCAAGCAGGGCTGAGGTGAGCATGCTACCATGAATTGTGTCTGACTCCGTTTATTTCAATACTTCTCTTCTATCTCTCATGCTCTCTATGACTTTACTATGATCTTTACTTATTATCGCTGTACAATTGCGCCTACTGGACCCGTAATGATGTGTTAGGGGCTGGCTTCCCCTGACAATAGCCTATGTATTCCCTCCGCCAAAGTTCTCAGGTTGGTCCCATTTCCCTCATGGGTGGTCCTAATAGTTTGGGGTTTTACCTCGAGGTCTGTGATCCACCTTGAGTTTATTCTTGTGCATGGAATGAGATAATGGTATTGCTTCATATTTTTCCCAGCACCACTTGTTGAAGAGGGCATCTGCTTCCCATTTGATACTTGTGGGGCCCTTATCAAAGATCAGCTGTCTGTATGCTGATGATTTTATTTCTGGGTCTTCAGTTGTTTTCCATTGGTCTGAGTATCTGTCATTGTCCCAATACTATGTGGTTTTGACAACGGTGGCTGTATAGTATGTGCTAAAGTCAGGTAAAGCAAGCCCTCGCCCTGTGTCCTTCTTGAGGAGTTCTCTGCTAATTCTGGCCTTCTTCCCTCTCCATATGAAGTTGGTAATCAGTTTTTCCATTTCTTTGAAGAAAGATGAGGGTAATTGTATCGGGATTGTATCATGATTGCATTAAACTTATATAGCGCCTTGGGCAGAACTGGCATCTTTATTACATTGAGTCTTCCAATCCATGAGCATGGGATAGTCTTCCATTTGTTGAGGTCACTCTTGGTTTTTTGTAATAGTGTTCTGTAGTTTTCCTCATATAAGTCTTTTGTTCTTTTAGTCAAGTATATCCCTAGTTATTTCCTCGATTTCAATTTGTGTTTGGCTATTGTGAAGGGTACTACCTTTTTTATCTCCTCTTCTGTGATCTTATCTGATGTGTCTACAAGTCTGATAGACTTCTTTGATCTTGTATCTTGCCACTCTGCCATATTCCTCTATTGCTTCCAGTACTCCCCTTGTGGAGCTTTTGGGATTTTCTATATATAAAATCATATCATCTGCAAATAATAATAGTTTCATCTTCTTTACCTAGGCGAACACCTTTGATGTCTTTTATTTGCCTTATGCTGTTAGCTAAAACCTCCAGTATGATATGTTAAATAAGAGTGAGGACCATCTATGTGCGTATATTTATAGGTTTAGCACTAAGGTAGCAGAAGGACATTGGGCCTCCACTCAAGTACTCCCTCAATGCAAGAATAATTTCTTCTATTAAATTGGCATTCTATGATGCTCACCTTCCCTATATGATCACTGAAGACAAAACAGGTGAATAAGCTAATGTGGTGAAGAACGCTGATGGTGCCGAGCTATCAAAAGATATAGTGTCTGCAGTCTTAAAGGCTTGAAGGTAAACAATGTCCATCTAGCTCAGAAGCAACAAAGCCCACGTGGAAGAAGCACACCAGCCTGTGTGACCACGAGGTGCCATAGGGATCAATTATCAGACATCAAAGAACAAAAATCATATCCTTGTGTGCTCACCTCCATGATACGATCGCTGAAGACAAATGGGTGCATAAGCAAATGTGGCGAAGAAAGCTGATGGTGCCCAGCTATTAAAAGATATAGCATCTAGGGTCTTAGAGGCTTGAAGGTAAACAAGCAGCCATCTAGCTCAGAAACAACAAAGCCAACATGGGAGAAGCACACCAGCCTGTGTGATCACGAGGTGTCAAAGGGATCAGGTATCAGACATCATCAGAGCAAAAAATCTTATAGTGAATGGGGGGGTGGGTGCAGAGTGAAGACCCAAAACCCATTTGTAGGCCACTGGACATCCCCTTACAGAAGAGTATCGGGGAGGAGACGAACCAGTCAGGGTGCAGTAGCAACGATGAAACATACAACTTTCCTCTAGTTCCTAAATGCTTCCTCCCCACCCATTATCATGATCTCAATTCTACCTTACAAATCCGGCTAGACCAGAGGATGTACACTGGTACAGATAGGAACTGGAAACACAGGGAATCCAGGACGGATGATCCCTTCAGGACCAGTGGTGTGAGTGGCGATACTGGGAGGGTGAAGGGAGGGTGGGTTGGAAAGGGGGAACCAATTACAAGGATCTACATATAACCTCCTCCCTGGGGGATGGACAACAGAAAAGTGGGTGAAGGGAGACGTCAGACAGGGCGAGATATGGCAAAATAATAATTTATAAATCATCAAGGGTACCACGAGGGAGGGAGGGGTAAAAATGAGGAGCTGATGCCAGGGGCTTAGGTGGAGAGCAAATGTTTTGAGAATGATGAGGGCAATGAATGTACAAAAGTGCTTTACACAATTGATGTATGTATGGATTATGATAAGAGTTGTATGTGCCCCTAATAAAACGATTAAAAAAGAAAATTAAAATATTTTAAGATGATAAAGGCATACTGAAAGACCTTGCTACTGAGAAATAACCCTTGTTAATAAATTTAAATGCACAAACTGCTACAAATATTAAGTAAAACAAAAACAAAACAAAAGGGTGAGGACAAGGGGCATCCTTGTCTGGTCCCCCTTTTCAGTGGGATTGTGTTATTTTCTCCATTAACTACCACATTGATGGTTGGATTTTCATACATAGTTTGTATCGTCTTGAGGAATTTTCCTTCCATTTTTATCTTCTTGAGTGTCTTAAACAGGATTTGGTGTTGGATGTTGTTGAATGCTTTTTCCACATCTATCAATATTGTCCTGTGGTTCTTATACTTTTTCATGTCAATGTGGTGAATGACACTAGTGGTCTTTTGTATGTTGAACCATTCTGCATCCCTGGTATGAATCCCACTTGGTCATGGTGTATAATTTGTTTTATGTATTTTTGTATTCTATTGGCCAGTATTTTGTTAAGGATTTTTGCATCAATTTTCATTAAGGATATTGATCTCTAGTTCTCGATTCTTGTGGGTTTGGCTATCAGAGTTATACTGATAGAAGGAATCCGGGAGTTTGCCGTCTTTTTCTATCTTCTGGAAGAGTTTGGGTAGGATTGGTGTTAGTTCTTCCCTAAATGCTTGGTAGAATTCTCCAGTGTAGCCATCTGGTCCAGGGGATTTTTTGTTGGTAATCCCTTGATAACCTTGTCTATTTCTTCCATTGCTATGGGTCTGTTGAGATTCTTGACGTCCATCGAGGATAGTCTAGGGAGGGACTGTTTTTCCAAGAATTTGTCCGTGTCTTCCAAGTTGTTGAATTCATTGGAGTACAGTCCTTCATAGTACTGTGTAATTATTCTTTTGATTTCAGAAGGGTCTGTTGTAATGTCCCCTCTTTCATCCCTCATCCTTGCTATTGAAATTTGTTCCCTCCTCTTTTTGGTTAGGTTGCCAGTGGTCTGTTAATTCTGCTTATCCTTTCAAAGAACCAACTTTTAGCAGCATTAATTTTTCCATAGTTTTCTTATTTTCCATCTCCTGAATCTCAGCCCTGATTTTTATCATTTCTTTTCTATTAGTAGGATTGTCCTGTTGACTCTGTTCTAGTTGCTGTAAGTTTTGTGCCAGCATATCAATCATAAGTCTCTTTTCCTTTTTCAGGAATGTATGTATTGTTATAAAACTTCCTCTGATAACTGCCTTTGCTGTGTCCCAGAAGCTTTGGTACATCTTGTTCTCCTTCTTGTTAGTTTCTAGAAATTTTCTAATTTCATCTCTGATCTGGGCATTTGCCTTCTCCATTTGCAATAGAGAGTTATTTATCCTCCAATTGTGTTCTTCATCTTCCTTTTGTTGATTTCCAGTCCGATGCCACAGTGGTCAGAGAGCGAGAGGTCTGTATGATATCAATGTGATTAAATAAATGCAGATTCGCCTTATGGCCCAGCATGTGGTCTTTCTTCAAATACATGCCACATGGGCTTGATAAGAATGTGAATTTTTTTGTATTTGGATGAAATTCTCTAAATATCTATCAGGTAAAATTGTCAAATTTTAGTGTTTAGATCTCTAGCCTCTTTGTTGAATTTCTTTCCCTGTGATCAGTCTTTCTCAGAGAGTGATGTATTGAAGCTATCTACTGTACTTGTTGAGGCTGTGATTTCTTTTTTCATATTTTGGAGTGTTTGATTGACGTAGTCAGCGGGCCTCTCATTCAGGGAATATGTGTTTAAAATGCTTAGTGGTTCTTTGTCTACCATTCCCTTGAGCATTATGTAGTGTCCCTCCTTATCTCTTTTTGTGGTTTGCACTTTAAGGTCAATTTTATCCAAGATTAAGATTGCAGCCCCTGCTTTTTTAAGATTGCTGTTTGCTTGGTCTGCTTTTCTCCAGCCTTTGATTCTCAGCCTATTTTTGTCTGCAGTCTTGAGATGTGTCTCCTGTAGGCAGCAGATTAACAGGGTTGTGTTTTCTTTTTCTTTTTTCCTTTTGTTCTTCATAAACAGAAATTTATTTTCTCACAGTTTAGGGGGCTGAAAGTCCAAATTCTGGGTGCAAGCTCTAGAGGCAAGATGGAGCTCTCTACTCCTGTCAAGAATTAGTCTCAGAAACCCCAGGGGCATTTCCACTCTATTCTACAGGCTCCCTAGGAGTCAGAATTCACTCAATGGCAGTGAATTTTTTTAGCTCAAGGGAAGGTCCTTCTCTCTGAGTTTCTGCTTCTGGACATTGTGCATGTGGTTTAGCCCTTTATTTCTAAAAACGAACCACCGTTCACTTCCTCACTGCCATCTGGTGAATTCATCTCTACTGGATTGTTGAATCTCTGGGTTGTGTTTTCTAAGCCAGTCTGCTAGCCTCAGTCTTTTGATGCCTGAGTTCAGTCCATTGATATGCAGGGTTATTATCTCCATCTGCGGACTCTGTGATGTCATCTTATACCTTTTGTGTTGAGTGTTTTCCTACCTCCCTTTCTTATCAGTGTGTTGTGCATGTGTGTGTTTCACCGAGGTAGTAAGACTTGAGTTTCAATGTTATTCTTTTTCAAGGTTTGGGCTATTCTTGGTTCTTTGAAATCCCTGAAACATTAAAAAAAATTTATTGTGAATTAGGTGGGGGGCCTGGGACATTTTAGAACTTACCTGCTGAGATCTCAATGAGGAGGATACATGAGTCGAAAGGTGGTTTGGGGGATGTGGGATACAGAAAGGTTTTACCCAGGTTGTTCCTCCCAGTCCCCCAAATATATGCTAAACCTAGGATGCTGCTTGCAACACATGGTAAATGACTGTAGCACAGCGATTCTCAGCCTTCCTAATGCCGCCATCCTTTCATACAGTTCCTCATGTGGTGGGGACCCCCCAACCATAACATTATTTCCATTGCTGCTTCATCACTGTCGTTTTGCAATTGTTATGAAATGGGCGAACCCTGTGAAAGGGTTGTTCGACATCCAAAAGGGTCTCGACCCACAGGGATCACACGGGAGGTCAGCAGCTTGGAGGTTATCTCCCAGAGTGTATCAGTCATCTAGAGCAATCAGACCCTATTCTGTCCCACCCTAAGTGGGGCCCACTCCATGCTAATAAGGAACTTGGTTGTTTCCCTGAAGGAGAGCCCAGAGACAAGGTCAAGCCAACTCAAGGAGACCAAGGTTGGGCTGCCATCTTGAATCTAGAGTCGCCAATCTTCTTACATGGTACCCCCAGTCCCTTCTCTTCCTATTGCGTGTACACCCCAGCTCACCCTCTTCCTGTCGTGCATTTACTTATTGTACAGACCTTTCCTGTTACGAATGTGGTTACCTGTAATCGGGGGGCGGGGGGGCTTGCACACTCCTAAATTTATATAAGCTGTGATTGAAACATATTCTCTCTCCTCCTCTCTCTTCTCCCACCCCCCAGGTGGTCCACTAAGAGGGGCTGAGGTGAGCGTGCAACCATGAAATGTCTGACTCCTTCATTTTACTCTCTCTCCCATTCTCTATGATTTTACTATCACCTTGATGTATTATCGCCGTGCCATTGTGCCTGTGGACCATGTGGTTGTCAGAGGCTGGTTTCCTCTGACGGGGAGGAAAGGGGCGGTCTTGCTCACAGAGCCCTCAGATCCATCACAGAACATTTCAGTCCCCCCAAGGGATGCTTTAGGAGAACATGGAGAACAGACCACCACCGAATCACCGTTTCCAATGGGGCTGGGAACCCGAACTCACCTCCAGGCCAGCCAGGTTCCCCGGTCAGCTCCCTGGAGCTCCCCCGACCCCTCATCCTCAAGCTCTGTCCGAGTGGCCAGTTTCTGTGAGTGAGGGGACCAGGCGATGGGGAGGCCGGATGGTGACCGCAAAGCCCACATGTATCTTTGTTCCCCCTCTTCTCTTCTTCCTTTGCCCCCACTGGGCCAAAGAACACGTTCTTGTTTTGTTCATGTTTTCAGAGTCTCCCTTTCTAAAACAGTGTCATTGTGGTGTAATTCATGCAGCATGCACTTCACCCGTTGAAAATGCACAGCCCCATGGGTGTTAGTTAATACGTTCGTAGGACTGCGCCATCGCCGCTTCTGTTGTGTCCCGGAACATTTCTGTCACTCAAAGGAAGATCACGTACCCGTGAGGTTAGTAACCACTCTGTTCCTCTTCTCACCCCGAGCCCTAGTCAACCACGAACCTGCTTCCTGTCTCTGTGGACTTTCTTGGTCTGGACATTTGATGTGAAGGCAACCACAACACATGTGGTCTTTTGTGTCTGTTTTTTTTTTTTTCATTGAACATGTGTTTTCGAGGTTCATCCACATGGTAGCATGCAGCAGTGCTTTGTTCCTCTTTGTGGCTGCTCTCGTATTCCACCGCGTGGATGGACCGCACTGTGCTTGTCCACCCATCTGTGGATGAACACAAGGAGTGTTTTCACCTTTGGGCTATTGTGAATCTTGCTGTAAATACTCAGGTGCACACTTATGTGTGTGTGTGTGTTGTTGTGTCAGTCTGGGTAGACTAGAGAAACACATTCATAAACACGCATATGTGTATAAGAAAGAATTTTATGGGCTCACAGGGCGGCTCCTACTTCCCATGTACGGGGACCCCAGTGCCAGAGAAGCGTCCACAGCCTGAACACTTCGTACCAGCACTCCCAGATGTGTCTTCTGCCCAAGACTCCTTGCACCTGTTCAGCTCAAAGCAAGGGCCCACCTGACTTAAGCTCTCCCACGGTGACCAAGCAGCTTGACGCTGACCTGGAGACCATTGAGAACAAAGCGGAGTCCACCCTCGCCAACTTTACCAAGCACCTCTCAGCCCTCCAAGGTTTCAGGAAGACCCTGCACCTGGCCATGCGGGTGGAGAGCAAGCCAGCAAACAAATCAGCAAGAAATAGCCCCAGAGATGACGGCAAATAAAATGTAAAGTAACAGAAGTCTCCCACCAACTTTTTGAAGCCCACTTGTATATCTATCACACAACTTTTCCCCATTCAACTATTTACATGTTCAAGCCTTATTGGCAGCAATTAAAAGAATATGTTTGCAAGTGTACCGTTCCATGATCCATGTAGTTTTTCCATCCCCGCTATCCTCCACCCCCACTTTCTGTATACTGACCTTAGTAATCACTAATAAACTTTGATATCTACAAAAAAAGAAAGAATTTTATATACAAGAGCAATTGACTATTGAGAAAATGTCCCATCCCAGTCTAGATCAAGTCCATGAGTCCAATATTAGCCCATATGTCCGACACCCATCTATAAAGTCCTCTTCAGACTCCAGAACCATATGCAATGATGCCGAATTCAGGAAGATCACAGGCCAGTGAGTGGGGAGTCTTGTGGATCCTGTGGCGGTGTAAGCATCTCAGCACTGGCAGGAGTCTCCACATGGCTTCTCCAGGTCCAGGGTTCTGGTGCATCAGGGTGGGTCCATGCGGCTTCTCCTCAGGGATGTCTCGCAGGGAGTCAGTCTTGTCAGTAGAGAGTCTCCAAGGGAGTGAGTAGAGAGAAAAAGACAGAGGGATGTGTCTCCTGCCTCCAAGGGGGAAATGAAGGAGTTCCCAGAATTCCAAGGAGAAGGCCATGCCCACACAGAGGCCTCATTGGTTATATCTTGATTGACAGGCCAGACACCACCTCTTCACTCTTAATCTTCTCAAGTCCCAAATTGACACCAGATTATGTAACTACCACGGTTGGTTCCGTCTTAATGGAACGTCACATTTGACAGCGCTGTGAAAGTGCTGTAGCAAGGGAGGCAGGGAAGGCATGGATGTCCCTTGAGTAAGTGATTCCCGTGAGTGATGTAATTAAGTAAGGGGTCATCCAGGACAATGGCGAGTGATGTGTGCACTGTGTTTCCGGGTGAGGGTCTGGGGCCCGGGCTGGCTGTGGTCAGGGCCTCTGATGGGACAGAGGGTAGCAAGGCAAAGGTCTATAATCTTTGCTGGACAGAACACATACATCCGTACACTCCTCACGGAGCTTGCCAGTTCAGGCCCAGCTGGGGCCAGCCCATCTCTAGGACTCACACCGGAAACCCTATCTTTGTTTGTCAAACCCAAGTAGGAAGCAGGGTGGGGCTAGGGGGAAGTACAGACACTTTATGCAAATGACTTTTAAACTGCACGGTTTAAAACCAGGAAAGGTGTGCCTGAGGGCTGTAGCCTCTCACCATACTTGTTCTATATGCACGCTGAACAAATCATCAGTGAAGCTGGCTTATAGAGAAGAATGTGGCGTCAGGGTTGGAGGGAGGCTTGTTAGCAACCTGTGCCATGCAGATGACACCACCCGGCTTGCTGAAAGCGAAGAGGACTTGAAGGACTTGCTGATGAAGTTCAAGGACTGCAGCCTTCAGGATGGACACGACTCAATGTAAAGAAGGCCCGGGTCCTCACAGCTGGACCGCCGTCATGGTCGATGGAGAAAAGGTTGAAGTCGTCAAGGATTTTGTCTGCTTGGATCCATAATCAATGCCCACTGGCAGCAGTCAAGAGATCAAAAGACAAGTTCCACTGGGTAAATCTGCTGCACAAGACCTCTCTAGAGTATTGAAAATCAGGTACTTTGAGGACTAAGATGCATCTGACCCAAGCCAGGGTGTTTTCAATCTGCTCCTGTGTGTGTGAGCATTGGACAAGGCATTTGAATTATGGTGCCGGAGGAGAGTTGCAGGATACTGGGGACATCTTGCCAGGAGAGATGGGTCCCTGGAGAAGGCCATCAGGCTTGGTAAGGTGGAGGGGCAGAGAGAGAGAGGAAGGTCCTCACTGAGAGGGACGGACACAGCGGCTACAACCATGGGCTCAGACATGGAAACAATGGTGAGGATGGAGCCAGACTGCGCAGCGCACGGGCTTGTTAAGGGATGGAGCCGGAATCGGCACCGACTCGATGGCGTCTCCCAACCACCACCACCTGCAAATGACCAGGGGCTCCTGGCCAGTGTGCAAATAGGATGCAAACTTGATCTGGATTTGACAAACCGCGCCCCCTTGGGGTGACGACAGCAGAGGGGCCTGCGTCCTGTTGCTGTCAGGAAGGACCAGGATTAGATGTGCTCAGGATCCGTGGGGATGGGGCTCTGGAAATGGCCAGTGTCTTTGGGGTTCTCCAAAGCCCAGGTGGTAGTATTAGGGGCCGTTGGGTAGGCTCTGGCTCATCGCAACCTCTATTCAGCCGAATAAACCACCGCCCAGTCCTGCCCCAGCCTCACAGTCGGCCTTGCTGCGTGTGAGCCCGTGTGGCAGCCACCGTGTCACTCCTTGTTGATGGTCTTCCTCTTTGTCCCTGTCCCTCAACTTCACCAAGCACGACTGGTGCTTCACCAAGCACGAAGCCCGTGAGAAGATATCTCCTTATCTTTCCCTCGAAGGAGCCTCCTGGCTGGACTTCTTCCAAGACAGTACCGTTGGTTCTTTTGGCGGCCCATGCCATTTTCAATCTTCTTCGCCAACACTGTAGTTCAAATACATCCATGTTCTTTCAGTCCCCCTTAGTCAATGTCCACCCTCCACCCGCATAGGAGGCGATTGGAATTACCGTGACTTGGAGCAGGCACATCCTACTCCTCAAAGTTACATCCTGGCTTTCCGAAGTCCAGCCCACCAGGGCACACCACCAAAGCAAGGCCTGGGAATCTGCTTTCCAACACACAGCCACTGTCAACTCTAGCGCATGGAGCCGACAGGAGCTGGAGTCCCCTCGGTGGTCATGCGACGTGGACAGCCAGCTGCTGTGCTCGTCTTTCTCCCTACATGAGCGTCCCCTTCCTCCAATCCCCAAACAGCAGTGTGGGCTTGCTGCTTCTGCTCAGGGGGCTCCTTGGTCCTTTTCCGTGCTCGAGCGATGCCCTCATCATTCCTGCACTTTGATGATAGGTGTTGCTATCCAACACGATAATTCGTTCTTATCCCCCTTGTCCAACAGCTTCCAGATGAGGAGAGGAAATGCATTCCCTCGCAGGTCATCAAGATGGGAGCGACATTGTGCTTGGCTCTTGGATGGCATGTGTATTAGACCGGCTTGGCTAGAGAAACAAATCCAGAGACACTCACATATGTGTAAGAACGAGCTTTATATATAAGAAGAACTGTATATTAAGAAAACCGCCCAGCCCAGTCCAGTCTGATGTTAGCCCATAAGTCCGATACTAGTCCCCAAAGCCCTCCTCAGACTCCGCAGCACATGCAGTGATGCAAAAGGCAGAAAGATCACAGGCCAGTGGGTCCGAGCCTTGTGGCTCCAGGGGCGGTGGAAGCACTGACAGGGCTCTCGCAGGGCTCAGTGGGATTCCACGTGGCTCGTCAACAGGAAGGTGAAGGTCAGAGAGAGAGAGAGGCCCACTTCCTGAGAGCCATTTATCTTCATGGCACCTCTAAATGAGGTCATCAAATCGTGACCTGATTGACGGGCTAAACTCCACCCATATCTTCTTAGGGGTGCCATGTTGGCGCCCAAAAAAGCCAGCTATCACAGCGTAGCACTGAATTCATTTATAGGTGAACTCAGGCGGAAATGACGTAGCCACCGGAGTCCTGCCCATCTAGACACGTGCTCCTTCAGTGCAATTTTCTGCATGGGAAAAACCAGTCTGTGTTTCTGACAGGTCCACTGCTGGGTGTCCCTTACGGCCTGTGGCCATCGAGTGGAACAGCTATTACTGGGACAGAGCTACCGCTGTCTGTCTGTCGATCTTGCTCTCCACTGCTCTACCTGGTTTATCCATTTGTTTGTTTGCTTTCCCACCCCCCCCCACAATTTTCTCAAGGTGGTTGTCAAGCGACCTAGAGGTGCAACAATTAAGCACTAAGCAGATCACCCCAAAGCTGGCAGCTTGAATCCACCCAGCCTCTCCGCCTGAGACCACCCTGGTCATCTGCTCCCATGGATTTTACAGGCTAGAAAATCCGATGGGGAAGTTCTATTCTGTCATACGTGGGGGCGCCACTCCCCAACACCCCACAACTACTGCAGAGATGATAGTATCCTGTGGTCACTTAGTTCTTTTTCTTATCTTATTGCATCGTCCAGTGTCTCCATGTTCTGCACCGGCATTTCTCATTAGCCGGGAATGCGAGTATCCTGCCTTGTACCCGAATACCTTTCCCTTCCGTCCCACCGTCAACAGGGTTAGGCAATTCCTTCCTAGCCCCCATCCGTGATCAGGCAAAGGAAGCTTCTTCCGACTCCTCATTGACCAAGCACTTAAAACAAGCCAAAGCCATCGGAAGTGGATGTGGAAAGAGGCCCACTGTTTTCCCCCAGCAGAGTCGCGATGACCGTTTGAGATGCGGGATGTTTTCTCCTTTCATCTCCTTTTTGGGTCAGTGATGTGCAGAGCTTTCTGGGGCTGACCCCTCCTTGTCTCCCTGGAACAGAGCCTGGCCTGCTCCTGGCATGTTGTCCTTGGAGGACACAGCTGGACTCAATTTGCTGATGTTTTATTTAGCATTTTTGCATGCACCAAACTCCTGACCCCTTCCTGGCATCTCTGCCCCCCACAGCTGAGCTGATTTCCACTGTGACGATAAACGTGGGTGTCTGCCAGAATATCTGCAGGGGATCAACAAGATGAACCCAGCCCTGCTCCCCAGACCCTCTCTGAGACCCTCCTCCAGGTGATCCTGCTGCTCACCTGGCCAGCACCCTCTCACCTCCACCTCCCGGCCCTGCCGCCACACAAGGCCTAGAGGCATCGCCCAGCTTCCCCTGCTGCTCTGGGCATTCACGGCTAAGACCCTACATTCCTGTTCATTCGGGATGTCTGGAGGCTGGCCAGGGAGCCAGGCGGAGCAGGAGGCAAGACCAGGCCAGAAGCTGGTAAGTTTCCACTGGTCCAGGAACTCCTGCCTCCTCCCCAAGACTGCTGCCGGAGTCAGCTTCAGGATCGCTGGATCTAGGAGTCCCAGAGGTGCAAGGTCCAGGGATGGAGGATCTACCCTATGCCCTGCCCCCCTCAGGGCCAGTCTCGGGCTGGGGCTGAGGACAAGGATTTCCCCACACAGAGCTTATGGATTTTCAAGAGGCATCTCCTTTAACCCCCACCTGGCAGCCGTATAGCGTCCCGGCGAAACCGTCCTGCCACCTCCTTCCAGCCACCTCCCCTCACTGCATAGTCCAGGTTGCTTTCTCCCAAGCCCCCGGCCAAGCCATGAAAAACAAATTCTAGAGAGGGAGAGATCTTTTGATGTTCGATGAGATCAAGAAACATGTTGACACTGCCTGGGAGAAAGAGCCGTGTGTTGTTGGTCGCGATGCTTGGCTTGCGATTGAGGCTTGGCTTTCCTTGGCAGCATGTACGGGGAGGGGACGGGAAGGGAGAAGGAGGCTGTGGGGAAGGAGGCTGGATTTCCAGGCCACGCTCCCCAAGCACAGCCACCACCCACCTGTCGGTGGAGGGTTGCGTGGTGCTAGGACGCTGCACAGGTTTATGCGGAGCTTTGCAACTGAGAAGGACTAGGGGGAAAGGCCTGGCACTCTGTCTCTGAAAGTGAGCCCATGAAAACCCCGTGGATTCCAATGGGATGCCAGTGACCACAGGCGCGGCGGTGTAGGGCCAGGGTTGTAAATGGGGTCACCATGAGCTGGGCATCTCCCACCACCACCGCCAACAGGAGGTCATATTGGAGTAGAGTGAGTCTTCATCTCCTGTGACTAGTGTCCTTCTGGCAGAAAAGAAAGAAACTGGGAGACAGAGCCGTGGCTCCACATGTCAACTTGGCTCGGGCATGATCCCCAGTGTTACATATTTATCCTCATTTTTGTGACCTGATGTAATCAGCTCATGGGCTGTAAATCCTAAGCCCTGTGAGGTTAATAAGGCAGGATACAAACTGCAGGATTTGAGTCGGTTGCTTTTGCCATATAAAAGGACATATGTGACCCGAGATCAGAGAGAGCTGCTATCGCCAAGAAAGGAAAACCAGGAACAGGGTTTGTCCTCTGGCCTCAGGGTTCCTGGGATGAGAAGCTCCTAGACCCAGAGACAGATCCATGCCAAGACACCCAGAAATCTCCAAAGAGCACCAGGCTCGCAGATGCTGAGAGGAAGAACGAATCTTCCCCCAGAGCTGACAGAGAGAAAACCTTTCCCTCGACCCGGCACCTTGAAGTCAAATGCTGAGCCTCCTAGACCGTGAGAGAATACTACATTCCCGATGGTGAAAGCCATCCTTCACGGTATCCCTGCACAGTCCTCGAAGACGGAGACAGGTGAGGAGCTGATTGCAAACTATTTGGGGCCCAGGCGTGTGTGGCATTTGTGACAGCAGGCCTAGGAGACTAATGCACAGGCCCTGACTCTGATTCCTGAGACCCCACTGTCATCTTCTCCCAGTGAGGTGGCCACAAGGCTGGAATACAGAGCCAGGTGGAGCAGGGTTTGAACCGTATCCTTGCTGCATACCAGTTCGCATGGCTGTGAAGAATGCATCTGTCCCTTCATAACCCCCATCACATGACTGGGAAGGACCAAGCACATGTGAGGTGCTGGTTGTTTTCAAGGAGATTTTGTACCTTGCTAATTGAGGTAGTGAGTTTATTGTGCCAACCTGGTCGATAAACACATTTGGGGTTAATTGAAGGGTGGAGGGATAAATGGCTCGGTGAGCCTCCCCTTTTGAGTTCTCGGGTCTCTTGCTTTCTGATGGTTGGACCAGGGAGCAGCTGCCTTAGCCAGTTCCCTGCTTCAGCTGGCAAGGCTCATTTCCTGCAAGACATCCCTGAGGAGAAGCCGCATGGACCTACCCTGATGCAGCCCTGGGTGCTGGAGCAGCCGTGTGGAGACCCCTGCCAGCGCTGAGATGCTTACACACTCACTGACTCGGCTTTCCTCCTGCAGTCGGTGTCATTGCGTCTGTTTTGAGAGATGGAGGAGGACTTTGTGGATTGGTGTTGGACATATGGGTTAATGTTGGACTTGCTCAGCACTGGGTTAGGATGTTTTCTTGATGCGCACTTACCCTTTATATAAAACTCTCTCTTATCCATGAGTTTCTGTGGATTTGTTTCTCTCAAGTACTCAGAATAATACCCTAATAATAAGGCACGGGGCAGCCTTGGGGTAGGGCCAGGCACATAAGATGCGTGGAGCCTTCCTGTGGGGATTGCTCGGCTTTGCCATCCCACTGGGTTTACCAGGAGCCGCCTCAGAAGCAGAAAGGAGAGATCTCAGGACCAGGCTGAGGGTCGTGCCTGCTGGGGTGACTGTAAAGATGAGCGCCTCGCTGAAAAAAACTACCCTGAGCCTTTCTGACCCTGAACTGTAACTTGCTGACGTCCCTAATAAGGCCCATAAACTCGAGCCTTGTCTGTGGGGTCTGTGGGGTCCTTGAACGGACACTCAGACTCAGCACAGGGAGGAAAGAGTGCCATGGGAGGGATGGTTGGTGTCAGAATTCGTGGAAAGGTTGGAGTGGGGAGGCATGTCTTACCTCTGCCTCATTCGCAATCAGCCTCCAACTGATTAGTCCTGAGTCAGAGGTGGCCTGAGGATCCTGCCCCGTGTCAGTCTTGAAAACTGGCGAATTAGGTGGAGTTTGCCTTTCAGATTATTCATTTTATTTAACAAACTTCGACTCGCCTACCTCCCAGTAGCTAGCCCTCGCTCCACCTCTTTGACTTTTCTCCCTCTTGTGAAATACCATCTTCTCCTTCACCCAGGTCCACACCTGGCCACTCTATAGCCTAGTGATTCACGGCTCCTTCTTTTCCTCCCCCTTCCCAGCAATCTTAAGTCTGTTCCTCTGGAAACCTCTGACCTGTTTGCATTTCCCCTTGGTAACAGTGCTCTCAGACGATATTTGTCCTTTTGTGATTGTCGAATTTCACTCATAATATTCTCTAGGTCCAAACCACGAAGTGCTTCCTGGTTTCATCATTGTTTCTTAGGGAGGCATCGTCATCCGGTGTATCCTTGCCAAAATTTCCTTACACATCCTTCTGCGGGTGCCCACTGACGTGGACTCCGTCTCCTTGCTACTCTACACAGTGTTGTGACGGACATGGGCGTGCGTGGATCTGTTCACGTTACGGCTTTTACTTCTTTAGGGAATTTGCCCATCACAGGGATTGCTGGATGGTATGGGATTTCTATCCTCGGCTCTTTGAGGGAGTGCCACCTCGCCGACCACAGGGGCTGGGCATTTTTTACAGTTCCGCCGGGAGCGTATGAGGGACCCAGTGCTCCACAGCCTCTTGTTTTGGTTTGCTCTCCTGGATGGCTAGTGGGCGTGGGTAGTTCTTCACTGGTTTGTTGCCTTTCTGGATGTCTTCTTTGGTGAACTGCCCGTTCAATCCTTTGTCCATTTTCATGGATTACTCATCTTTTTCTTATTGAGGTGTCACAGCTTTCTCTAAATTTGAGTCCCTTGTCCGATGTGTCAGTGCCAAACATCCCCGCCTCCCCACCCCACCCCCGCTTAATAGGTCTGCTATGTTTTCTTTTGATGCACATAGTGTCTTATTTTCAGTAGGTTTGCGATCGTATTTTTATCTTCACTTGTGTGTGCTTTTTGACTCCATGATGTTCCATAATGTGTTTATGCCCTTAAATGAATCCCGATTTTCTCAGTGAGGGTCTCTATTGCTCTGGGATTTACATGTAGGTCTTCAATCCACCTTGAGCTTGTTTTTCCTGTTGAGAGAGAGGTATGGGTCCTGTTTCATTCTTGTGCAGATGGAGATCCGATTTTCCAGCATCGCTTGTTAAAGAGACTGGCTCTTCCCCCATTTAATGTTTTGTTTGCTTGTGGTTTGCCTTTCCCCCTTTGCTGAAGATCAGTTGTCTGAAGGTGGATGGGTTTATTTCTGGCTTCTCTATTCTGTTCCATTGGCCCAAGTGTCTCTCATTGGACCAAGTGCCAGGCTGTTTGGAGTGTCGTGGCTGTGTCACCCATTTTAAGTTCAGGAAGTGAGGGACTTCTTGCTTTGCTTTGCTTATCCCGGGTCTATTTCCTCTCTCGATAAAGTTGGTGGTTCATTTTCCCATTTCTTTAAAGAAGGAAGTAGGGATCTGGATTGGAATTGCATTGTATTTATAGATGGCTTTGGTAAGTATGGACATTTTTCACAAGCGTAAGCCTTTCTATCCATGAACATGGACCATACTTCCATTTATGGAGGGCTCTTTTGGTTTCTTTTAACAGTGTGTTGTGGTTTGCTTCGTACAAGTCTTTGGTTTCCCTCTTCAGGGTTATTCCTAAGTACTTTACCTTTTGTCCTCCCCGTGTCATTTTTATGTACTTATTTATTCTTTTTTTAATTAAATGCTTTTATTGGGGGCTCTTATAGCTCTCACCACAATCCATACATTCATCCATTGTGTCAAACCCACTTATACATATGTTGCCATTGACATTGATATAGTTTTTGATCATTTAATTGGGGGCTCATACAACTCTTATCACAATCCATTCTGTCAAGCGCATTTGTCCATTTGTTGCCATCGTCATTCTCAAAACATTTGCCTTCTCCTTGAGCCCTTGGTGTCTCACTTTTACACAGCAGCGTCTGTATGGCTCCAGCACTCAAAGCCCCAATTCCCGCTTGGGTGAACCCTGGGGCTCACCCAGAATGTGGGGTGGGGGCGTTCCTGGGAGGAGGGGAAGGGCCTTCTACCACAAGGTAAGGGGGCCTTGCCAGGGCAATTCCAGGCTCTGCCAGGGACCCCAGTGTGTGCCTGATTTAGGAGAAATGCTGCCAGAGAGCCAGGGTCTGAGCAAAATAAAAGTAGGTCCCAGGTGAGGGAGGGCGCGGGGTGCCAGCCGAGTGCGGTCTATCGGGCCACTCCCCCACCCTTGAGAGCAAACAGTGGCTTTGTGTCACCAAGGGGTCAACCGAGGTTTCATGTTATCTCCCCAAGAACTCACCTGCCTTCCGCACGAAGGCAGAAGGTGTTGGCTGTGTTTGTTGAGTTCAGTCCTTGCTCAAACATTGACTTCCAAGACAAGATCTCGGGGGGGGGGGGTCCTGTGCACTTTCACGGGGTCCCTGCAGAGCACCAAGGACAAGAACAGCTCACTCCCCACCCACCACACACACACACACACACACGGCAGAGTTGGGTACTAACATGGTAGCCCTGAACGTAGGAAGGCCCTCGGAGACTGTGAACTGGTGTTCGCAGCAGCGGGCAAGGTGGGCACGAACCTTGAACACCTGGGAAAGCAGCCAGGTGCAAAAGGCATTTTCCATCTGTGGATAGAAATGCCCAGAGGAGGCAGATTCATGTAGACAGGATGCCAACCACTGCTCGTGGGAGACTTGCGGAGGCTCCTGTTGGCCCAGTAGACGGCTCATTGCAAGGCCAGCAGTTCAAAACCACTAGCTGCTTGGCAGGGTTTGGGCGGGGAGCGGGGAGATGCGGGGGTTGGGAAGAGGCAGTTTGCTGCTCTGGTAAAGATGGACGGTCTCAGGGACACACAGGGCCAGTGCCACTCTGCCTGCAGGCTTGCTCTGAGTTGAAATCGACTCACGGATTGAACTTGTCTTGAGGTTTGAGCGCTTGTGGGGCACCCTGGTGGTGCCGGAGGTTCAGCCTTGGCCTGCTAAACTACAGACGGGGCAGTCATCTGCTGCCCTTGTCCTGTGGAGTGGGATCATGCCTCAGCAGTGAGGTTTAGAGCTTGCGGGGCTAGGCCAGGAAGAACCACTGCTAATGGGCATGGAGTTTCCTTTCGGGGTGAAGAAAACGTTCTAGCTTTGGGAGTGGTTGTGCAACTTGGTGCTTAGCATAAAAACTAGAGTCCTACCTTTCGAGGGATGAATTTCATAGCATGTGAGCTATGTCTCAATGATCCCCAAGTCCCAAACGCTGTGTCATCGAGTCGATTCCAACCCACAGCAATCCACCCTCTAGGGCGGAGTGGAACTGATGTGCCCTGGGACATCCAAGGCTGCTCATCTGAATACGAGCAGACAGACTCCTCTTTCTCCCACTGAGAGTGTAGCTCGTTAATGTTATCGGAAGAAGAAACAACAGCAATAGAGCAATGTTATAGTGAGTAAAAGAAACTAGACAATCTAGCTGAGAAGCAACAAGGTCCACATGGAAAAAGCACACCAGCCTGTGTGATCCTGAGGTGTTGATGGGATCAGGCATCAAAGACCCAGAACAAAAAAATCATATCAATGTAAATGAGGGGAGTGTGGAGTGGAGACCCAAAGCCCATCTGTAGACAATTGGACATCCCTTTACAGAAGGGTCACAAGGAAGAGATGAGCCAGTCAGGGTGCAGTACAGCATCAATGAAACATATAACTTTTCTCTAGTTCCTAAATGCTTCCTCCCCACCCCCCACTATCATGATCCCAATTCTGCCTTACAAATCTGGCTAGACCAGAGCATGTACACTGGTGCAGATAGGAACATAAACACAGGGAATCCAGGACAGATAACATCCCCTCAGGACCAATAATGGGGGTAGAGATACCATGAGGGGAAGGAGAAGATCAGGGGAGAAAGGGGGAACCTATCACAATGACCGATATATAAGCTCCTCCTTGGGGGAGAGACAACAGAAAAGTAGGTGAAGGGAGACAGCGGTCAGTGTAAGACATGAAAAATAAAGTGTAAATTATCAAGGGTTCATGAAGGACGGAGGGAAAATTGAGCTGATATCAAGGGCTGACGTAGAAAGAAAATGATGATAGCAACATATGTACAAATATGCTTGGCACAATGGATGGGTGGATGGATGGATGGATTGTGACAAGAGCTGTACAAGCCCCCAATAAAATGATCTTTCTAAAAATCATACCTGACAATTTAAAAAAAAGACGAAGGAGCCAAACACCCAAGGCCACTCTCCTGAACTCACCACCACTGAGTGGCTGTCGATTCACAGTGACCCAATAGGACAGGCTGGAACTGTGCCTGTGGGTCTCCGAGGCTGGAATTGTCGGTGGGAGTAGGAAGCCTGTCTTTCTCCCGAGGAGCCTCTGGTAGTTTCGAATTGTGGATCTTTGGGACGGCAGCCCATAACCACTGTGTCTCCAGGGCTCGGCACCCACAATTTCCCCTCTCCAGGCCCTGGCAACCCCAAACCAAGGGTCTGTCTGTCCGTACAACGTGTGCTCTTTTGTGGCTGACTTCTTCCACTCAGCATATCACGTTTCAAGGTTCGTCCAGGTTGTAGTAGGAGTTTTTGATTTTGTTCTTTTTGTGGCCGAGTGATAGGCCATCCTCTGGACACGCCACCTTGTGGCACCTTCATCTGCTGGTGGACCTTAGTTATTGTCACTGTTTTAGCTACTGTGAATCATGCTGCCATAAGTCTCTCTCTCTCTCTCTCTCTCTCTCTCACACACACACACACATACACACACACACGTGCTACAGTAGCACAAATACCGTAAGAAAATCAGGAATCGATTGTCTCATGGTTCTGGAGGCTAAAAACCCACCTCAGGGGCACGACAGTATTGACTTCTTCCTTGTCAGTAACCCTAGGTCGTCCTAGGTTCCTTGGTCTGTCGGGGGTCCTTCCAGGGCATCAGTCCTCCTCATCTATTATTTTTTTTATGCCTCACAAGTAATTGGCTTTAGAACCCACCCTACTCAGGTACTTGGATGTCACTTTGTGGGATGTTACTTTGAGGACTAAGGCCTATCTGGCCCAAGCCATGGTATTTCCCATTGCCTCCTATGCGTGTGAAAGTTGGATGTGTTAGACAGGTTTCTCTAGAGAGACAAACCAGATTGCTAGTAATTATATATAAATATATTTATAAAGATAGATATAATACAAGAAACTATAGCATTGGACATTGACTAAGGAAGACCGAGGATGGATTAATGAGCTTGAGTTGGGTGCTGAAGAAGCATATTGAAAGAACCATGGACTGCTAACAGGACACCTCTATTCTGCAAGAAGTCCAGCCAGGGCGCTCATCTTCCATTTGTGCTTTGGACATGTGGTCAGGAGAGACCAGTCCCTGGGGAAGGACATCATGCTTGGCGGCGAACGAGAGGAAGGCCCTTGTCGAGACGGGTGGACACAGGAACTGCATCAATGGGCTCAAGCAAGGCACCGCTGTCCAACTGCAGTGAAGTGCGTCCAACACGACATTTGTCATTTCAGCCACTTTTCCGCAGACCACTGAGCGACACGCATTCCGTTCACCATGCTGCCTTACCATCCCCACGATCTGTTCCCACAGTTTGTCACCAGAAACTCAGGGTCTCCTAAGAAACACCTCCCTGCTCGACACAATGACTGAATGTGTGGATTGTGATAAGAGATGTCCAAGCTCCCCAATAAAAGTATTTAATAAAAAAAGAAAGAAAGATATCCCCGTGTTACCCTCCTACTGACCCCAGGCCACACATGAATGCCCTCCTCTGTCTATGGGCCTCTCCTCTAAGGAGTAACTCGTGCTTAGCTTGCTGAGAAACGGCCACACGGTTTTCTAAGTGGTCGCACCATCTCCCATTGCCACCTGCAGTGGATGAGGTTTCCGATCATGCCAGCGTTCACACCCACGCTGGCTTCCCATTCTTCTGACCACAGCAGGCCGCTCTGACAGTAAGAAACAGCACAGGTGTGCCTTGAACAAACAAAGTTCTTTGACCCACAGCGGTGTGGGCTAGAAGTCTGCATTCAGAGCACTGGCTCTAGGGGAAGGCTCTCTTTCTCGGTGGCTTGGGATCTCTTGTCCCCTAAGCGATTAGCTCAAGAGGTGCCCTACACCAATCCTGCCTCCTAAACACAGAGGAAAACTCCTTGCCAGTGGGAGTCTAACCACGGGCACACAGGTTAGGACATAGGTGCACATTTGGGGGAGACACAATTCATCCACGACACTCTACCCTTGGCCCACACCCCCTCCCCGAAAATGCACGTCCTTCTCATGTGCAAATCACATTCAATCCATCACAAGCATCCCCAAAGTCTTCACTCAGTGCCCAAACCTCATCTCCTGAATCGCTGGAGTCAATACTTCTCAGTGAAATCTAGACGACAAGTTACCGGTTTCTACCAGACCGTGATGGCGCAGGAACAAGGCAGACATTTCCAGGACCCAAAGGAGACCTTGGCAGACAAGGAGGGCGACTACGGCCAAGACCGTTTCAAAGCACAGACGCACGTGCCGGCCACCGCTCTCCAGTCTGGGAAAGAGCCCCCTGGTTTCTGAGACCTTCTGTGCAAAGGTCTTGCTCTCGACTCTGGGGATTGGCCATGCTCTGTAGGTCCTGGATGTACATCCCTTGGCTCTGGTCTCTGACACTAGGCCCACTGAGATGGCAACTCTGCTACCGTGGCTTCGGCGACGGCAGGTCTCGTGCTTCTGTCCTTTGGGCACGTCAGTTCCGGCCCCTCAGCCTGTGCCCTCTGGAATTTGAGAAGGGCAGCCCTACGCTCTGGACTAGAGCTCGGGAAGATCTGACTCTTAAACCTGCACAAGGTCACGGCCCCACCACTTGGCACCCAGAAGGCCATGATTCCACCGCTCGAAATCAGGAACACCTTACTTTTAGGGCTTCTTCCAGCGATCCTGCTGATCTTTGACTTGCTCCAGAGAGGGCTCGTTGCTTTTTCTGGAGGACCACGGATGCAGCGCCTGCTTTCTGCCTGCCCAATTCCAAAAGGCTGACTGTGTGTTGTCCTTTCATTCTGTCCCTGTGTCTTTTCTGTCCAAGCGGACGGGTTTCGGCTGTGACACTTGGTTCGATTTGTCAGTCATGGGTTTAATGCTTTTAAAAAAATCATTTTATTGGGGGCTCATACAGCTCCTATCACAATCCATACATACCTCCATTGTGTAAAGCACATTTGTTGTCATCATCATTCTCGAAACATTTGCTTTCTACTTGAGCCCTTGGTATCAGCTCCTCATTTTCCCCTTCCTCCCTGTCCCCTGCCATGAACCCTTCATAGTTTATAAATTATTATTTTGTCGTGTCTTAAACTGTCCAATGTCTCTCTTTACCCACTTTTCTGTTGTACGTCCCCTAGGGAGGAGATTATATGTAGGTCCCTGTAATTGGTTCCCCCTTTCTACCCCACCCTCCCCGTATCGCCACTCTCACCACTGGTCCTGAAGGGATCATGTGTCCTGGATTCCCTGTGTTTCCAGTTCCTCTCTGTACCAGTGCACATCCTCTGGTCTAGCCGGGTTTTAACACTTTTAGCAAAAGGTTGTGCAGCCACATACTTGATGAAAATGCTAGATATGTGCCCGTACTTTGTACAACAGAATTTTCCAAATCGTCAAGTTTGGTTTCCATTTGGCTCATTTCATTTAAAGTCTCTCTCTCCTCTAATTTTATTGTGACAGGAAGAAAACACACTGGCCCTTTAAGATCTCTCCTTGGCCAATGCAAGGTCATCACTTACAAGTTCTACCCTCCAGAGAAACCTTTGAGTATCATTCAGACAAATTCTTTGGCACTACATAAAAAAGCACCATCCTTGTAAGAACTCCCAATAAAATGATTTTTTAAAAGATTACAATCAAGAGAGAGAGACAGAGAGAGAACATTATCCTATCGTTTGTTCTCCATTTTCTTTTAAAGCCTCACCCAAAGTAAATATAATTGCGTCGGTTCGGGTGAAATCCATAGGGTCTCATGTGTATAAGAGAGAGTTTTATATATATAAAGGGTAATTGTACATTAAGAAACCATCCCAACCCAGTCCAGATCAAGTCCATAAATCCGATTTTAGCCTATATGTCTGATACCAATCTATAAAGTTCTCTTTGGACTCACAAAACACATGCAATGGTGCCAAACGCAAGAAGGTCACAGGCCAGTGGGTAGAAAGACTTTAGATCCAGTGGAGTTGTAAGCATCTCAGCACTGACAGGGGTCTCCATGTGGCTTCTCCAGTTCCCAAGGCACAGGGTCCATCAGCATAGTGCCACGTGTCTTGTTAGTAGAGAGTCTCCAAGGGAGTGAGCAGAGAGTCTCTCCTGCTTCCAAGGAGGAAAAATAGGAATTCCCAGAATTATCAGGGGGTAGACCATGCCCACACAGAGGCCTCCTTGGCTGTACAAAGATTGACTAGACTCCACCCCTTCACACATAGTTCTCTCAGGTCCTAAATTGACAACAGATTATGTAGCTACCACAATAATGTTTGTGATAGTGACATAATTTCATGTCATCTTGAAGACCTGTAAAAGTGTGGGGGTGGGATCCAAGCTGTGAATCAGGTAGCCTGTGGTAGTTATGTAATCTGTTATCAATTTGAGACTAATGAGTGAAGGGGTGGAGTTTAGCCTGTCAATCAGGTGGCAGCTTAATGACCTCATTTGGAGGCACTAAGGAGATCAATAACTGTCTGGAGGCAGGACACAGGCTCACTCCCTGGGAGACATTGCTGCTGACAAGACACAGGCAGCTATGATAGTGCCCTGAGCTGGAGGAGCCACGTGGTGACCCCTGCCAGCGCTGAGATGCATACAGCGCCACTGGATCCACAAGACTTCCCACCGACTGGCCTGTGATCTTCCTGAATTCAGCATCATTGCATGTGAGTGTGTGAGTCTGAGGAGGACTTTATAGATTGGTATTGGACATATGGGCTAATTAATATCGGACTTATGGACTTGATCTGGACTGGGCTGGAATGTTCTCTCGATATTCAATTGCTCTTGTATAGAAAGCTCTTTTTTATCAACATGCGAGTCTCCCTGGATTTGTCTCTCTGGTCTACCAAAACTAACACACAGACTGATGATAGCTCCTGGTGGGAGTGACCTTCTCCTAAGAAGACCCTGGGAACGTCCTCTTCTCTCCGCCTTGACCTTCCTGCTTGCTCACCCCGATTGCTGCCAGACCCTGCAATGGTTCTCACCAACTTTGAATCCACGCGACTTTGTGTCCCCTGGCCTGTGATGTTCCCGCATTCTGCAGCATTGCATGTGAGTGTGTGAGTCTGAAGAGGGACTATTATTGGTCTCATGGACATGAGTGGGACTGGACTGGGATGTTGACATATAATTCTTGAGATAAAATTACTGCATTTGTTTCTCCAGTCAACATCGCCTAACACAATGTTCATCTGTAGCAGCATTCTGTTGTTGGCACGGTATGTGTTCTCTAAGATGATAAAGACTTTCCCTATAACTCTCCTCACCAGGGTGAATTAACTAGTGATGACATAACAGCCATACCAACTGAGTGGCTTTAGCAAATAAAAATGCATCTCCTCACAGTTTAGGAGGCTAGAAGTCTAATTCCCATGCGATTCAACATTCAGTCTCTGTCACTGTTGTTGTCAGTTCTGACTCAGCGACCCGACACGCAACAGCCTGCACACTATGCGCACTGCCCAGGCCCGCTCCGTCCTCACGGCTGGTCTTCGGGGGAAGATTTTCCTTCTCCGTAACATCTAGAGGAAGATTCTTTTCTCTTCTGCATCTTTGCTCCTGGGCAATCTTCCTGTGTCTTGGCTTCTCTCTTCCCCCATCTCTGCTTGCCTAATCTGCTCTTTTGACCTCCTGTACGAGATTAACTTCAGACACATCCTACACTAATCCTGCTTCATCAGCATAACTCATTCATCAGAAAACTCATTACCCAATGGGCAAGCATAAGGTTAGGTTTGCAATACATATTTGGTGGGGGGGGTAGTAAACAATTTAATTTATAGCAATTGCCATTCTAGAAAGGATGGAGTGGTATCTCGTTTGACCTTAGAAGAGGAGGAGGAGGATCATTGGAAAATAGCAGTATATCATGCTGCTTATACAAAATTAGGTCTCCAAATTTTGATAAGGGCCAGTAGATAAGGGGCTGGACCCACTACTTGGTTCTACCCTAATGAAGCTTAAAAAAAAATCAGTCCTTAGAGACACAAAGATCTGATCAGAGAAGCCTGTTCTGGTTTTCTAGGGCTGCAATGACACAAATGACATTAGTAGGTGTTTTAAAGACCAGAACTTTATTGTCTCACAATTCTGGTGGCTAAAAGTTCATCATATCAGGGTCTCACCTTTATGAATTCTTCCCTTGGTAGCTTAGGTGCTCCTGGGTTCCTTGGCTTGTGGTTGAAACTGTTGAGAGGTTGAACCCAGCTTACAAAGACAGTACCACATGAATAACTCAAGTGTACAAGTGGTTTTCTTGTTTCATAAAGGTAAAATGTCCATTGATGACAAACCTCTTTCTGGATGTCGGTCAAGATCTTGAAGAGGCAAAAATGATGACTCGTAGTGCATTTGGACTTCATTCCATCAAGTCAGACTGTTAATTAAGCTTTCTATTTAGAGATTCCGAAAAGATTGCCTAACTGTGTGACAAAAAAGGCCTGATTTGTGGCAGACGGGAGACTGGTTTTGCCACCACGACAATGCACCTGCTCATGCAGCCATCTCAGAGGGCCAGTTTTTGGCAACCCCCCCCAAAAAAAAACAGCATGCCTCTTTCGTCACATGCACCTTACTCACCTGACCTCACTTCATGTGACTTATTTTTGCTTCCATGAATGAAGAAGGTCATGAAAGGACAGCAATTTAACAGCGAGAAGAGGTGAAGAAAAAATGAGAGGGATTGTGTCAGCCATCCAAACAGATGAGTCAGAGAAATGTTTCCAAGACTGGGTTTGACAAATGTATTCCGTGTGATGGAAAGTACTTTGAAGGTGATAAGGTTGTTTCATTAAAAAGAATTTTTTTAATACATAGCTTTGAAAAGAAATTCTGGGTCTTTTGGGTGCCCCCTCCTATATACGCACACACAATGGAATGCTGTGCGTTCCTAAAACAGCCATGACAGTATGAAACGCCACATGACCTGAAAGGACGTGGAAACCATTATGCCGAGTGAAGTAAGTCAATCACAAAAGGACAAGCATTGCACGAGTTCACTACTGTACGAAGAAGCACCAAATAAACAAATCCTAGGACCCAATTCTTGAACGAAAGTTGAGAAGGCTACCGACTGGCCAGGAACCACCCATCGCCTCCCATTTGCACACTTCACAAGAGCCAACATGAAGGAGACCATACATCGCCCGGGGCCACTCCTCCAACAAAGGGGGCTATGGGAGGGGACCGTCCCCTTGAGGCGATGCAGCACCAAGACAAGGCAGGAGCAAATCCACGGGCCCCACCACAGGACTGGGAAGAGAACCTGGCTGGAAAATCAAGCTAAGCAAGGGGAGGGGCCGTCTACATTTTGGAGGAGATGCAGAGAGTTCTGTTGGTGAGTCTGGTGGGTGATTGGGGAGAGATTGGGGAAGGGATGCTAGACAATGGTTATAGGGAATCTATGGGGACAATGGGCCAGATTTTTATGTTCCTGGGTAGACACCACGAATACTTTTCTACCCAACCGTGGGTGAATCACGCTTGGACTGAGCACCATGATGATTATGGAAGTCAACCTTGCAGGCAGCGTGGCATAACACAAGGGCTACACTAGAAGGACTTAACATAGAGGCCACTCTACATGAACCGAGCCCTGCCTTGAAGTTGCCTGCACCCTTGGACTGAGGACTGGGGTACTTGGATGGGAGAGGAAGCAGTGGGACACCCGGGACCATGGAAGTGGTGGTGATTAGACCTTGGGAGGAACCCCTGGCATGGTGGGTGTCCAATGGAAAGGGACCCAGAAGCACCATATTTTTAGTACTTCAATGCCCACCTTGCAGTGAAATGACATGATTTCATCTACTGGACCAGGAGCTGCACTTGGAAGAATTGATCCAGGAAGGTCCCCACTGGCACCAACCCCCATACTTGGAGTCAACAGAGCCCAATCAAATGGGAGCTACAACTGTGTAAGGCAACAACCCTGGGCTGTGGCTCAAGGTGGAATGCACTCTCATAGACTCCTCATATACCCAGGGGATGATTGCCAGTGTTGTGCTCTTTTGTTTCGATGGGATTTTGTTTTCCTGCCTTTAGCTCTTCTTCTTCTGTTTGTTTGCTGGTTGGTTTGTAGCTGTTCTTGATGTAGTTGGTCTTATGGGGTTTTGATTTTGTCATAGTGCGGCCACTCGTGAATATCCCATGGACAAGCAGATGGATTGTGCACTCCTACGTAACTCTAGCCCCAATCTAAGAAGAGTTAGTTCTAATAACATGGCCCTGCTCCATACTCACCTATCACTGAAGATAAAGGTATTACAGCAAAGTGTAGTGAAGAGAATAGATGGTGCCTGGCTATCACTTGAAATAGTGTCTAGGGTGTTAAAGGCTTGTATTCAAACAAGCAGCCATCTAAGCAAGGAGTCAACTAAGGCCACACAGATGAAGCACGCCAGCTTGTGTGATCCAGAGAGGACAATAACAAAATTCAAATATGACAAAGGGAAAAGTGTCAGAGCTAAGATTATGAATACCCACTTGATAGAAGGCTATGGAGACAGTGGGAACCCCAAACCCATCTGCAGGGTAACTAGTTAGATCAAGTTGCTGGTAGATCTCCACTAGCCACAGGCAAGGGTCTCTAACAGCCGTAAGTCTTGATTATGCTGGATCAAACGTGATACTTGATCAGTTGACCTCTCGATAGACCCAACCTGACTTTGTTCTCAATGCAAGTATCTCTTGTGTGTTCCATGACTGAAATTTCTTCCCTGGCTTTTTCAATATTGATGGTGGTCTTTTCTTTCTTACTCATTATTTACATTTACATTTTATCTTTGTATTATTGTTACTATTTTATCCTTACCACTTTATGTCGATTTTGGATTTTATTGTTTCTATGGGGTTTTCCAGTTTGTGAAGCACAGAAGGAGTGGGTGCGTTTTCTTTTTCAATTATTCTTCGATGAACAAACAAAATCTACCAACGCTGACAGACTCTGATGAAATAAGACTCGGCGCTCACTTCAATAGGAAACTTACCATTCTGTTACAGGTAGGTGCTCTTGATCAAGTTGAGATACCAGGGGTCTTAGATGGAGATACCTTTGTTGAAAATTCACGGCCCTCTAAGCAAAACCATCCCTTGATTCCTCCCTCCCACCCTGCTCAACAGTAATAATCTGGTTTTTATATGACTTTGCTTATTTCACGGACAGGATTATACAGGATTGATCTATTGGGGATTGACTGGTTTCACTCAGCAGGATGTTTGAAGGCGCTCCCGTGTTACAGCACACAGCAGTTACAGGCTCTCCTGTGTTACAGCACGCAGCAGTTACAGGCTCTCCCGTGTTACAGCACGCAGCTGTTACAGGCGCTCCCGTGTTACAGCACGCAGCAGTTACAGGTGCTCCCGTGTTACCGCATGCAGCAGTTACAGGCTCTCCCATGTTACAGCACACAGCAGTTACAGGCGCTCCCGTGTTACAGCATGCAGCAGTTACAGGCGCTCCCGTGTTACAGCACACAGCAGCATGCAGAAACTTGGTTCCTCTTCATGGCGGAGAGTATTGCACTGCGAGGGTGAATCACTGTGCTGACCCGTTCATATGCTGATGGACCTTGGGTTCTTTCTACCTTTTCACTAGTGTGCTAAACTCTGCAGTGAATATGTGTGTTCCTGCCTCTACTTCTTCTGAGTGACCCGGGGGGTGGGGTGGCTGGCGCACATGGTAGGTCTTAGATAAACTTTTCGGAGAACCATTGAACTTTTCCCCAGTGGCTGCACCATCTGGGATTCTAAATAAATCCTTTCTCTTCTAAGGGTCAGTTCCAGGTGGGCTCCTAGTGGGCAGAGGTTAGAGATGTCACACATGTCTAATTTTTCCAGACTGCTGAACTACGGTGTCATCTCTTAGCCTCCGCCATGTCTGCTTCCCTCACACGCTCCCTGCAGTCTTTGGGATCGGGGATTGGCTGCAGCTCACAAACCACACGCAACAGTGGAATGGCTTCTCAGGGAACTCCAGCAGGACACAACGCAGGGTCAGGCACAGTCCAGAAGGAGCAGGGACAAAGCAGAGTGACCGGTTTCGCATCCTCTGCCGCTGTGTTCTGCGAGGGACCTTCTGCAACCAGCCTCCAGTGGGATGTGCTCAGACTGGGCTCCTGTGGGAGCTCCTAGCTCTGGGGGTTCTGCCAAACCGCCGTCGTCCTCCCACACCAGCTCCCTCTCTCTGTCTCCTGGGCCCATGAGGTTCTCAGTTCAGGGACACTGGCTCTTTGTTCTGAAGAGTAGTGAGGTTCTCCCTCTGCTCCGGTGTAGATGCTCGTTTTTAAGGGCTGGTAAAACTGACCAATCCATTTGTTAGGTTTCCTGACACCGGATTTGCAGGTCCATCTCCCTCAAAGCATCTCTGCACCTCGTTCCAATGGTTAGCACAGGGGCTCATCTACTTGGTGGACCACAGGCATCTTGTTTGCATCGTCCTGCCCAGTTGGTTTGTAGCAGTCAGTAGCCCGGGCGTGGCTGGGAGGGCCATATTCAGTGATTCTCTGCATTGCCCTTTCCCACCGGCGGTGAATAAGGCTTCTAACTCTCAGAGACCTCATTTCACGTATTGTTTCTGGTTATTATTATTGTCACTGCCTTTCTAGTCTCCTCGCCGAGTTTCTGACTGGGAACCGTGTGAGACCGGCGGTCTTGTCTCCCTCATTTGACACGGCGAGCCCACCTTGGTGCCATCGCACCCTCAGGCCGTGGTGATGACCTCGAGGATCAGGGAGCCATGACAGGCCCGAGTGTTCCGGAAGGGACCAGAAGTCACCTTGGAGAAGACGTGCCTTGTTCTGGATGGCTCCCTTCACCTGCCCTGCTCAGCTCAGCCAAGGTGACTCAAGCCTCCCTGCCCACAGAAAGATGTGAGGCTCTGTGCGGGGGGGGGGGGGGGGGGGGGGGAGGAGGGGGTGGTCAACATGGAGCTCACTAGGTGTTGTCTTTGGCACCTCCATTGTCACCTCCATGTTGGATCCCTTCTCGGTGCTAAAGGGCTTTCAGGTACACCCTCAGAACAGTACAGCCTGGTGGAGACTGACCACAAAGAGGTAAGCAAACCGTTTAATCAAATTGGTCATGTCACGAAACTAAAAAGGATGCTGAGTGGGTACGTGGATGTTCCCTAGGTAGGTCAGGGTGGGATCTCTGAGGAAGCGACATTTGACCCCGGCCTGAAGGGAGCCATGGGACTGGGTAAGGTGAAAGCTGCGGGGAGAGCCTTCCGGCAGAGGGAACAGCAGCCATTGAGGTGCAACATTTGATTAGTCTTGTAAGAATCATTGTAATGATTCAGAGAATCGATCCAGTTTGCACAACTGAATGTAGTCAAGATGGGTATTTGGCCAAGAAGGAATTCATCAGAGCCAAAGTAAGATGTCCCAGTGGGTTAAGTCAGTAATGGACACATTGTGTGTGTGTGTGTGTGCGCGCGTGCAGTGTGCACTCACGTGCGCGTGTGTGTGTATTAGAGAACTTTATATCAAAGAGCAATTGTATATTAAGAAAACATCCCTGCCCAGTCCAGTTCAAGTCCAGTTATGGACACATTTTTCCAGAGAACAAACTTTCATAATTTTATGTCAAGGGTGAAACAGTTCTAAATCAGAGTGTTACATATATAAACTGTGTTTAATTACAAAAAACAATGTTTTATAATTACAGTACTAGAAACAATGTGGCATACAAATATTGTAGCAAAATTTCCCACTATCCATCCCACAAGGGAAATCGGCTTCTCATAACTTCAGTGAAGGAGGGAATAGGACTGTTAAGGCCAGACAAATGCACATGATTAACACAGAGTGTGGTTGCATATATCTACATATATGTTACATATTTATATCTAATTATGTGTTACATATTTATATCTAATTATGTGTTACATATTTATATCTAATTATATGTTACATATTTATATCTAATTATACGTTACATATTTATATCTCCGTGTGTGTTACATGCTTATATCTACATATGTTACATATTTATATCAAGGAAGAGGCTCATACAGTTTTCTGACAAAGCAGAAAAGTCTAATGCAAGTGTGTTGCTACGGATTCTCCTTGTTTAATTATGGCTTCCTGATCCGGCAGTACAATCTGGAAAGAATGTGGTTTGGGAGGCTTTAAATATTTTTATAGGAGTCGGGCTGACAGGGAACTGGTAGAAATCTAAGCTCTGCAGCCACCTAAGCCCCATAAACCCAGGAAATCGTTTCTTATTTGGGGGAGGGGGGAAAGAAAAGCAAAAATAATTTATTTGCATTTAGGATCAATGGAAATTGAGTTCTGTAGAAATAAATTTAGCTAAATCCTTATCCGAAGGCTGGGATAATTATAATTTTTCTCTAATAACTTTATGTCCTTTGACAACTAAATACAACTTAGTGTTAGTAAAATTAAACTGTCATCAATGGATAGAAGTAAGTCATTGACAGATTTCAGTCATTCCTATTATATGCATTTTTTAATTACAAGGCCTGTAAAGCAGCATGGAGAAATTGAGAGACATAGCCAGCGACTTCAGTAAAATTCTTCAGGATTCCAGTCCAGGTAAATTGCAGCTACTCCCAGGTGAGGGTAAATAAATATTGACTCTTAGAATGAACAGGAATGCTAAAAAAAGGCACGACAAAGATCAACTGCAGTAAAATGGACAGCATCCACAGGAACATTACAAAGAAGTAAGTGAGGATTCGGGAGTACTGGAAATCGAAGGATAATTATGTGGTTAATAGCGCTCAAATAATATACAAATCTCCAGCTCCTATTGAGAGACAGGCGATCGAGAAGCTGCAGGCTGAGGGAGGGAAAGAGGCTCCGTGGCGGGCAGCAGTGGGAGTCCGTGTTCCCATCCCCAGGGCACTGTTTTACAGAACGAATGTGGCATCCTTCTGTGTGCATCCGCCGAGAGGGTCCCACGGAGGTACCACAGCTCTGTTAAATCTACTAGCTGAAAGTAGTGACAAAATTTCACGAGACAAGGCTCAGCTTGTCTGTCAGCACTGTCAGAGGGCTCTAGGATCCTCAGGACAGAGAATTGGACTCATGGTCACCTGTCTTCTCGTCTAGTCCATACTTAAAGCAGCCGAGAGGGGTCTTGGGTATCACGAGGTCCTGTCAGCCCTGGATCGCAGGCTACAGCATGATGGTGTGTCCCCTGTACAGTCTCCTCAAGGAAGCCCAGATACGACGTTGTCTCACTCTCTTTGGGGAGCCTGAGGCTGAACAGGACTTTCAGCATTGACAGCGAGCTCATTCAGCGTTCCTGCAGCTCGTAAGCTTTCCTCCTGGGCAGAACTCCCATTCAGAGGGAGCTGAAAAGACAGGGATCCTTCTGGGTGTGCGAACCCAAACCAGGAGCCCCATGCAACATTTGCATACTCTGCCAAGAAGGTGACCCAGTTACCAAAGGGTGATCTCACTGTCTCCGAGGGGTGGTGGCTGTGACCCTGATAACTCCGGAGGCAACTAAACTGACTCACGGAAGAGAGACTTGACGTGTACTCCTCGCAAGCTATCATGAGGATCCTAAATGCTAAGGGGAGCCGGTGGCGCTTTCTGATCACTGCCTGTTGAAATATCTGGCTCCTGGAGGCGGCGGCGGCGGTGGTGCAAATTCGAACCTGCATTTCCTTCTTACCAGAAGGAGAGTCCTCTCCTGCAGGACTCTGCTGTCAGGGATGGCCTGAAAGACACTGCTTTGCGGTCTTGAATGGTGACCATGAGGCCAGGTATTCGGTAGTGACCTCAGAAGAGACCCTGGAGGGTGCTCCCCTGTCTGCTGGGGCTGGCGCTCAATGGCTGACCTAGTGGCCTTGACCTGCACCCTCGACACAGAGGAGAGAAAGAGGATCAGCATGTATACAGACCAGTCAGGAGCATCGAGACTTGGGCCCACCACCTGCGCTTGGAGCTTTGGGTCAACTGGGAAACCGCCCAGCCACTGGCGTCCCAGAAGAGCCAGATCCCCGGGAACCTAGGGAAGATTGAAGACTTTTTTAAAAGACTTTTGTTTCACACAGTTTTGCCTGCCACAGGGAAGTAACCATTTTGTTTCACTTTGGTTTTTACACCTCTGTGACCCCAAACTCCCACATGAGTGGGTAGGTGGGGTCAGCCATTGGTTTTTGTTCTTTTTTTTAATCATTTTATTGGGGGCTCATACAGTTCTTATCACAATCCATCCATTCATCCATTGTGTCCAGCACCTTTGTACATCTGTTGCCATCATCAGTCTCAAAACATTTGCTTTCTACTTGAGTCCTTAGAATCAGCTCCTCATTTTTACCCCTCCCTCCCCGCTCCCCTGTTCTTTTTTTTTAGCTTGATTCTTCTGCTGCTGCTGGTCTTTGTTTGCTACCTAAAAGATCTGATTTTATTTTCCGTTGCTCTTAGGTATGTGAAGAATGGCAAGGCTGATGGTCATCTCTGGGTGCCCTGTAGGCAAGAGTGATAAGCTTGTGACTTTGGTAAGCTCCATCCCACAAGAAGGAAAGTTAACATCCTCCCGGGTGTATCACCCACTCCTTCCCTTCCAATGGGGAAGATCCCCAGGTCCCTTGGGACCAGCCTCTGCAATCTATGAACACCACCATCACCCCCTTAACTATGAATGCTACTGGTCATTGGTCCCTTTTAAGGGTCAGAATTGTCCCCAGAAACTTCTCTGTGGCATTCTGGGAGGAAGAAGCAATTTCTCTCATTTTGACCTGTGTCCAGACTAAAGCCCTTTCTTGATGATGCAGTCTCCACTTATCTCCCCAATGTCACCATGAGATTGGAGACTATTCCTATTGCAATCATCCCCTCTCAAACCCCCTTCAATGGCTCCATGCCACTCGCCATGACTCTAGTTTGACCCCAGGGGTCGTATATGCACCCCCCCAGGCCACCTGTGTTTGTGTCGGTTTGCTTCCGCCAAAATACGCACTTTTTCCTACAATTGTTTAGCAACTCCTTCAATGACTGCTAATTGTACCTTGAGCAATCTTGTGGGAAACAGGAAGATTTCTCCCAAGTTGGCTCCCCCAAATTATGCCAAACTCAAGACGCTGCTTGCTACACAAGGTAAATGACTGTACACTCAGTATTTGAAAGCAGGTCAGAAGTTATGTTCCTTAAGGGTATCCAGAGCAACCAGAATGTACAGTCTGACTCACCCTAAGTAGGGCCCACTCCCTTCTGATATTGTTCCCTTGAAGGAGCGCCCAAACACAAGTCCAGGACCACTCGAGGATGACTAAACTTGGCTACTATATTGAGTCTAGGGTCCACCCATCTTGCCACATATGTACCCCTATTCCCACCCTGAACTGTTGCGTGTACACCCCTAGGTGATCCCCTCCGACTGCTTGCATTGCCTATGTTACAACCCCTTCTCATGACGGACACTGTTATCTGTAATCAGAGGACTTGCATGTCCCCAAAGATAGAGACACCTTGGCTAGAAATGAAACCCCACGAGAGCTCTCTCCTGTCCTCTCGTCCCCCACCTCCACGTGCACCACCAAGAGGAGTTGAGATGAGCATGCTACCATGAAATGTGTCTGACTTCTTCATTTCACTCTCTCTTCTATCTCCTCCACCTCTCTATGGCTTTACTGTGATCTTCATATATCCTAACCATACAATTGCGCCTACCAAACCCGTGATTAGTTGTGGGGGGATGGATAGCCCCACAAATGGCGCCCATCACGTGGCAGTAGGAAAAGAACTCTTATGAGTTATACGCCATGTAACAATTGTACGGCCCCGCCAGACAGTAGTGTGAATGGGGGGAATTGTGTGGAGTGAGGATCCGGTGTGGGGATTAGCAGATAAACAGGAATAAGAAATAGTAATATAATATTTTAAAGAGGACAATGGGATGAGACGGAAGTAAACTTAAGACCCATGCTATTACTCTCACACATTTACTGAAGAAAACCCAGAAGGTAGCAATATAGAATAAAAAGATACAAGATTTTCTACAAGTGGTGAAAAAGTATAGTCCATGGTTCCCTGAGGAAGGAACTTTCGATCCAGGCACTTGGGAGGAAGTAGGTACAAACTTAAAGAAAGCACGCAGAGAAGGGGAAAATCTCCCCATGGAGACATGTTCTCTGTGGGCTCAAATTAAGATGGTTTTAGGACCTTTTCAGGAGAATGAGGAAGAAGATTAGTGAGAAGTCGTGTGTCTATTCAAATCTAGTAAAGCGAGCTAGTCTCTGCGAATGGGCATGGATTAGGTGATGAACTTTAGGAAAAACTGAAGAAGCAGAGGCTGCTTTGTTATCTGAAGCCTCGGATTCGAAAGAAACCCTCAAGGTCAAAGCCACTTTGCCCAGGCGTCCTCAACCTGCAGCCCTCAGGCGACATGCAGCAGGCTGAGGACATTGATCCGGCCTGACGCATGTTTTTGTCCCGTTTGTTTTTTTACTTCAAAATAAGATATGTTCAGTGTGCATAGGAATTTGTTCATAGGGTTTTTTAAACTATAGTTCGGCCCTCCAACGGGTCTGAGGGACAGTGAACTGGCCCCCTGTTTAAAAAGTTTGAGGCCCCCTGCTCTATGCCCTTGGGGGACTGCAGCCTCAGGAGGTTTAAAGGTGATAAAGCACTAGAGGCAGCGAATTGCAAGACGCAAAGCAAGGCTATTGTACAAAGTCATGAAGCTCCCTTGCCAGCAAAGGCAGAGAAAGCAAAGACACCAAACCAGAGGAGTGGTGAGAACCTGTGAGATTCCCAAACTTAAATCAGGTGAAAGGCAAGCAGAATGGTACCAAACAGATGTAAAGGTTTTAGACAAACTGATAAAACTAAGCCTGAGTCAGAAGGGGAAATGATATTTAAAGCATCTGCTCCCCTGCTAGAATTTAATGTAGAAAAGATGAGAGATTGAAAAGCAATTAACCAAGCTCCAAAGAAATGCTGAGAGAGCTAACAGGGAAGATGAAGTTCAGGAAGTGAAATTTACAGATACACCAGTCCAGAAAACGAGCGCAGATGATAGAAGCAGAGGCGAAGTTGAAAAGCGAGCTGCGACCCGTGCCAGAGCATGGGCCAGGACCACCAAGTTCAGGTTTAAAAGTATCCAGACTTTGCACCTGCTGTAGGAAGGGAATGCAGTGGGTGAGTCAATGTCGCTCAAGATTCAGCAATAGGTCATTAGCAAACACTTCCCGGCAGGGAAATAGACTGGAGCTTGACACAGACCCCACCCAGCAGAGCGTGGAAGACAAGGTGTCTGCCTGCCAGAGCAACGAAAATCCTAAACAGAAATTGCAGGTATCACCCAGCCTCACAGCAGGAGACCAGACCTGACCAAACTTGCGAAAGCCCAGCCTCTGTTCTCGCTGCAGTACGTTTGACTAACCAAGTCAAGGCTCAGCAGCCCTCATAGCAGTGTGTTGATTTTTAAAAAAGCAGGAGCCTCTTATTGAAAGAGCAATACAGTTTTTATTAGGAAGATTTAACCTAAGTACTCAAGGAATTCAAATTAATACTAGAGTTATTCAAACTTATGAAGTAAAGCCAAAAGCTGTAATTGGACCAGAAATTAAGAGCGGTACTTGGGGGTCCACTACCAAAAAAAAACGATAGGACATTTATTAGGAATGTCCAACCTAAATTCTCAAAGTGTTCAGATTGTTGCTGGAATTATTGATCAGAATTATGAAGAAATTAAGGCAGTGATTAAATCGAATATACAATGGTTTATAAAGAAGGAAGATCACTTAAGCCAATTTTTGCTTCCTGGTATTTCTAGAGTGAAAATTTGTACCTATCAGGAAAAAGTGCTTGAGAAGTCTGACCACGCTATAAGTCAAGGGGTCTTTGGAATGCTGTTGTGGGGAAACAACAGCGCCCCCACATGGAATTAGAAATGGGAGAAAAAGGGTTTTCAGATCTGGATGTGGGGTCATTTACTTAGGGCATTCAGGAGGGTCTAAGGCCCGCCCGCTAACTTCCCCTAAATCTAGCATGCAGGGAACGAGAGAAGTTAACCAAGACAGAACATTGCAAGACAGATGGATGGATTGTGATAAGAGTTGTACGAGCCCCCAAAAAAATGATTTAAAAGAAAAAAATTTTAAAAGCACCTTAGAAAAGTTTGATTACCAAGGGCTCAAACAGAAAGTAAATGTTTAGAAAATGATGATGGCAACATAAGTACAAATAAGCTGGATACAATGGATGTATGGAATGTTATAAGAGCTGTAAGAGCCCCCAATAAAATGATTTTTTTTAAGACCTGAAGGGAGGCCATTATGGCTTAATTGAGCCTGTTACCTTATAGGTAAATTTAGAGGAAAAAATGTCCATTTGGTAAGTTACTTCAAGAACAGCTGAACAAATTTATTAAGAAAATTTTTAGTCTTTCATATTATCCTGAGTGTGGTAAGAAGTTCTCACAATTAGTCAGCTCTCTGGAGACTCTGAAAGCGAAAAGCTAAAATTTACATGACAATAAACTCTATCTAACTAGTAATTCTGGTTTAAAACCTGGCAAGTTAACTGAGATTTCTAGCAGGGGTTGTTAAAACAGAAGGGGGAGAGTAATCCTATATGTGACAACATTTATTTAGTCATTTTAACCAAAAAAATTTTCTCCTAAGACCTTGTAACAAAATTAGGGAAGATAAACCCATTTTCACTTCTACAGAGAAAGCTGGTCCTAAGGCGTCCCAGGAAGACTGGAATCGTGTTGGGATCCAGGTCCACTTATCACCTGGAGACAGGGCCATACATTTGTGTTTTTGCAGAATAAAGCCAATAGACTCCCCTTAGAAGGACACAACCACGTTTGGAGAAAGATGAAGGATGCGGGCAAGATGAAGGAATCACCCAATGTTCACCATGATTCTGTTTCCAGGATGCTGACACCCCAAAGAGAGGAACTATTTGTTTATGTTTTCACAGGCAGATGGGTGGATTTCTCTTCAGCCAGCAAAGCCCAGAAGAAAGGAGGGAAGCTGATGCTGTGACCTGATCCTGTCCTGTTCCCGAAGTTATCCAAAACCTCAAGAAGACCTCGCAGGTTCCTGAGACTGGCGATGGCTGCCGGCTGAGCTGTTTCTTCCCTTGCTGATGCTGTCTAAGGGACACTCTGGGACTCGATCATACCTGGACATTTTATACAACAGTGACTGGACTCTGACTAGAGACTGTTCTTTTGCTGAAAGATCAAGCTTTCTGGAGCTTGTCAATTAATGCTATACTGTGATTGGAATGTAACTGATTTCTGTGTAACCCTTGCCCCTGTAATAAGACATTGCTTGATTGGGACTTGATTAGGAAACATGTGCAAGGGCTTAAGGGAAACATTTCATTAAATGTGATTCAGCTAAAAGGATATTTTCTATACATTCAGGGGTGACTTTAAGGCATTCCAGTAGCTGAAGTGATTAAACAAATGGTGGAGGGCATAGAAAGAGGCTGGATCCCACGTGCTTGGGTTCAAAGCATCTCACACAGCTTAAGGTCCAGTCTGACTGTGTTGTTCATCATCATGATTTTGATGCTCACAGTCTCGTGCCGCTTCTATAGAAGCTAAGAGATGTGAAGAGAGACCATGTTGCCTCCGTGACACGATTGAATCAAACATAATACAGAAAGGGAACTGTGGGACACCAACACGGAGGGAAATATGACTGGGACTTATTCCCCGACTGGTACGGAGGGAATCTGGAAGACCAGTGTTCTACGGTAGGAAAACCACCACTCTGGTAGTTGGAGATATAGTCCAATTTATGTTCCTGCGATAGTCTGTCATTTCCACAGTTTCTCCCCTTAAAGCTGTGCTGACTTAAAGTGAGCACATGGTTGATTCTGTCTCCCTATAGAATCAAACATTCCTATTTGCTTTCTCTTCTGCCGCAGCATCCAACCCCTCTCATACCACCCCCCAATAGTAGAAGGGCATAGAGGGGCTTTACCCCCAACCCTGGATTCAAAATGCTTACCATAAGCCTGAGTTTTTGGCTTAGCTCTATTAATTTGGTCATTAAATTTGCCTTGACATCTTTCAATGTGTAGACTGCAGCTCTTTTGAATTTAATATATAAAACAAAAGGGGGAATTGTGGAAAACAGAAAGGTTTCTCCCACGTGTTCTCCCCCAAATATATGCCAAACCCAAGACGCTGCTTGATACACATGCTAAATGGCTGTACGCTAGGTCATTGAAAGTAGGTCAGAGGCCATATGGCTGGCCCCACTATGAGACATGACACCCCTCACTGACCCATAGCCCTATGGGGACAACACTGGAGACACAGTGTGGGAATTGCGCCCGATTTGATCCCACCACATGGAGGCAAAGTTCTAAGGGTGTGCAACAGAACAGCAAGGGGAACAGAGCAACCAAGTCCCCAGGGAATACCAAAGATAGACTTTGGGGCCAGGGCATGGCACCCTGTCAGGTTCGACCAGAAAACACTCCTAAGGGCCAACAAACAGTCCTTGAACTAATTACAAACTTTTCTTTTTTGTTCTTGTTATGTTGTGTTTTTTTGTCATTGACTTTTTGTTGTTGTTGTTTTGTGTTCTATTGTTGCTTGGTTTTGCTCTGTCTTGTTTTTGTGCATGTTATTATCTCCGCAGGTCTGTCTAAATAAGATAGGCTACATGAACAATCTGAAGGAGAAAACAACAGGACCAACAGTTCCGGGGGTACATAGGAGAGGGGAATGTCGGTGGAAAGGAAGTGGTGGTAACAAACCCAGGAACAAGGGAACAACAAGTAATCCAAATCAGTGGTGAGGACGGTGTAGGAGGCTGGGTAGGGTGACCAAGGGCAAGGTAACTGAGAGGAATTACTGAAACCCAAAGGCTGAGCATGATAGTGGGACAAGAGGAAAGAGCTAGGCGGCAAAGCTCTAAAGGTCTAAATAATGGCATGTACATATCTAAATATATATGAGAATGGGGAAATCTATTTATGTGCATATATTTATAGGTTTAGTATTAAGGTAGCAGATGGACATTCGGCTTCCACTCAAGTACTCCCTCAATGCAAGAATACATGGTTCTATTAAACTGGCATTCCGTGAGGCTCTCCTTCTCAACACGATTGCTGAAGACAAAGCGGGTGCATAAGCAAATGTGGTGAAGAAAGCTGATGGTTCTCAGCTATCAAAAGATATAGCGTCTGGGGTCTTAAAGGCTTGAAGGTAAACAAGCAGCCATCTAGATCAGAAACAACAAAGCCCACATGAAAGAAGCACATCAGCCTGCACGATCACGAGGTGCCAAAGGTATGAGGTATCAGGCATCAAAGAACAAAAAAATCATATCATTGTGAATGAGGGGGAGTGCGGAGTTGGGTCCCAAAGCCCATCTGTAGGCAACTGGACATCCTCTTATGGAAGGGTCTTGGGGAGGATATAAGCCAGTCAGGGTGCAGTGTACCAACGGTGAAACATAACTTTCCTCTAGTTCCTAAATGCTTCCTCCCCGTGCGCTACCCCACCCCACCTCCCCACTATCATGATCCCAATTCTACCTTACAAATTTGGCTAGACCAGAGGATGTACACTGGTACAGATAGGAACTGGAAACACAGAGAATCCAGGACAGATGATCCCTTCAGGACCAGTGGTGAGAGTGGCGATACTGGGAGGGTGGAGGGAGGGTGGGGTAAAGAGGGGGAACTGATTATAAAGATCTACATATAACCTCCTCCCTGGGGGACAGACAACAGAAAAATGGGTGAAGGGAGACATCGGACAGTGTAAGATATGACAAAATAATAATTTATAAACTATCAAGAGTTCATGAGGGAGTGGGGCACGGGGAGGGAGGGGGAAAATGAGCTGATACCAGGGGGTTACATGGAGAGCAAATGTTTTGAGAATGGTGAAGGTAACGAATGTACAAATTTGCTTTATACAATTGATGTATGGATGGATTGTGATAAGAGTCGTATGAGCCCCCAATAAAATTAGTTTTAAAAAAAAGAAGAAAGTAAGTCAGAGGTTATTCTCCGTAAGGGTATCCAGAGCAACCAGAATGTATAGATGTATAGTCTGACTCACCCTAAGTAGAGCCCACTCCCTTCTGATATTGTTCCCTTGAAGGAGCGCCCAAACACAAGTCCAGGACCACTCGAGGATGACTAAGCTTGGCTACTATATTGAGTCTAGGGTCCACCCATCTTGCCACATATGTACCCCTATTCCCACACTGAAATGTTGCATGTACACCCCTAGGCCAGCCCCTCCGACTGCTTGTGTTGCCTATGGTACAACCCCTTCTCATGACGGACATTGTTGTCTGTAATCAGAGGGCTTGCGTGCCCCCAAAGATAGCTAAGCTTTGGTTAGAAATAAAACCTCTCCATAGCTCTCTCCTGCCCTCTCGTCCCCCACCTCCACGTGCACCACCAAGAGGAGTTGAGGTGAGCATGCTACCATGAAATGTGTCTGACTTCTCTGTTTCACTCACTCTCCTGTCTCCTCCACCTCTCTATGGCTTTACTATGATCTTCATGTATCTTAACCATACAAACATGTTCTGAATGCCTCTTGCACTTGGAATGGAGTTTAGCAAAGTTGCTATTTGGCATTTATTGGGGCTCATTCAACTCTTATCACAATCCATGCATCCATCTATTATATCAAGCACATTTGTACATTTGTTACCATCATCATTCTCAAAACATTTTTTTAGTTGAGCCCTTGGTATCAGCTCCTCATTTTACCCCCGCCCTCCTCCACCCTCCCTCCCTCAGTAACCCTTGATAATTTATAAAATATTACTATTTTTCATGTCTTACACTGACCGGAAGTCTCCCTTTACCCTCTTTTCTGTTGTCCATCCCCCAGGGAGGTTATATGTAGATTATTGTGATTGGTTCCCCTTCTACCCCACCTTTGCCTTACCCTCCTGTACCAGTGTACATCCTCTGGTCTAGCCGGCTTTGTGAGGTAGAATTGGGATCATGATAGTGGAGGGGAGGAAGCATTAAAGAACTAGAGGAAAGTTGTATGTTTCATGGTTGCTACACTGCATCCTGACTGGCTTGTCTCCTCCCTGAGACCCTTCCATAAGGGGGTGTCCAGTTGCCTACAGATGGGCTTTGGGTCTCCACTCCGCACTGCCCCTCATTCACAATGATATGATTTTTTGTTCTTTGATGTGTGATAACTGATCTTATTGATACTTCATGATCACACAAGCTTTGGGTCTCTACTCCGCACTACTCATTCACAATGATATGATTTTTTGTTCTTTGATGCCTGATACCTGATCCTATAGATACTTCATGATCACACAGGCTGGTAGTGCTTCCTCCATGTGGGCTTTGTTGCTTCTCAGCTAGATGGCCACTTGTTTACCTTCAAGCTGTTAAGACCCCAGATACTATATCTTTTGCTAGCTGGGCACCATCAGCTTTCTTCACCACATTTGCTTATGTACCCACTTTGTCCTCAGCGATCAATCATGTCGCTGGAATCATGGAATGCCAGGTTAATAGAACAAAGTGTTCTTGCATTGAGGGGGTGCTGGAGTAAATAGTCCCAATGTCCATCTGCTACCTTAATACTAAACCTATAAATATATGGACATAGATCTATTTCCCTTTCAACATAATAAATATATTTACATATGTACATGCCTATATTTAGACCTCTATAAATACCCATTGCCTCCTAGTTCTATTTCCTTTTACTTTCCTCTTGTCCTACTATCATGTTCAGCCTATGTGTAAGTCTAGGTGCATTAGAGAAACAAATCCACAGAAACTCATATGTATAAGATAAAGTTTTATATAAAGGGTAAGTGCATATCAAGAGAACATCCCAAGCCCACAAGTCCAATATTAGCCCATACGTCTGACACCAATCCACAAAGTCCTCCTCCAGCCCACAAAAGATACACAATGATGCCGACTGCACAGGAGGAAAGGTGGATCAGTGAATGTGTAAGCATCTCATGGCTGCTCCAGCACCCAGGGCTGCATCAGGGTAGGTCCATGTGGTTTCTTCTCAGGAATTTCTTGCAGGAAGTGAGCCTTTGCCAGCTGAAGCAGGGAACTAAGGCAGCACCCTGGTCCGACCATCACAAAGCAAGAGACCCAAGAACTAGAAAGGCAAGGCTCCGGGAGCCTTTTATCTCTCCGCCCTTCAATTAACCCTACATGTGTTTATCAACCAGGTTGGCGTGATAAACTTTAACTATCTCAGCCTTCATTTGGGTTTCAGTAATTCTTCTTGGTTACATTGCCCTTGATCATGCCTACCAGGCCTCCTACACCCTCCTCGCTATTGATTTTAGATCACTTGTAGTTCCCTTGTCCCTGGGTTTAACACCCACTTCCTTTCCCCCACCTCCTCCTCTCCCGTGTGCCACCCCCAACCATCAGTCCTATTGTTTTCTCCTCCAAATTGTTTATCCCACCTAGCTTATCTAGATAAACCTGCATAGATAATAATATGCACAAAAAATAAGACAGAGCAAAACAGCGCAACAAAACAACAAAAAAAGAAAGAAAAGCCTGTAAATAGTTCAAGTTCTGTTTGTTGACCTTTAGGAGAGTTTTCTGTTTGAACCTGATGAGTTGCCACGCCTTGGCCCCAAAATCTATTTTTGGAATTCCCTGGGAACTTCGTTGCTCTGCTCCTCTTGCTGTACTGTTGCACGCCCTTTTAGTCGTGGTGTGGTGGGGTCAGATTGGGCACAATTCCCACAGTGTGTCTCCAGTGTTGTGCCCTGTAAGGCTATGGGTCAATGAGGGATATTGTTTCTCATTGTGGGGTTGGCCCTATGGTCCTCTCTGTGACTTGGCTGCTCTGAGCAGGAATATCGTCCTCAAAGCTTCATGGGCCAAGATATGCTCCACTCTCTCATCCTCCCCCTTCATTTGCTCCTGTGACTTTGGACAATTTAAATCAAGCCTGCTGGCAATCATATTCCTAGGCTGATTTTAAACCTCCCAATCAGCAAACCCAAGCCTCTTTCTACTGACCTACTGCATGCTTAAAATGGACCAGACCTAAAATTGGTCCGTTCATAACCTGGAGACATGGACAGGCCAAGTACCCCCCATCTGATAAAAGCACCTAGACACCCTTCACTCAGCAGCAACTCACTGGAGCCCTGACCTGGGGCGTCAGGTCCTTCCCAGTCTTTTTCAAATACGTTTGCTTTCTGCTTGCCCTTGTGTGGTCTGTGCACCCAGTCTTTGGTTGGAGAGACCAAGTGCCCCTGATACCTCAGAGTGGTTGTCACCCTATTGTTAGGCTTCCGACAGGGGGTGTAGGGGCTTTAGGAGGGCTGGCACAAGGAACAATCAGTGCTTTAGAAAGGAAGTTGTTCTACTTTTAAAAATAGGGACTAACAAGAGGGGCTGATCCCTCTCTAGCCTCTCACTGAAGGAGCTCTCATTAAAGGCTCAGACGTGTCTGCCTAAGCTCTAGCGGGAGCCCTGGTGGCACAGTGGTTGCTGCCAGACTGCTGACTGCCGCCTCAGCAGTTAGAAGCCAACAACTGCTCCGCGGGAGAAAGGCAAAGGTCTATTACTCCCATAAAGAGTTACAATCTCAGAAACTCACAGAGGCAGTTCTACCCCGTCCGATAGGGCCTAATGAGTTTAATTCCACTGATGGCAGGGAGCTTGGTTTTGGTTTTTTGGCTGATAAAACCAATGCCACCTCAATGGGTGTAGTGGGCCCTGATATTTCAGGAATTAATGAAAAAGGTGTTGGAGGGGGGCAGGTGAGACACTGCCGTTAAGTTGTCCTTTTGCATAACTAATTCCTCCCTTTGAATTAGCTGATTTAGATCCTGTGTTCAGGGTCTTGGGAGGTTCTGATTGGATTAATAATATTTTTCCCCCACTGAAACTAATAAATGAACGACCCATTTAGACAAAAAGCCTCTACTCAGCAAATCAACAGGAGCATCAGGGTCAGCAGTTTGAAGCCTGCAGTCCCTGCATGGGAGAAAGATGAGGCTTTCTACTCCTGGAATGATGTAGTCTCGGAAACCCACAGGGCAGTTCTACTGTCCTATTAAGTCACTGTGCGTTGGAATCGACTTGACCGCAGTGAGCGAGTGAGGAATTAGCAGAAAGGGATATACATCTTCAATCGGGCCAAGGGAAATAGAAACCGGTTTTGAATGAATGAAAGTCTGTCCTCAATTTGGAACCTCACACGTTTCAATGTATCAGCCGTCTGGGTCAGGTGCTTTTGTAAATACGTGGGGTGCAACAAGCCAAGTGTAGCACCAGTGTTCATGACAAATGTTCAAGATGCCTCATTAGTGTCTATGGTAGTTACTCCTTGTAGGTTCAATGCCACCACAGTGAAAGTCTTTGCTGAGTCCCCGGGGCCCTGATGTCATAGCTGATTGAAGGCAGGGTCTCTGGATGAAGCAGTTTCTTATTGCAATCGCGTCTTTCATTTACAACCATCAGTCTAGCAATGGCAGGATTTGTGTCAACACTGGCATGTGCTAGGTTTCGAATCGCATGTTGCGGACTAAGTGCTCTGCAGGTGAATGAGTCATGTGCAGCCTGTGTGGAGGGAGAGGTCGTAGGTAAGCACTGTGTAGAGGGCAGTGACATCATACTTGGTGGAGGTCAGCAAAAAAGCCGAAGCCCCTCTAGGAGACAAGCTGATGCAATGGCTGCCACAAGGAGCCCACTCAGTTACGGTGCGGCTGGCCCGGGACTGACCATGGTCCCTTCTGTAGTACACGGGGTTGCTCAGGAGTCGGAATCCAGGACGTCCGACGACGGGAACAGAGCTGAACGATCTCTGGGTTTATTCCATTCAGCTTGTTCTGACTATAATCAGGACTGTCTAGGTCTGGTTATCACGGGAACTCATTGATAGAAATCATGGAGTCCAGGCTGGTAAGCCCAACAGGAGTTTTAAATTCCTCAGAAAATGGTAAGGCTCCTCCTCTCACAGCTTTGGGAAAATTTCAGCAATGTATGTCTTTCAGAGCACTTCCACGGAGTCAAAGCAATACGGGAGGAGGATCCTCAATTCACACCGGAACCTAATTTAGAAGGCATTTCAAGGACAGACTTTATTTTCTCAGTAAATTGGTAAGGGGGGGGGGAGGAAGTTCAAACAATCTAGGAGTGAAATCCCCTGAGCAGTAGAAAACCAAGCCGACAGAAAAGGGTAGAGCAGAGAGGCAGCCGGCAAGGGAGCAGAGCAATGGTCCTGGGACAGCGTGGGTCGTTGGACCAGAAATCTGGAATTCCAATCCCTTATTGCGTTTAATTGAGTTTGAAATATCATCCTGTAGAGAAGGAATTTTGGTCTCATCATGCCTTCTCGAAATGTCAAAAATCCCTTGTTTTAAAAGGGCCCCCAACTCAAGCAGAAAGCAAATATTTTGAGGATGAGGGCAACACATGTACAAATGTCCTTGACACAATGGATGGATGGGTGGATTGTGATAAGAGCTGTGTTTAGTTACTACCCTGTAATGAACAATGGGAAATTGTCAGCACTGTTCATTACAGGTCAATATCTAAGCACAAATAACTCTATGTTTCCCAGGTAATCTGGACCTGGGAAGGTATTTGTAGGGGACACAAGAGATGCCAAATTGCAAATAAAACCTACAGGAGCACTTAGGAAGTCGTAAGGCGGGCAAAGCCAAGGCAAGCACAAGTCATCCACATGAGGCAGACCATCAGCATGAGGTCGTGGTGGTTTCCCAGGGTTTAGAGAATCGGGCGGCTTAAAAAGGATGCGAGAGGACAAGGAAACTGTCACAGGAGCAGCAGATCATACTCTTGGAACCCTAGTGGCCCAAAGTTCCAAGGAGGACATCCTGAGGCAATCCCCTAGCGGGAAGGCCACCTCTCCCTGGACTGTTACTGGCTTATGACTCTTATCGACTCTGTGCCACAAAACGAAACACCACCAGATCGTGCGTCATCCTCACAATTGTTCTTGTTTGAGCCCCTTGTGGCAGCTACTATGTCACTCCATCTTGTCAAGTCTTCCTCTGTATAAGGTCGCCCCTCTAATTTATCAAGCATGATGTCCTGCTCTAGGGACTGGTCGCTCTTGATAACATGCCCCAAGTACTGAGACAAAGTCTGGCCATCCTTGCTTACAAAGAGTCAAGCCAGATTTGATTGTTCTTTAGGCTTCCCAGGTACCGGCTAGGGAAATGGTAAAAACGCATGCTTTAGCGCACTCTGCCTGCAGGCACGGGTGTTTCCTCAAAAACTCACTGCCAGTCAACACTGACTCATACAGGCAAGAGTTACCACTCTTCCTGGGCGTAGAAAGCCTCTTCTTTTTCAAGTGGTTCGTGATTTCGAACTGCTGACCTCCGGTTAGCAGCCCAACTTTTAACCACCGCGTGACCTGGACTCGCCGGGGGCGGTCAAAAATCTGGTTAATGGTAGGAAGGAATTTAATGGAGCCTTAATTCACATGGAGACTCAAAACGAATCCCTTGGGCTTTCACTGTAACTGCTGCTGCCCCCAAATGTGGCACTCAGAGTTTAAGATCAAACACAGGAGCAAAAGGGGTGGGGGTGGGATGGGGGGAGGAATTGCGCCATCGCGGTGGGATTTAGACTCCCAGATGGTGAAGCGTTAGGACGTCCCGCTCGCCGGAAGCGCTGCTGGCGCAAACCGTGGGCTCTGGCGCCCCCTGGTGGACGGGCAACCCCTGGCCGCCGCCGCCGGACCGCACCACATCCACTCGGGCAAGACACGTTCAGTCTGTGCCCTGTGGTGGCGCCTGCTGGGTCTTCAACCTACAACGTGGACGCAGAGGCTGGGAGTTTACAAACACTCGCCTATTTAAGGGAACACGTAGAAGACAGCGAATTAACGGATGACGCCTGGAGACCCGCTCGGAGGCGCAGGCCGCTTTTCCCTTCCGAAGATGGCGACGGCGCGCGACGTCATCAGAGCGCGCGGGGCGCCGCTCGGCGCGCCCGCCCCGCGGTGACGTCACAGACCAGCGACCAGCCCGGCGCTGAGGGAAGGAGGTAGGAGCGGCCGCGGCGCGGGCGGAGTCGGGGCGCGGGGGACGGGAGGGCGGGCCCGCGGCGCTCGCCGGCCGGGAAGCCCCTTCCCCGGGAGGCCCGAGGCGGGGTGCTTGGAGAGCGGGCTGTTTCCGGAGACCGGTTTCGGCGGCCCCCGCTCGGGCTGCGCCCATTTCCCGGAGCGGCGACTGAGGGGCCACCTGGCGATCGAGACCGCCGACTCCGGCCGTACCCGCTCGCAGCTCCGGGTCTGGGGGTGGGGCGCCGAATTGGGCCGGGGACGCCCCAGCCTCGCGTGGTAGCTAGGGCTGGGTAGGAGGGGGGCGGGGGGGGCTTCTTGAAAGAATCGTCACTCAGCATCGTCCTCCGTTTTCTATCTTTCCACAATTAATTCTGGAAGGGTCATGCTTTGCCCCATCAGTGTTCTCCTAGATGCCCGCCCCCGAGGCTTTGTCTGACCCGCAAATCTGGACCTCCGCGGCTCTGGTGCTTTCCATGGCTTACTCGCTTTGGCCCAGCCTGCTGCTGCTCAGATGGCTCCTCCAGGAAGCCCTCGGGGACGCTCAGAAGTCAGGCAGGCAGAAACCCATCTGAGCCATCTCCTTCCCTTCCTGTCCACACAGGAGTGTTCTTCATGTGTTTGTTCAATGATAAGCTTGTATGTGAGTGCGTTTGCCATACCGACAAGAAAAGCTGAAGGGGGCCCAGGATGAAAAGGGGATCAGGTGCTGCTCAGCCTTGAAGACGGTGGCGGGGAGCTCGGCCAGCCGGGCAGTGCCCTCCAGGCTAGGTAGAGGTTGCATAGGGGGCGGCAGGGAAGGTGTATCAGGTGAGAGCAGAGCAGGGACTCCCGGCTGGAGAGGGGCAAGGAAGAGCAGGGAGCAGTGATTCCGTCTCCATACAGAGTCTGTGAAGTATTCAATACTGAGGGAACCCGGGAAACACAACCGCCATCATTCATTTGCTGGACGCGTTTGTGGAGCCCCTCGCTGCAGGGCTCTGGGGCAGCACTGGGACAAGGCAGACCTGGCCTTGCCCCCACAGAGCCCAGTGCCTAGTGGGAAAGCTGGATCATTGCTAAATGATGGTAGGGTGACAATAAAAGGTGGGAGACACACACGTATGAAGATCCTTCGAAGAGAAATCGCCTGGGAGTGAGTTGGGGGTTCTCTCAAGTCAAGACGACTTCCTGAACCTGAAACCTAGGAGTTGCCAAAACTGAAACAGACAGAGCAACCAGTTGCCCTCAGGTCGATTTCCAGTTCCTGGTGACCCCAGGTGTGTCGGTGTAGAATTGCTCCATAGAGTTCTTAAATTAGAGCACCTGCCTTTTCTTCTCAGACACCTCTAGGTGAGTTCAGACCACCCACCTTTCAGTTGGTAGCTTAGTGCTTAATAATTTGTACCACCCGAGTTCCTAACTTGAGAAATATAAGGATCCAAGCAGAGGGCCCAGCACGTGCAAAGGGGCTGAGACGGAACTTGCTTGGTGTGTGTGTGTGAAGGAGAATGGTGTGGCTGTCTTAGACTGAGAGGGAGGGGAATGCCAGGAGTGGGGCTTCTGTTGGGTGCGCCATGAACTTAGCACTTGGCTTCCGAGGTGAGGAACAGTGTCGAATGGACCAGGGTATCTTGGCCCTTGTCGCAGCTCTTGCACAAGGAAGAGGCTGGAATTACACCTTCCTCTCAGATGAGGAGACTGAGACTGGAGAGTCCTTGGTCACAGCTGCAGAGCCCAAACTCGTTTGATTTTCCAGGGTGTACGCCTACCTTCCCCGCTGCTGCCTGCCCCCAGCACACTCTCCCCAGTCGCATCCTGGGCTATGAGGTGAGAGGGCCACCCCTCTGCATGGAGTGAGGGGCCCCAGTAGTCTCAGAGCCCCAGTCTGCCTTGATGTTCCCTGTGGAACTGGCTGGGACTTTGGTTAGGAGCATGGAGCTGGAGACTCAGCAGCCTGGGCCTGCGTTCAAATCCTGACCCCTCCACTAATTAGCATGTGGCCTTGGGCATGTCCGCTCCCTTTCTGGACCTCAGGTTCCTCATCTGTAAAATGGGGTGAAAGTACCTACTTCAAGTCTCGGGGGAAGGGTGGGAAAGCTTTAGTGTGTACCTGGCACTGAACATGGCCTCCTTGCCCCAAACCTGTCTGATCCCAGAACTCCTGCTCCATCTCCCACACTAGCATGGTTGGGTCAGTGTGTTGTTTGCCCACATCCACAGGGATCTGGGTGATAGGGCAGCTACTGGCTGACCAGTAGCTCTAGATTCAGCCATGGTTCATGGTAACCCCCTGTGTGCCAGGGTAGCCTCGAGTTTCATAGCGTTTTCAGTGGCTGGTTTTTCAGAAGTTGGTTGCTAGCTTAGTCTTCTAGGTGCCTCTGGATAGACTGAAACCTCTGGCCAGACCAATGGCTGAGTCAGTCCTGACTCATGGTGACCCCACCTGTCTCAGGAGAATTGCTTGTAGGTTCATCCAGGCTGTGGCCCTTGGGAAGGGTTGTCAGTCCTGTCTTCCTGGCCATTGCTGGCTGGGTGTGTGAACTTCCAACTTTCAGGTTAGTGGTGTGCTTAAGAGCAGGAGCTGAATCATCCCTTCCTTATAACCCTTCTGTGGGGGTGATATCCAATTGTCTACAGATGGGCTTTGGGTCCCCACGCCAAACCACCTCGTTCGCATCGATGTAGTTGTTTGTTTTGGATCTTTTGATACCTGGTACCTGATCCCATTGACATCTCATGATCACACAGGCTAGTGTCCTTCTTCCATGTGGGCTTATTTACTTCCCTGCTGGATGACTGCTTGTTTAACTTCAAGCCTTTAAGGCCCCAGACACTGTATCTCTTGATAGCCAGCTACCATTCTCTCTCTTCACATTGTGTATGCACCCATTCTGTCTTCGGTGATCCTGTCAGAGAGGTGAGTATCTGAGTGCCACGTTTTTAGATCAAAGTGTTCTTGAGACCCATAATCCATCTGCTGTCTTAATACTGAACATATAAATATATGTCCATTGAAGATCCCTTTCATTATTAATGAATATAGTTACGTAGATACATGCCTATAGTTTTACCTCTATAAACAACTTTTGCCTCCTATTTCTTCTATTTCCTTTCTGTTTCCTTCCTCCTATCCCACTTACCATGCTCACCCTCCATTCGGCTCTCAGTGATTCCTCTCGGATTCATTGCACTTGATTAAGCCCACTTGATTAAACCCCATTAGGCATTATACGCCCTATTATGAAATACACATCATTCTTTTAGTTCCTGAATGCCCCCCCACCCCACTGCCATGACCCAGTTTTAGCTTACAAATCTGGTTAGACCAGAGAGCACACATTGGTACAGATAAGAGCTCTTGACACATGGAATTCAGGACAGATAAAATCCTCAGGAACAGTAGTAGGAGTAGCACTATCATGAGGGGAGGGGAAGAGGGAGAAAGGGGGAACCCAACACAAGATTGGATATATAGGCCCCCCACAAAGAGGATGAATAACAGAAATGTGGGTGAAGGGAGACAATGGACAGTGTAAGATACAAAATAATAACATTTTGGATTATCAAGGATTCATGAGGGTAGAAGGGTGAGGGAAGGAGGGAGGGAAAAAAGCTGATACCAAGGGCTCAAGTAGAAAATGTTTTGGAAATTATGGCAACATATGTACAAATATGCTTGATACAATTGATGTATGGACTGTTACAAGATCTGTAAGAGCCCCCAATAAAATGACTTTAAAAAAATAAAAAGAGGGCAGGGCCCTGGAACCTTTCCCTGCCTTAACTAAAGCTGCCTTCCAGCCCCTGTTGCCCTTAGAATATAGGGTGTGTCCTCCCTCACCCACCCTGCCCCAGTGGCAGACATGCTACTCGTACACAGACTGTCCGAATGCTTCTCCCACCCACCTCCCCACCTGCCCTCAGACTGCTGGGTCTCCAGGAGGCTCTAAGCCTGCATAGGCACAACAGGGAGCTGCAGGGTTTCCAGTGGGGCTGCCCATCCATCCTTGCGAGCATGCCCCCCCCCCTGCACAGCTCTCCCTGTGTTCTCAGTAGGAGGCTCTTTCTCCAAGGTGCAGGAAGTGACGGAGCAGGAGGTGTTCAGTGACAGAGGAGGAAGGCTCAGAGAGGAGCGACTCCCCATTTCCAGGATGAGGAGGACCAAATCCAGAGAATGGAAGGTCTCTAACCTGGACCACGGGACATTCCGGGGGAGGGGGCACCTTAACTTCTTGGCTGCACAGTGTCCCTTCCCCCAAGCAGTCAGACCTCAGTCTCTCCCTGCTGTGCCCCATGACCTGAGGGACCTGAACAGGTGCCTTTGTTTCCCCACCTGAAGTGGGAGTAACAGCAGTCCCTTCAGCTTGGTTAGATTGCTTGGTGGGGGAGCAGCTGCAGCATGGGTGGCTTGTACTGTCCCCTCTCCCCTGGGCCGAGGCCAGGTGCCCAGTAGATGACGGGTTCCCATTGTTTGGAATTCTCCCTGGACTGGCTAGCAGAGCAGCTCATGGTGGCTGTTGGTCCAAGGTGACAAGGACCAAGCCTTGAGTCTGTGGGACCTGAGGACCAAGACCTGACAGGTGGAAGAGCAGGAGGGGACTAAAAGTTAAGTCCCAGCTAGGCACAGACTTGAACCCAGACCTCCAGAACAGCCCTTTCCACAAGAACCAAAAGGTGGGAACAAATCAAGTGTCCACCAGCAGATAAAGAAAGGGTGCAGCTGCCACTTGCAGCAGCGTGGGTGACCATGACAACACGGGGAGAAGCCAGACACTGGTATGGTGCCACTTAGAGAAAATGCCCAGAACAGGGTGGTCCGGCGAAAGGGTGCGGAGGGCTGGGAGCAGGGAAGTAGGCGGGACTGTTAATGGAGCTGAAGGCGAGCCGGGGGATGGGGGACCTGGGGGAGGGGTCCATTAGTGAGTTGTGCTGATCGCACCGTGTGTTGATGGCACAGAAGTGTGCGCTGGGGGTGAATTTCTTGTGACGTACAGGATATTTCTCAATAAAACAGTTGAGAGGAAGGTAGAGCCGGCTACCACTGCATACCAGCCTTTCGGACAAGGGCTCAAGTGGCCATCGAGTCTAGTCTGACTCATGGTGAGCCTGTGGGACAGAGGAGGACTGACTGCCCCTGTAGGTTTCTGAGGCTGTTAGTCCTGATGGGAGCAGAGAGCCCCACATTCTCTCGTGGAGTGGCTGTTGGGTTCAAACTGCTGACTTTGTGGTCAGCATCCCAACTCGTAATGCGCTCTGCCACCACACCAGGCTGGGTAAAACGGGAGGGAAATGTATTCATTGGAAAGGCTTCCTGGACTGGTAGCAGCGTTGGCCCTGAGACACCCTCTAAAGGGCACTGCCACTGCGCCCGGCAGGAGCCCTGGTGGCCTAGGGAAGACATGTTGGGCTGCTAGCCGGAAGGTTAGCAGTTTGAAACCACCAGCCACTCGTTGGGGGAGAGACAGGGCTTTCTACTCCTGTAAACAGCTCCAGCTGGGAAGCTCAGGGTAGAGGCAGTTCTTCCCTGCTGCACAGAGTCACTGTGAGTCTGTGACCTCCTGGAAGTCTCCCTGCAGCGGAAGAACAGATTGACTCATAAAACAAGAGCTCCCGTGAATGCTGGGCTGCTTTTTAAAAAACAGCGAATCTCTCTGAGACCAAACTGTCCGCATTTACCTGGAAGCAAAGCGGAGGCGGTAAGGGGGTGGGGCGCGGCAGCTAGATAAATGGAAACAGAACAACCCGAATGGCAATAAGGAGAATGGAGAAGAAAGGTGAGGGAGAAAAAGAGATGGAGGCAGGAAGGAGGAGGGCGAGACGAGATGGGTGAAGAAAAGTCTCAAGGTCTTTTCTGCCGTGGAGGAGGCACGCGGCAGGAGGGGTTAGCTTGCAGGCAGCAGAGGTGAGGCTGAGTGTGCTGCCAGCGGGGGGGTCCTGCCGCACTACCCCCCCTCCTCACCTGCCCCTCCCCCTCCCGCCTGCAGGTTGTTGAGGGATGCCCAAAAAGTTCCAGGGCGAGAACACCAAGGCGGCAGCGGCCCGGGCTCGGAAGGCAGAGGCCAAGGCGGCAGCCGATGCCAAGAAGCAGAAGGAGCTGGAGGACGCCTACTGGCGCGACGAAGACAAACACGTCATGAGGAAGGAGCAGCGCAAGGTGGGTGGCGCCTGAGGCTAGAGGCCCAGGCAGAGGAGATGGCGCAGGCAAAGGCCTCAGAGCAGCGAGGGCAGGGCGGGCCTGTTCACAAGTGGAGCCAGCACCCCATCTCTCCTCTGCAATCCAGGGCCAGGCTGGACAGGGGAGCTCAACTCGTTTCTGCCTCCAGGGAGCCCTGGACCGTGCTTGGGAGCACTTGTGGTTGTCACACTGGCATCAAGGGGTGGAGACCAAGGCACTGTGGAACGCCCGACCGTCCGCAGGATGGCCCCACCATAGCAAAGAACGCTCTGAACCCAAGGGCAGTGCTTTACACCCCCTGACCTTGGCCCAGCATACAGGACCTGCGAGGAGACTGAGTGCTGGAGGAAATCGTGCCCCAGAGCCGTCCGTCCGTGCGTCCGTGACCGAGCTTCAGAAGAAGGTCGCCATGCTTTTTTTCCAAGGCACCTCTGGGGGGAACTCAAGCCACCAGTCTCCTGGTTGCTGATGGGTCTGGCACCACCCAGGCCCTTCCTTGTGTCAGGCTCATCTAACCCAAACCAAGCTACTGCCATCCAGTCCATTCAGACTCACGGTGGCCTGTGCAGGACAGGACAGGCCTCACACCCAGAATGCTCTACCCACGCTGGGTGCCACTAGGCCGTGTGCACAAAGCACTAAACAAGATCACTGCCATCAAGTCCAGTCAAACTCATAGGTGTGGAGTGATTTCAGGCGGGCCTGCCCTGTGATAAACACTAGGTGGCACTAGCAGCCTGGCTTTAGTGCTGGCCTCTGCTCTGGGTTGCCCAGCACTGGCCACATGCCCCGCCCAGAACTAGAGCACCCCTTTAGACAGGGAGGGAACAATGAGCCAGGTCATAGGGTTCCCCACCCCTGCCGGGCCCCAGAGCAGCTGCTAGTCTTCCTGAGCCCTGCCTGTGTGTACGACACATGGAACGCCCTGGGTTCCCCTGCCCTTCTCCGGTTGGGTTTTAGAGACCCTACATTTTTATTCTGATTGTCAACATTGTAACCCTATTTGAAAAATCAAAACCATTGCCCTCAAATCCGATCCGATCCCGCGCGCACGTGCGTGTGTGTGTGTGTGTGTGTGTGTGTCAGCAGTGCTGAGCTCCATGAGGTCTCCTTGGCTGTGGTCCTTACGAAAGTGGATTGCCAGGCCTTTCTTCTGCAGCGCTGCTATTGGTTTCAACCATTTGGCTGCCAGCCAAGTGCAAACCACCAAGAGGGCAGCCAAGTTTGTACCCCTTAGGGACCTTTGACACCGCGATAAGGAGCCCAGAAGCACCATGGTTACGCTCTCAGCTGCTAACCGAACGTCAGCAGTTCAAACCCACTCACTGCTCTCGGGAGGACGGCAGGTTGCTGAGTCAGGATTGACTCCACGTTGATGCGTTTGAATCGCTGCTCTGGTTTTGTTGTTGAGCCCTGAGGTACAGTGTGACGGGTGGGCTGCCCACCTCAGGGTCAGCAGTTCAAACCTGCCAGGCGCTCTACAGGAGAAAGAAGATGCTTTCTGCCCCCGTAAAGAGCCGCACTGTCAGAAGCCTGCCCTGTAGGGTTGCCCTGCATCGGAGTTGGCTCGGGGCAGTGAGTTCAGTTCGGTTTGAGTTTCCTTATTGCTTGGCACTGTCAGGTTGGTTTCCAACTCACTGCAGCACCGTGGGGCGGAGTAGAACTGCCTCGCGCTCTGCAAGGTTGCTTGGCGGCCTTTTTAAACATTTATATTGTTATGGTTGAAAACATGCACAGCTGGATGTCCCCAGTGGTTTCTACATGTACAGTCCAGTGACGTGGATGACATTCTTCAAGATGTGTAACCATCCGCCCCGTTTCTAACAGTTCCCTTCCCGTTCAGACTCCCGCCCTGGTGCCGTGGTTCTTGTCCGGTGCTGAAGGCAGGCAGTCTGTCCTCGGAAAGTGACAAGCACCCTCGTTACGAGCTCCCCGGACTTCTGGGATGTCTTTGGTGTGAAGAAGTCTAGATGATCTCCGTGCAGCTGTTCGAGGAGTTCATTCCGCTTCCGTGGCTCCAGAGTCCAGATTCTGCAATAACTTGAAATTGTGCGCACGCGCGCGCACACACACACACATAGTTTTTTTAATCAAGATTCTTCAATAGAATCTTTGACCAAAGCACTCAGTCCTGGTAGCCGGGCACCGTCCAATTCTGGTCGCTGGGCAAAGGAGACCCTTGTTCGTGGTGACAGAGAGCCACCCATTTCATTTCCTCCTCCTGTCTCTGACTCTGCTGGCCGTAATCGTCCCGGGAGCAGAGGGCCAGGTGGGGAGAAGGGGACCCCCAACGCCACAACAGCCCGAGCTGGCTGCCACAAGGCAGAGGTCAGAGCTGACTCCACCTCCATCCTGTTAGATCCTCTCTTGACCCCAACCATCCTTTCCACAGCACTCTCCTTCTCGGCTGGGTTCGGGGGTCTGTTGGAACGCCCACACAGTGCTCACAGCCGGTAGGACTGATGCTGATGAGGATGATGCTGATGAGCAGGCTACCACAAGTCCAGAAAGCACTCTAAGGATACAGCCCTTTTGTCTGAAGCAGCGCCCTTTCTCAGCCATGTCAGCAAGCATGTCTCTCTGGTCACCGGCCTCTGGGTCACCAGCTCCGTTGGCTTCTGCCTCATTCTCACAAGTATTACGAGGCTCCGTTAGTGCTGACTGCCAATGGAAGACCCCAGTCTGCAAGCCCGCTGCCTCTTGGAGGCATTCCTTGCTGCTTTCCGTGGGAAGTCCACTGCTCTGTCTCATGGTCTCGGTGCTTTGGCCTCAGTGGGGTCGCCGCTGGCCTGGGTGCTGGGGTGGCTGGACAGGGGTCACCAGGAGTATAGATCAGGGGTTGGCAAAGTGCGGGTTGGACCCTGTGCGTGAGCATCATGTAAGCAGACACTTGGTGTCCCTTCGGTGTTTGCCCACACATGACCACACAAAGGCCTTTTTCGCTGACACGGCACCTCGAGGCTATGCCCTTGTCGGAAGGCTGTCCCGCAGCCAGGTGGCTTCTGGGCGGCTTGGCGGTTACCACTTGGCCTCTACTCACGCCCCATTAAGCTGCCCTTCTTTGAGCACCTGACTGCCTGCTCTCTGGGTTCCAGCTCAATTACTCATAAGGCTCATTCCAGATGGTTCCGTAATATGGTTCCATCAAGTACACTCATCCTTCAGCCGTCCAAGACGCTGCCAGTGGTTAATTGCCTGCTTTTAAAAGCGTGTAGTCTTTCTCCTGTTTTAATTTTGCTGAATGTCCAAGCATCCGTGGTGCAAGCTGGGTATGAAGTCTGTGGGAGGGTGGGGAACAAATCCCCCTGGGGCCCCTCCCCTACCCGCCCCACCACTCTCCAGAGACAAGGGCTGTGGCTTGAAAAATCAAAACCATTGCCCTCAAATCCGATCCGATTTGTGGTGCTGTTCCACCCTGAGCACGGGTACTGCCCGCCATTCTCTCCAGAGTTCCTTCTTCAGCTCCTGGTCACACGATCTTGGTGGGGGGAGGGGGGGGGCACTGTACTTACTCACCATGCTGTATGTCCAGCGGTCTCCTGCTCCCCGGGGCAGAACAAGACCAAAAGAGTCTTGACTCCTGAGTTACTGAGCTCCTCCCAAAGGCACCAAGGGGGAAAGGCGTGGCAAACCACTTCTTGCATGCCAAGATCAACCAAGAATGCCCTCTGGAGCTCAGTGCTATTGGACACACAGGGGTTCCACTCAAGGGCAACGGGTCTGGAGAAGTGGGATGTGTCGCGTGGGCACTGTGGGCACAGGGACCAGGCGGACCAGTGGGGGTCTGTGGTTAGTCTGACTGCTGCATAAAGGGCCCAGGCTGGCAGTGAGGGGCAGGGGTCGGGAGTGCTCCGCCAACCAGGAGTCCCCAAGCACTGCTAGGAGCAGCAGCCTGTCACCATCAGGACCTCCCTGAGGGCCAGGGCAGGTCTAGCCTGGCCCCTCAGAGTGACTCACACTAGGGACATGGGGACGGACGGGGCCTCCTGGCCATTCCCATTTCAGCCCAGGCCCATCTTGAGCCCGGTTTCAGCGGTGGAGTGGGGGTGGGGGTCCTTCTCAGCATGACACCCGCCTCCCCAGGAGGAGAAGGAGAAACGTCGCCTGGAGCAGCTGGAGCGCAAGAAGGAGACACAGCGGCTACTGGAGGAGGAGGACTCCAAGCTCAAGGGTGGCAAGGCCCCACGGGCAGCTGCCCCGGGCAAGGTCACGCGCGCCCAGATTGAAGAGACACTGCGTCGCGATGGCCAGCACCGGGAGGCCTCGGAGCCAGGTGGGTGAGGCAGGGCCTGTCCAACCTGAAGCTGACTTGTCATCACTCAAGGGCTGTGGCCGCAGGTCCCTGACCCAGTCAGAATCCTGGCCCTCAGCTACGCCACCAGGCCCCCATGTGGAGGAGGGTGGGTGGGGCATGACCCTGTCAGCCTGGCTCAGAGCACAGACCACATGGGGTATCCACGGCACCCTCAGCCTGTGTCGTCCTCTGGGAGCCAGGGGTGGGGAATGTGTGGGGCAGATGAGCCAGAAGAGCACTGAGGGCTGGATAGGATCTGGTGGGAACCCACCCACACCTGGTGGCCTCACACATTTCCGTCCTCCTGTTCCCCTTTCATCTGGTCTCTGCATCTCTGTGTGTCTCTGGGTCCCTACTCCCAGCTGAGAAGTCCCTGAGCCACCTGGAGGTGCCGCTGGAGGAGAATGTGAACCGGCGTGTGCTGGAGGAGGGCAGCGTGGAGGCTCGCACCGTGGAGGATGCCATTGCCGTGCTCAGGTGGGCACTTAGGGAGGGGGGCTCCCTGGACCCCTCTGGTGCCCCCAGACCCCTGACACTGGTGTCCTTGCAGTGTGGCTGAGGAGGCGGCCGACCGGCACCCCGAGCGGCGCATGCGGGCAGCCTTCACGGCCTTCGAGGAAGTACAGCTGCCTCGGCTCAAGCTAGAAAACCCCAACATGCGACTGTCACAGCTGAAGCAGCTGCTCAAGAAGGAGTGGATGCGCTCGCCCGACAACCCCATGAACCAGCGTGCCCTGCCCTTCAACGCCCCCAAATGAGGCCCCATCCCTGGACTGGGAGCCGCTTGCAGCTGGCCCGGCACCCCAAGGGGGGACATGGGGCCCAGGAGAAGCTGAATGCCCACTACAGGCCGGGGGCTTGGAGACATCACGCCTCCTCTTCTCGGAGGGTCCCTGCACTTGGCAGCCCAAGGGCCCGAAGCCGGGCTCCCAATAAAGGGTCTGCTGGTTGCAGTGTGTGTGGGCCTAGAGTGGCAGGGTTGGGGGACAGCAGGAAAGGGCGACCAGAGTTAAAGTGTCATCACACTGGGAAGACCTACCATGACACTGGGACCACTGTTTGGAAAAGGTGACACCCCTGCTGCACTGAATGATCATGGGGCCAGTGTTGAGCCTAGCAGGGCTGGGCTGACACATCTCCCCAGGGTCCTGCAGCACTATCAACCTGCCCATGGGATGCCTCTCGGCGGGCAGGCTGAGTGGTGAGCAGCTTGTACAAATGTCCATAGTAAACGTCGGGGGGGGCCAGGGGGGAGAGTCTTCTTCGAGGAGCCAGCTCAGTGAGGTCAAACTGCTGGCTGAGGGTTAAGGAGAGTCATTGGCCCCTGAGCTGCTGCTGTGACTTCCAAACTCAGAGCGGGATGGGACGGGGTGAGGGGGAAGAGGTGGTTTGGGCAAGAGCTGGAGGAACGAACGGGGAACCGTCCAAAGCTGCACAATTGGGACGCCATAGAGGTAGCAATATGAACCCAGGTTTGACTGACTGCAGCTTCCCCAGGAAAACCAAAAACCAATTGAACTTCCCCTGGAGCGTTCTGAGACTGACAAGTAAACGCCCCAGCTTTCCTTGGGGGAGCAGTTGGCTTTGTACTGCTGACCTCATGGTTAGGAGCTCAGTGGGGAGCCACTGCACCACCAGGGAAGTGACACAGTGACACAGTTTACAAGATTTCCACCCAAGCCTGGCACCTGGCCCCAAGCTGCGATGGTCAGATTGTTAATACTTTCCCAGTGGGGCTGGCATTGCAAGTGCTCATACCATGCTTAAGGGAAGGGTTTCAGTGTATGCTGCCTTCTGGGCCCTGGGCAAACCCGACAGAGAATGGTGGTCACTTGCCCAGGGAGGAGGAATTGGTGATGCCGAGTAGGAGAGTGGGGGCAAGGATTAACTGCTCTCCACCCAGGCCCCCATCCTCCACCCCTTTTCCTTCCCACGGCTTCTTAAGCACCAGGCTTGTCCCCTGGGCCCCTATCCTGCATTTCCCCTGCTGGGCTATCCCCCTCCAGATCTAGAATCTCAGATGCCCTTCCCTATGGAGACCTCCAGTCCCATGGGGCCTGGGCTCAGCCAGAGAGCCAGCCAGTTGTTTGGGGGTAGGTGGTGGGTGGTAGAGATCTTCACAGTTGGAAAGGCTTTGAAGGACGACTAGGAGCTTCTCCACGAAGAGAACTAGATGAAGGAGCCACTTGTGGAAGGGCCAGTAGGTGTCAATTCCCCTTGCAGGAGACGGCACGAGGGTAATTGGGTCCAGCTTAAGTATAGTGTGCAGGGGCTGGAGGGTGGCTGAATGGGGGGTTGGCAAAATTCTAAGATACACTGTGCCCAGATTGGTTTGGGGTATCCCTCAGAACCAACACATCTGTAGGACTTCTGCATGTGTGAACCCACGTGAATTAAGCCAATTACAAAAGGACAACTATGAGAATACTATTCTAAAATGTCAGAAGTTTCACACGAAAACGTTCCTGATGGTTACCAAGCAGGGAAGGATAGACGCACAAACTTGGATAAGCCAAGCTCACTGCCCACGAGTGAGGGATGTGCCCAGGTGTAGCTGTCTTCAGAACCAGAGGGGTGATGCCCTGGGTGAACATGTTCCCAGGGCATGATCCCTTGTGAAGGATCATTAGCCTTGTTAGGGTCTGACGGAGGGGGGCGGGGGTCGCGATAGACCAGGAGGAGCAGTCTCCAGCACAGTGCTGCTGAGGCCCCTTACCTTCAGGGTCTGAAACCTTGCTGCAGTGAGAAGACGGTCTGGAGTTGCCCGTGACCACCTCCGCCGGGGATTGTAAGCGGACACCGAGGGCACCAAAGAGTGGAACCTTCCCAGACAAGGATGGGGTGACAATGACATCTGATCATTTAACAGAAACGCCCCTTCCTGCGACCACACCTTCGGAATCCCGCGCCTGCGCACCTGCGGCAGGGAATCCCAGGCTGAGCCGCAGCGCGCGGGAGGGGGCGTGCGAGGGGACTCCCGTGCACTCCCAGCCCACCCCACGCACAATGTTACCAGGACGACCGGGTGGGGCTGCGGAGACGTGGGGCGCGCACTGCGCCTGCGTCGGTTGCTCGCCCCAGGCGCCAGGGCTTTCCCGGGGCGCGCCTGCCGGGAACGGGCGGGGGGACGCCGCGCGCCTGCGCGGACCCTCGCGCACCCCACCCTCCCTGGGGCCGGGGAATCCTCGACGCCGCAGTGCGCAGGGAGGCGGGGCAGGGAAACCGGCTCAAACTGGAGTGGGGCTCCTGCCTTGGCTGGGAGCGCCCGCAGGGTCTTCCCGAGCTTCCCAACTCCGGCCCCGCCATCGTCATGGCAACTGCGCGCAGGGCGGGGGTGGGGGTGGGGCGGCTGCAGTACCGGGGCGGCTGCGGGACCTGGGAAAGCCGCGCGGCTCTGCGCCTGCGTGGGGCTCCGTGGCCGGGGTTTCCCCCTCGCGCGCCCTTGGGGACCACGTACAAGGGGTGGTGAGGAGAGCGCCAGGAAGACAAAAAGAGGGGTAACGGGGCTGCGAGGGGATGTGGACAATGAGGGCCCCTGGAGGTGTAACGAGGACTATAGGAAACCAATGTGGGGCTTCAGAGGGGGACCGACACTGGGGATGTGGGGGTGCAGGGAGGAAAGTCGCCCACCTCTAGTCCCTGAAGTGGGAGCTTCAAGGCAGCTGCCAACCTTGGCTGGAAATCTGGTTTCCACATTTTAGCAAAAACAAACGCTAGATGCCCAGTTCAATTTGAATTTCAGAAAAACAAAGAGGAAATGTTTAGTGTCGTGTGTTTTATCTGACACCACCAATCCAGGCGCCCCAACTCACCGACCCTTTCCATAGCTGCCAGGGAACCCTGCTTTGGCTGATCGCTGGATAGCCTGCACACACACATACACACATGCACACACACACACACAGAGCGATGCAGCCTCTCCATCGTGCTGGCCTTGAACTCGCGCCCACTTGCAGACTTGGAGCGGTCCCAGCCAGGCGGTAGATTGCGCGAAGATGTGGTACATGCACCCTATCAAACCCAAAGTGAATTTATTTAGGATTTCCCAAGCTGCAGATCTTTATGGGAGCACAGTCTCATCTTTTTCTCTTGGTGTGAGGGGGCGGCTTGAAGGGGTGACCTTGCGGTTAGCAGACCAACGCCTAGTTGGGCGGGGGTTAGGGGTGGAGACGGAGACGGGGATCGAGCACCCCCACGCGTTGGGACACACACAAAAAACCCCACGAAAAAAACCTCATTTTCACGGAATCCCTCTGTGCTCTTCTTGACCCAGCAGAACAGAACTGCCTCTGGCTTTCCAAGACTTAACGCTTTGTGGGAGTGGAGAGAAATCCTCCACTCTCCCCAGTGGAGCGGCCGCTGTTTCGGACTGCTGCCCTTGGGGTTAGCAGCTCTACACGTATCCACTATGCCACCAGGGTGGGCGTTCAGAGACACCTACGGCGACGCGGTACCAGGCAGTTATGTGCTCTGGCGCGGAGCTCCACTCTTTCCTGCGCTTTTGCACCTTGCCTGCAAACGTCCTTTGGGTTCCAAAACTTATACAACAATAAAACGATGGAAACTCGAATAAAAAGAGGAAGGTCGGCCCAAAGGGTACCTGGCTCTTGCTGCCCCAAGCACACTGCGATAAGCCCCACGCACACCCCCACAGCGGCGGGTGATTCCCAAAACGGGTTAAGCGGATTTTGTTTTCCGCTTTCCTGCGGTGACGCCCGAGCAGAAGCAGTCCAGAATCATAGACGCCATGCTCCGAGGACGCTTCCCAGGGTGGTTACCTGGTTAGAGTAGCTCGTCCTCTGATATGGCTTTAAGTAGCCCCTGGGGTTGGGAAGGGCCAGGAGTCCCCACCCCGCACCACCACCCCAATTCTCCCATCAGCCAGGCCCAAGTCAGCGCGCCTTCAAAAAGGCTGAGAGAACAGATCCCACCAGGGACTAAGAAATAATAAGGACAGTAAACCAGGGCGACTCCAGACAGAGGTGACATTGGATCTAGCACTGAAAGAGAGAGAAGGTGGGGGTCTGGGTGGAGATCCCGGCAGAACAGCAGGTGCAAGGGCCTGTTTCGTCTGGAGAGGAGATGGGGAACCGCTGGGCGGGGCCAGTGTGTGCAGGGCGGTTAGAGGGCAGAGGCAAAGAGTGAGTGGGGACAGATACGCCCCCTCCCCAAGGGTCTTCTTGGGAGGCCGAGTCGGAATCCCCCTCTCGGGTTTGAAAGTACAGGGGCGGGGTAGTGAGGCGCGGGGCTTCCCCGGGGCAGGGATGGGATGTGACACACACGGGCGGGGACGGAAAGCTGCGGTGGCCTCGCGGAGAAGGGACTGTGCAGAGACTGACAAGCGGCGGGGACCGGACGGGTTGCGGGGCTGGGCGTGCGAGGCTCCTCGGGGTGATGTGGGAGGCCCCAAGGACGGGGACCCTCTCCGCGTGCTGGGTCACCCGCCGGTCCCAGGGCTCTCTCCCGCTGTCTCCCACAAGGCAATACCCCAACCCTACAAGCGAGGGAGGAGTCATGCCAATGAGGGGTGCAGGGGGGCACCCGTCGCCTGTCACGTCCCCGCGACTCTCCCACCTCCACAAGGCAGGGCTCCTAGATTCTAGCCTCTTTGTTCTTCTCGCGTCTACACGCGCTCAGTCCGAGGCTGGCGGCGCCCTCCGCGCGCGTCTTGCTCACACAAAAGGGAGGAGGGGCTCTCCCGGCCCCTCCCCCCCGCCCCGCCCGCCCGCCCGCCCGCGGAATCCCGGCCTCGGGACCCCCTAGCGGGAGCTCATTACCTTCACGCGGCGCTCCCGGTCCCCTGGGGGTGAGGGGCGACTATTTTTAGAATGAATGGAAGAAAAGAAAAAACATTTATGAAAGACTGGAGCCTCGTAAGAAGACTGCCGGCTTCCGAGCGGAAACCCGGCTGGGCAGAAGGTGGGTGGGGGTTCCTGGGCTTACGGGGCAGGAAGGGGACAGCGGGCTGCGAGGGTGGCAGGGACGGTGGCAGGAGTCCCCCATTCTGGGGATTGGGGGGGGGCTGGAGGATGCGAAAATCGTTGGGGCCGAAATAGCAAAGCCCTACGGACTCGGAGAACTGAGGGGACCCGGCAGAGGGGCGCTGCTCCTTTACTGGAGGGAAACTGAGGCTGGTAGAGGGTTCCGGACTGGGCCAAGGTCACCGGAGGGGCTGCGCCCCAAGCTGTCCCGCGCCCCCATCCCCCATCATAACCCTAGTGACCTAGACCCCGCGCATTTCATTGTTCTGATTTAGCAGAGTGACCTTCACGGCCCCGCTCGCGTCCAGAGAGGTCTGCGATTCCGGGGTCCCCCACCGCCCCAAGCTGTGTGCAGGCGTCAGGAGGCGATGCCGACCCGCTGAGGAGGTAGAGAAGTTTTCTGTTTTGTTTTCGGGCTTCTGAGGTTCTCTGGGACCTTCCCGCCGGGGCGACGTCACCAGCGGCCCCAACCCCTTCGGTCCTGCGGACCCCCTGGACCCCGGAGCCGTCTCGGGGTGGGGACTTTACTGCTTGCCGGAGTCTGCGCTCGGAAGAGCAGCCCCCAGAGTGTGCACCTAGGGCCCTGGGCCAAGCTGGGGCGCCCGTTCTCCCGGCTTCAGTTCCCCGGTCTTTAAAAAAACGAGAGCCTGGGGCCAGAGGCTGCGGGGCGCGGGAAGGGTCCCCCATGCCTTTCCGCGCTCTCTGAGATTGCGGCCACGCCCGAGGAGGGTGGGCTGAAGGGAGACACGAGAGGGATTCCCCCGCTTTTCATCCACTATTCCGGAGGAGCGCCACCCGCGAAAGGAGGGTAGCAGCTGGCAGCGCCCCCACCTTCTTCCCTCGGCAGGTCAGCGCCCCCTCCTCGGGCGGCGGCGGCGCCGGGCGGGGCCGGGAGGCGGGGAGGGGGCCCTCCGGCTCTGCGGCGGCGCGAGCACTCCTCCCGCCGCCCGCCCGCCCGCCTGCACGCCCTTGCCCGCCGGTGCACTTGGCTCTGCTCTCAGGGCCGGCAGGGCTCGGGTGGCTGCGGCCAGCGACGGCCGGTGAGTGGGCGGCGAGGAGGGGTACGTGGGTCCCCGCGGCGGCGCCCGCTTTCTCCTTGGTGGGCGCTGGTCCGCGATTTCCAAAGGAAAGCTGCGGGAGGGAGGGGCACCCCTTTCCCCCCAACTGAGCCCGGAGTCTGCCCCAGACCCCCTGCCACATATCCCAGTCACTGGGGGTCCCCTATGGACTCTTTGAGGCACAGGAGGAGGCAGGGGAGGGGGGGCACGGGGACCATCAGGATGGACACCATCCTCAGTGGGGTGGGGGCTGATCTTCACTAGCCTCTCCTCTTCTCCACCTCCCAGTCTTTCCTCTGCCCACACGCCCCCAGCCTTTCTTTTCTCACCAGCAGTCTGAGTGTGGGGATTCCCCTCGCTGCAGAGTGGAAGGGAACCCCTACCCCCTCCCGTGCACCATCTCTTCCCTAAGCTTTAGCGCCCCTTCCACTTATGTCCCCATTGATGTGCAAGGGGCTGAGGCCCAGAGAGGGTTAGCCCTGGCCCAAGGTCACCCAGCCCTGCCGAAAGAGAACCGTGGTTTCCAGACAGACCCTTTGACTTAGAACCCAGCTGGTGGAGTCTGTTTTGAGGTCCTGTCCTTTCAGTGTTTAATCCCTGGGGTCAGGGTGGGGCTGGGGGGTGTTCTCCGTCTGGAGAGATAGGGATTGGGGGTGGCCTCCCTCTTTCTGAGTTGCCCTGTCTAGCCAGAGGCCCAGACAGGACTGAGCCAAGATGCACCGGCCTGCTCCCCCTCCCCTCCAGGGACTCAATCTCCCCTCCTGTGAGTCCCTCCCTCACTGCATCCTCACTCCAGCCTCCCCAGGCTGCCTACCACCCAGCAGGAAATCTCCCCAGGGCTCCAGGTGAGGGAGACAGTCCTGGGGTGCGATGGGGAGGGGCAGAGAAGAGCCCTTGGAATTGTCTCTGGTTTGGTGATGACCTTGGGCAAGCCCCCGGCTGGCCTGGGGTCAGCGCCCAAATCCTCCAGGCTAGAACAGGGTGGACCCTGAGCCATCCGAGGGGATGCCACCCCCCAAGCCCAGACCCTGCCACAGCCTGAGGAAACTCTGAGACTGGGACCTGCACTGTGTCCCCTTCAGTCCACTCTGAGATCTGATCAGTCATCCCCTCACCCACTCCCTTACCCACTATGGGGGCTCCCCTGTATCTTCTTTTACCCCTTCCTCTAGAGTGCGGCACGTAGGGGCCCTGGTGGCATGGTGGTTCAATAGGCTGTGAACTGCAAGGCCAGCAGTTCATAAGCAACAACTGCTTTATAGGAGAAAGAGGTATTCTTACTCCTCCAAGGGTTACAGGCTCGGAAACCCACAATAGTTCTATGTCCTATAGAATCAACTCAATGGTAGTGGGACCTCTGGAGACAGCCCTGTAGAAATGGGTGCATACAGACCCTAGGGCAATTGGGGGCAGGTTGGGGAGTGGGGCTTACAGGGCTGAAAGCAGAACAGGTCTCACTAGGGCTTATTTGTGCCTCTTCCACCCTCCAACCAGCCCCTGTCCGCCTTGCCCACCCAGATTGCCCCCCCCCAGGTAAAGTACCTGAGGGGCGCATGGAGGCAGATGGTGGTCCCTGGAGGGCACCCATCGTTAGTGCTTGACTCCTGCTCAAAAGGTTGGTGGTGTGACATCCAACCCGAGGTGCCTTGGAAGACAGGCCAGGCAACCTGCTCCTGAGAAGCTATTGAAGCGATTTTGCTTAGCACACACCAAAGGCCACTCAGTGGCAGCTCACTCCCCCCACCAAGGATTCCAGTAAGGAGTCCTTGACAGTGCAGTGGGCTAAGCGTTAGGCTGCTGACTGAAAGGTCATTGGTTTGAACCCAGCAGCTACTCCGAGAGAGAACAATGAAACCGCCTATTTCAGAAAAGATTGACAGCCTCAGAAACACTAGGGAGCAGGTGTACCTGTCTGATAGGGCTGCTATGAATCAGAATGTGTGTGTGTGTGTGTGTGTGTGTGTGTGTGTGTGTGCATGTGTGTGTGTGTGCAATTGGCTTTTACTCCACTAACTCAGCAGTTCACACCTACTGAGCCGTGCATGCCACTGGTGATTGCCTGTAAAGAGTACAACCATGAAACCCAACAGCAGGTCCCCCTGAGTCAAAACCAGCAGGCAAGCCACAAGCTGGGCAGCCGTGGAACCCCATGGGCAGTGCCAGGTGGCTGTGGAGGGAGCTTGCTAGGTTGGTTTCCACAGGGCGAGTGTGGGCTCACCAGGTCCCAGAAGGAGGAGACGGGTCACCACTGGTCAGACAAGGCCACTTCAGTTTTCTTACAATGTACAAGGTGGCCCAGCTCGTAAACAGGGGATCAGACCATGAGTCTGGCCAGACTGGAGGCCTGGGGGCTGTCTGCATTTGAACCCTGCTGTGGCCCCGCCTCCCTCCCACCCCGCCTTCTCAACCGCACTGGTCTTTCCTGCAGAAGAAAGGCCGTCGCCGGCAGCGCCCTCGCCTGGCAGGTGGTGACCCAACAGCGCTGAAGGAGGCAGAGTCCTTGGCGGCTCCGTGGGGAGACCCCTGCGTCCCAGGGTGAGTGACACCCAGGGTTGAGATGGGCCTAGGCAGTCGGGGCGGGGCGGATTGCCGAGGGAAACTGATGTAATGAGCTATTGCCGGGTATTGACACACTACTGACAAGGCACTAACCACGTAAGGAGGCCAGGCTGGTTCTATGGCCCACTTTCCCCGCAGCAGGAGACCTGGGTCTGATAACCAGCCAGTGCACCTCGCTGCGGCTACTACCCACCCACCCACCCACCACTGAGGCGTGCGTGTTGCTGTGAACAGGTTACACCAGAGCTTCTAGACTAAGACCGACTCGGAAGAAATGTCTGGCGATCAACTCCCAAACTCAGCCAATGAAAACCCTATAGATCCCTGGAGTTCAATCCACAACCAATCAGGGGGATGGTGAGGGACCATCAGCACTTCACGCTGTGTAGCCTAGGGTCACCCTGGGTTGGGGGCTGACTAGATGACGGCCACCAGCAATGACCGTGAGCTCCAACAATAACTGGAGCTCCCAAGGGCATCACTGCCCACTTTATCTGGTCACTGGTGGGACTCTGCTCAGAGAGGCTGCTTGACCTGTCTAGTGTCACACAGTCTGAGAGAGGAAATGAACAAGGCAGAAAAATCCATTCTCTGACCACCCCCTCCGAAGGCCTCCTCTCCCCCTCCCTCCCTGAAGACCGCCTCCCGCCTCCGGGGAGCGATGGGAAAATGCCTGATTTGTCTCCTGGGAGATTGACTGGCATTCAGGGCTGGCAGTCAGCTGACTGGTGGAGCATGATGACCGATGTGTGGTCCCATGAGGCCAGTTGCCCTGTCGTGAGTGCAGCTAACGCATACTAAGTGGGACTGTGTCTCACCCTAGACTGGGCTCCGGGGACACAAGGAGGGTGTGGGGGGGGGGGGCGCAGGCAGGTGCGGATCAGCCCTCATGGAGTCTCTTGGAGTGTGAGAATTAGGAACTCGAGACAAGGTTCCATGCTGGGAGGAAAATGAAGCCTGACAGGGAGCCTGGCAATGGGGTGTTGGGGTCTCTTGGATGTCAGGTCTCCCTGGGAAAGCCTGGGAACACATGAACTGAGAGCTGAAGGAGGAGAAGGAGCCGATTGGCAGGAGCAGGGAAATCTAGGATCAGCATACCCAACAGAGGGAGCCGCCAGTGCAAAGGTCCTGAGGCAGGAAGAAGGTAGTGCATTTGAAGAACCCAAACAGCCTGAAAAGAATGAGTGAAGGGGAGAGAGAGGAGGGAACTTCAAGAAGGAATGTCTGGCCATGCAGAATCTCAGAGGCAGGAGGACAAATGGACAGTGGAGCCATGGGGAGCCATGCAGGGGGATGGACAGAAGAGACAACTATGAATGGATTTATGCTAGTCAGGAGTCTGTGGCTGCCATGGAGTGCTGGGGCTGTTGGGGCAGATGTTGAGGCAGCAGGGGAGCAGGGTGAGCTGTGTTTGTCAGGCAGCGCAGCATCCAAGGTAGAGTAAGGCAGGAATGAGTGTGGGTGGAGAGAAGTGGGCAGATCTGGGACTGAGTGGGGACTGTGTGACCAGATTTCAGCACACCACATGAGTAGCGAAACCTGGGAAGGCATCCTGGAGGAAGTGCTGTTTGCATTGTTGGGAGGTTGGAGGGGTGGGAGGGAGACTAGGAGCTTGCCAACAGACACTCCCAAGAGTGGTACCCGGACTCTGATGTGCAGGGTGAAAAAGCCATGTGGGCGACAGAGAACCTTAAACACTTCAAATTTGGGGTGACATCAGAATTGCAACAAGAAAAGACCCTCCAGGGGTCAGGCAGTCTGGCAGGGATCCAACCCGAGGCAGAGTGTCCGGGAAGGCACTTGGGACTGTAGCTGCATGAGCAGCCACTGGGCACTGTATGCCAGGCACATGGTGGGACATTTGGTCCCCGACCCCTCACTGCTGCCTTCCAAGGGGCTTCATCCCACTGCTGAGGAATCTAAGTCACAGAAGAACGCATGAGTCCCCTGTGGCTGCCAGAAGGAAGTCCCAGGAACTGAGTGGATGGATGGATGAATGGATGGATGGATGTCGTTAGGTGTCAATGAGTCAGTTTCGATCCAGAGTGACAACTGAGTGAAACAATGGCACACTGCCCGGTCACGTGCCATCCTCACAATGGTTCCTCTGCCTGAACCCACTGATGCAGCCACTGTGTCCATCCATCTCCTCAAGGACCTTCCTCTTGGTCACTGCCCCTCTACTTTACCAAGCATGATGTCCTTCTCCAGAGGCTGGTCTCTCTTGACAACATGGCCAAAGTATGCAGACAAAGGCTCACCATCCTTGCTTCTAAGGAGCACTGACTGTATGTCTTCCAAGACAGATCGGTCTGTCCTTTTTCGCTGTCCATGGTACTTCCAGTATTCTTGTGCACCACCACGATTCAAGTGCATCGATTCTTCGGCCGTCTTCCGTATTCAATGTTCAACTTTCGCGTACACCTGAGGCAAATGAAAATAAAACCCTGGTTTGGGTCAGGGGTACCTTAGTCCTCAAAGTAACAGTCTTGATTTCCAACACTCTCAGGAGGTCTTGTGCAGCACACTGACCTCATGTCACTCATCCTTTGATCTCTTGACTGCTGCTTCCATGACCATTGATGCAAGCAGACAAACTCCTTGACAACTCTAACCCGTGATCCATTTATCAGGCAATAGATAGATAGTTGCCCTTAGGTTGATTCTGCCTATGGCAACTCATGGGCAATCGACCTGAACGACGCCTGGTCTCAGGAAGCGATTGCACCAATCCCCCTGAGGGTCTCCCCAGCCCTCGTTGACCCTCCACTTGGCCTGATAGGATGGCCTCCTCCAGCAGCTGATCCCTCCTGACAGCGTGCTCCAAACAAGCCCATCCGAAGATGCTCTGTTCTGTGATCCCAAAGGTTTTCCTTGGGTCGTTTCTGGGCGTCAGTGGTGAAGTCTCTCTTCCTGGTTCTGCTCTGACGCCCTCTGTCACTGTGGGTGCCCCTGCTGGCTGGTGTCTGGACCGCCTGGGTCAGAGCCTCCAGCATCACAGCACCAGGAAAGCAACCACTGTACTTGGCATTGACACAGCAGGACTTTATGCTCTCTGCCTTGGATGACAGAACTTGGAGTGCAAGGCTGGAGGGGCCCCCCCTTCTGCTCCAAGCCTTGGTCGAATTTCCTCTGTTGCCTCATGGACATTTTTTGCCCTGTGGCTCCGTGTCCTCTTCTTGCAAGGACACCCGCATTGGCGTTAGGGTCCACCTGGATCCGGGAGGATTCCATCTTAACCCCTCCCATCGGCAAAGCCCCTATTTCCAAATAAGCTTTCATTCTGAGGTTCTGGGGAGACTCAAATTTAGGGAGGACCCCCAAAGCCCTGGGGTCTGTGCTTAGTGGGGCAGGGAGGCGCGCATGGATTGGATTTTGTATTCGCTGTGGGGAAGTGGTTCACACATTGGGCTGCTAATTCGCAGTTAAAAAACTAGCTGCCCCCAGGAGGAAGAGGAGTTACAGTCCGGGAAACCCACAGGCAGGTCTGCCTTGTCCTTCTGGGTCACTCAGAATTGGAACTGGCCAGGAGGACAGTGAGCTGCGGGAGCTGCTGGCTAGTCACCTGGTTCCTACTGCAGCCCCAAGGGCACAGAGCTGAACTGCTCCACCGGGTTTTCAAAGACCTGTCTTCGGAGGTACTTCTGGGTGGGTGAGGGTGGGGGTCCAACCGCCCTCCTTTGGGCTGGTAGCTGAGCACTTAAGACATGAATGCAGAGAGAGGATTTTAGGAGCACTTCTAGGGTCCTCTGGGATTGGGGGATGACAGGTGATGAGGAATTAATGACGGGCTGGCACCTTCCTTCCAGCTTGAGGAGGGAGAGGGGACTTGGCTGGTGGGGGGAGGAGGTGTGCCCCTGCCTCCTGATGAAGGGACCAGTGGTGGTGACTGCCGGGGGTGAGGTGGGGGGAGTGCTTTGTATCTCTTCCCTCTCCCATCACCTCCTCCCTGCCAAAACCTGGACTTTGTGGGCATGAAGGCTGGGGTGGGGTGGGGTACACCAGGCAGGACCCTCTCACCCTTCCCTAGCCTCTTATTCCCTCAGAACCCTGGGCAAGGTTAGCATAGATTTCTTCCGTGCTTGCTCACTGGGCTGGAAATGCTAATTTGGGTGATTTTGTGTCTTCCATACAGCACCACTGCCGCCACCACCCCAGAATACAGCCCCAGCTCCCCCCGCCCCGCCCCCACCCCCACCACCCCGGCAACATACAGGAGGCACTGGTGGATGCTGGCAGAAACCAGAACCATCTCCACAACCCACCCATTCATAAGGGTTGCAGCCAACCTAACTAGCCATCACTGGGGACCCCTCTGCTCAGAATGATCACCCTCTCCCCACAGGGAAGGACAATGGGAAGTCGCTGCAGGGGTGGGCAGTGTTTCCTTTTGCTGTATGTACGTAGCGTCACCGTGAGCTGGAACCGACCCAAAGGTACCTAGCAACCAAAACAGCCCCACACAGACCTAGAACAGGACTCCTGCCCACGCTCTGACTCTACCCCACCATGACCCCCCCTCTCCGGTCCTGCCCCAGGGCCGTTGCTGGGCAGCTCCCCCACCGGACACACCCTCCCTCAGCTCTGCTGATCCTCAATCTTGTTCAAGGGGTCCCTCCCCTGAGAGACCTCCCCTAGTCTTCCCACCTGCACCCCCTGTGCTCTGGAGTTTGCTACCTCCTGGGCTTTCCCCTCTATTCCTTTGGGCATCTGGGATTCTGAAGGGTTTACTTCTTTGGGCTCTGGGCAGCCACTTCCCTTGGTGGTGGTGGTGGTGGTGGTGGTGTGATGGAGTGTATTCCAGCCTTTACACCCATCCTCGTAGGTGTGTTCCATCGTTTTCAAGGTCGTGAGCCTTCCGTGGTAGATCTCCAGGCCTTTCTTCTGAGGCACTGGTAGTGGGTGTGAGCTGCCAACCTTTTGACTAGGAGTTGAGTGCTTAACCTTTTGCTAGCAGATAACCCATGAGGGTCAGGGCTTCTATCTGTGCTGGTGCCACATTCTCTGTGGGTATGTGCATAAAGGGGTTCATGAATTAGGAGGTGACTGGGTGAATGCCTCTCCCTTCGCTCTGACCTCTCAACACTCAGTGGGAGCCCTGTTCACTGGACAGCACAGATTGGGCTCAGATGGGTGGCTCTGGTCAATGCATGGCTCAGAGAGAGGCTGGGGACCATCTGAGCATCTCCCAGGTCACCTGTCCTCACCTCAGACTCAGCAGCTGCCCTCTGGCCCCCTGGGGAGGTGCCTCTTCTGACCATGTTGTGGGGAGATGGTTCAGGCTATCAACTACTGGGGGCCCCTTGACAGGCCCCAAGGTCCCTCCCAGCTGATCTGGGACTCAAGGGAAGCTTTGCCCAGCTCCTCAGCTGTATCTGCTCCCAAGCAGGGTAGGCTGATGGAGGAAATTCCTCAGGGAGGTGGAGGGTATGGAAGCTACAGGACCTGGGGGAGGGCCGAGATTTCCCACTGGTGCCGAGATTTCCCACTGTTAGCTGCCTCACGGGGAGCCCCCTCCCCATGTTGCAATTAGAATGGAGGCAGGTTTCTCGGCTGTCATCTCTCTGGAAGCAGACTTCCAGACTCTTCCACAGCACTGCTCAGTGTGTTCACAGTGCCAACCTTTAGGTTAGCTGTCGGGGACATACCCTATTTGCCACCCAAGCTCCTGGACACGTGTGTGTGTGTGTATCCCAAATTCAAATACGTTAAATGCTGCGGGGACCCCGCAGTAGAGGCTGGGCAGCTGCTAATGGACCCCTCTCAAAAGGAAGTGTGAGTGGTGCCACCATAGCTGGGCTTAGGCAGAGGCCACCCCCAGGAGGATGGTGTAACTGGGCCTGCCAGAGGCATAGGAAGGAATGGGGGTGGGGTGGGGGATGGCTTGCTCCTAGGCGGGACTGAGAATCTTCCTTTCAAGGTCCCCTTGCATCCCCCCTGACTCCCTAAAGCTTCTTGTGTCTGCTTCAGCCCTACGGACACAGCAGGGCCTAGCTGGATGAGGACAAGCAGGAAGGGTGGGGATGGGAGCCCAGTCTGTCCACCCTAGGCTGTTACTCAGCCCTGCTCAGCCTGGCTGCCTCTAGGGCCTCTCTGTTCCACTTCTGCCCAAGCACTGTCACCTCACTCCTGTCTATCAGCTGTCTTTACAGCAGGAACAAGATAGGCCTCCATCCTAGGTGGTGAGAGGGCTCGAATGAGCCCCACCTGGACAGGGAAGGAGAGATGGTGTGGACAGAAGGGTCGGGGAGATGCCCCACGCAGGCTCAGCCTTAAGGCTCCAGAGCCAGGCACCATTGCCTCCAGCTTGCAGAGGTAGGAGACACAGTAAGTACAGAGGGCGTGGGGAGAAAAGACTGGCGACGTCTCCTCTCAAGCCTCCTAGAAGTATTGTTAGGGTGAATGAGTGAGCTACCCAAGGTCACCCTCAATGACCTCAGATGGGGGGGGTGTCCCTGGCCTGGCATTCCCAGTTCCCTGGGTTCATGTTGGCCAGCTCTCCCCAGACACAGGACCTGAAGCTGAACTGGCATCTCTGCGCCCGCAGTGAAGGTGGCCCCAAACCCATTCGCCCCTGAAGCTCCCAGATTTGCTCCAGGCACCCCATTTACCAGCCTCCTCCCAAGAAGGGTTCCCCCTCCCCGCGCGGAGCCGTGGTTAAGGCGATTATTGGGGAGCATCATGAATAGCTTTGTAAAGTTGCCCACCCCGTGGTGCCCGAGTTGCCCAGAGGTTGGGGCTCCAATTTAAAGGAGACAGCTGCTAGGGGTTCTTGAGGACTGTTGAGAGCGGGCTTGTCGCTTCTCTCAGATCCGCTTGTTGCGCGGGGCACAAGGGCGAATTCCAGGACCCGCTGCGCGATGGAGGCGCTGGGTAGCTTCGGAAACGCTTGGTCTTTAAGTGTGGGCGGGGCCTTCGGGGTCGCCAGGGGCGGTGCTAACTCACGCTCAGCCAATCATCGGCGCCGCCCGCGGCGCGCCGCCCCCTCCTCTCCCCGTCCGCCTGGCGCTCGCCCCCTCCCCCGGGCCCGCCGGTCGACCGGGCGCCGGGGGATGCGCCCGCGGTCCCCGCCGCCCCCGGGCCGGGCCCCACCGGGGACCCTCGCGCGCACGCCCGGCCCGGAACCCGGCGGCGGGGGGCGGCTCCCGAGTCCAGCGCTCGGCCCGCCCCGGCGCGGGGGTCCCCGGCCGCGCGGGACCATGTCCCCGCCTGCCTCGTTCGCGGGCAGGTGCCGAGCCCCACAGGTACGGGACGTGAGCGCGGAGGTGCTAGGCTTCGACGGAGGGGTGAGGGGGGGTCCAGAGTGCGAGGGAGAGTCTCTGAGGTGGGAACCTGAAGGGACAGCGGCGGCGATGGGATGGGGACCCTGCCGGAGTGAGTAAGGCTTTGGTGGGGGATAATTGGACGGGGCGGGGGGCGGGGAGCGAGCAGACACCAAACTCCATAGAAACGGGAATGGGGGTGCTCGCCGGATGGGAACAGCTGGCCAGATGGGACTGGCTGGCCAGAGAGGCAGAGGGGAGTCGGGAGAGACCTGCACCGCTGACTTGCTATCAGAGGGTTAGGGGCACTCTGACAGGGCAGGAGTCGGGACCCCTTCTCCTGGCCTTCTGGACCCAGAGAGCCCAGGACTCTCTCGTGGCGGGCAGGCCAGTAGGTGTGTGTCCTGGAAACGAGGTGGGGGGAGGCTGGGGGCGAGACAACAAGGAAGAGTGGTGGGGGCACAGGGGAGACAGGTTCCTGACAGGTGGGGTGGGGGGCAGGCAGAGGCTGGCCATTTTGACCAATGGGGGGAGCTGCCTTGGGCTGTGAACCTGAGGGGGTGGGGGGGAGGCCTGCTCCCAGTCAGTGTGGAAGGGCACAGTTGTGAAACCCAGGGCCGTGTGTCCTGTGGATGGACTACAACCCACGTGCAATCCTGTGGCATTCCGGCCACGGAGCCTATCAAGTGATGTCCCTTTCCGGTGGTGGATTCGTTTCCTGCCAGTGGCACCTGAAAGTCCCTTCCAGGGCAGCCACTTCAGATGTAGCAGGGTGAGGAGTCTGGTCGACTGTCGACCCTTCGTGGTCCACCATCCACATCTTGAGATTTGAGGAGGAGCCTGCCCACCTCCCTACAGAAGTGCCCCCTGCCCCAGTTCCCCTTGCCCTTGGCTGGATCTCAGGGCGGGTGCAAAACTCAGTGCCCTTCTAGGATGAGGTGGAGAGGGGGCTCTGCTAAGCCTCCAGCCCACAACAGGGGTGGCTGTGCCCCCAGGAACTTTAAGTTGGGCAGTCCCAAACAAACAAATCCCAAATGCACTGCCTTTCCCTCTGTCCCAGCTCAGGACACCTGCATGTGTGAGAGTAGTTGGCCACAGGATCTTCAGTGGCTGATTTGTCAGGACTAGACTGGCAGCTGGGCCTTTCTTCCTTGATGCTTCAGAGTGGAGTTGAACCGACAAACTCTTGGCTCATAGTGGAGTGGGCCCCCCAAGGGCTTGTGGGCAGTTCAATGGATCTTCAAAGTCAAACAGAGCCCCACCCACCTAGCCTTTTGAGGAAATTCCTTAGCACACCTAAGGACCTTCACCCGGAAAACACCCCCTCAGCGGACACCCAACCTTGAGTGTGATCTCAGAGGGATCCTGAGGGTCCCAGGAACAACCAGCTTTAGGCACAGGATGCAGTAGCTGAGGGGCGTGTCCCCTTGCACCCAGGGCCCTATGGTCCTTCCCAGCCTTCAGACACGGGGCTCTGCTGCAGTTTTTATGTGTGTATGTGTGTGTGTGTGGGGGGGGATGGGGTGTCCTCCAACAAGACCTTCTGGGGCTCTGGTATAGACCTTTTGGAGGCACCCATCATCCGTCAGGCTGCCTGCCACTTCAGGTGCCCTTGCCCCCCTGGCAAACTAACTCAGCCTCCCCTCCCGGGCTGTGTGTCCCTGGGCAAGTTACTGGATCTCCCTGGTGTGGTCCCCCTCTGTAACAGGGGAGGGGCTGCCTCTCTGGTTGCGGTAGGGATTAAGATGCGGTCTTTGCACACAGTGCACTCTGTTATGGGTTCAGGTTATGGGCATCCCTTCCTTTGCCCTCTCAGAAGCCACCTGCCAGCCACCCCGCTCCCCATCCCCTCCCTGTCCAGGGCACCTTAGGACAGGGCCAGGGGGCGGGGAGGAACATGGCAGACACGCGGCAGCTGCATTTGGCCCGTGCGTCTGCTGGCTGAGTCACCCCAAATTGCATCCTCATTGGTGCGTTTCAGAAGGTCGTTTGCAGTGGCCCTCAGCCCCCCTTCTCCCTGGTCCTGTCTGCCAGGCCACCTGCCACTCCTGCCCATATGCATGTAGCCCCCTTCAGTGTCTTTGTGGGGCCAGTGGCAGTGGAAGAGGGGCCTGAGTCCTACCTCCTAGATCCCCCCCCCCACACACACACACAACTGGGCAGGTTTCCATTCCTGTATGGTAGCCGAGACCTTTAGAGGGGTGCTGCCAGGGGCTGGATGGGGCAGGAATCTGGGAATAGGGGTCAGAATCTTAGGTGGGATTAAATGGGGGATAGGGCATAAAGCAAGCGATCAGCGGTGGAAAAACATCTTGTCCTACTGTGCGCCTGCCCCAGCCACTGAGGACACACAGTGAATGTGACAGAGTCAGAGGGGACCCTGGAACGAGTGCACAGGCGGCCCTGTTATGTGGGTAGTGTCCCAGTCCAGGACCGCCGTCACCCTGATGGTCAGCGTACCTCACCATGGCACTCCCCTCATTGCTGGTTTCCTCAGCCACTGCCCCCAGGATGTGCTTCCGGCATTTCAGATGGTGCCCTGGTCTGTCTGTGCCCACAGCCATCTCCCTATCCCTAGATGCTGACCTGTCTTTTGAAAGAGGGCAACACATCACCCACCACCTGCCCCGCCTGTCTTGTTGGGAGAGGTCCGGAATTTTCCCTGTAAGGGACCTTGGGTAGAGCTGGACGCCACCACTCACCAGTCAGTCTGTCGCACTCTGGTGGCTCAGATGCCGGATGCTGTGGGCCACCCACAGTGGGCAGGTTTCAGTGGAGCGTCCAGACTGAGACAGACTAGGAAGGAGGAGCTGGCCCTCTGTGTCTTTAAAACTTGCCCAGTGAGAATTTTATGAGCAGAACCTTGTCAGAGACAGTCCCCGAAGATGGCCCCTCAGGCCCAGCTGAGGAAGAGCTGCTTGCTCAGAGTCAAGGCAACCTGAATGCTGTGGATGGAACACGGCTTTTTGGACTCTTGTTGGTGGATGTGGCTTGACTCCACATGTTAAAAAACAGCTGAAAACAGCTGTTTAGATAGACGTTACCAAGTCTAAGTCTAGGGGAACTGCAAGTGGCCACACATGAAACGGCGCACTTGCAGATGGATATCATAGGCATGAGTGAGCTGAACTGGATCGGTATTGGCCATTTTGAATCAATTACATGATCTCCTATGTCAGGAATGACAAATGACAAGGAACAGCGCCACTTTCATTAGCCAAAGGGGTACCTCGAAATCTGTTCTGAAGGACAACCCGTCAGCGATCGGAGAAAAGCCATATGACTACGAAGATGACCAGTTAAAACAAAACATTCTTTCGATTTGTGCACCAACCGCTAATGCCAAAGGTGAAAAGATTGAAGATGTTTACCTGCTTGTGTGGCCTGAAGTTTAGCAAACCTGCGATCAAGATGCATTGATAATGACCGGCGATTGGAATGTGGACGTTGGAAACAAAGATCATTAGTTGGAAAACATGGCCTTGACGATGGACACTTCACCAGAGATCACAGTATCGGACTTAGCAAGAGCAACCACCCCTTCAGGGGATATTGCTTCTTCCAACAGCAGAAACCGTGCCTGTGCACGTGAACCTCGCCAGATGGAATTACACGAGCGTCGAATCAACCACGTCTGTGGGAAGGAGATGGTGGAGAAGCTCAATAACATAAGAACAAGGCTACAGGTCAACTGCATCTGGTCAAGACTGAACGATCAATGGCTCACGTGCAAGTTCAAGTTGAGGCTGAAGGAATGAGAGCAAGTCAACAAGACCCAAAGTACAACGTTGATTATGACCCACCTGAACTGAGAGACCAATGGATGGGACACACTGAGCAGTGATGCACAGAGACCAGAGGGGTTGCCGGATGCCGTCAAGGACATCAGACGTGAAGACCACAAGAGGTCATTATTCCAGAGACAGGAAAGGGGAAGAGCAGGCATAATCCTAACTCTGAAACGTGCCCTCGAAGCAATGGGAGAAAGCATGACATAAAAAAGCCTAAGGGAAGACTTGAACCGGTGGCTTGAGAAGACAAAGGACGTCTTGTCATGAAACCTGCAGACCTGGAGTTAGACACTGACTGTGCTTGGCCCTTCTCAAGCTGAGTTAAGAAAACGTGCGAACCCTGAGTTACACTATGGAAGGGGTGTGTGGGCAAAATACTGACAGATGCAGGTGGCATCAAGAGAAGATGGAAAGACTAGACTAGAGGTTCTCAACCTTCCTCATGTGGTGGTGACCCCCCAGCCAGAACATGATTTTCGTTGCTACTTCATCCCTGTCATTTTGCTACTGATAGGAATCGGCGACCCCTGTGAAAGGGCAGATCGACCCCCAAGGGGGTCATGACCCACAGGTTGAGAACTGCTGGACTATAGTCACTGTACCAAAAAGAACTGGTGGACATGCGGTCATTTCAGGAGGCAGCGCAGATCAAGAACCAAGTTACGGAGTCAAGCTGCCCCCAAGGCATTGACTGGCAAGAAGCAAGGTTGCAGGAATCGACAGACGTGTCAACAGCCAGACACAGAGCTGGAAATGCTCACTCACCTGGGCCAAGAGATCTGTAAGATAGATACCCGGCCAGCCATCTGGAAGAGATCTATATGTGTCCCCAGCCCCAAGAAAGGTGACCCAAGAGAAGGCGGAAATTGTCAAAGAAGGTCAGTAATACCACCTATAAGTAAAAACCCTTTCGTTATTTATTATTCTGCTGAAGACGGTTTTAAAAATTGGTTGCCGAGAACTGCCAGGAATTCACGCTGGGGTCAGAAGAGGAGGGAGGAGGGAGAACGCCATTGCTGATGTTGGATGCACGTTGGCTGGAAGCGGGGAATACCAGAGACGATGTTCACCTGTCTTTTCGTGACTCTGCGAAAGCATATAAACAAATCAGAGCTGACCTTTCAAAGATTAGAGAATCCAAAACACTTTAAGCCGTGCCCCTGGGGAACTTGTTCACGGATTGAGAGACGGTTGTGTGAGCAGAACGGAGGCCTGGTGCCTGGCTGAAAATCAGAAAAGATGTACATCTGGGCTGTAGCCTTTCGCCGTACTTATTCCACCCCCGTATGCTGAGCAAATAACTCGTGGAGCTGGACCATCTGCAGGACGGGGCATTGGGATGAGAGGCAGGCTCATTAACGGCCCGTGCTAGGCGGAAAGTGCAAAGTACTTGAAGCACTGCCTGACACAGAGCCAGGAGCACAGCTGTGAAGGTGGACTGCACCTCCACAGGTAACAAACATCCTCACAGCTGGTCGAGTGAGCAGCATCTGGTAAATGGGGGGGGGGGGGCGGAGAAATAACGGAAGTTGCCCGTGGAAGCAGCAGCCAGTAAATCACATGATGTCTTTGTCTTGGGCCAGTCTGCTGTGCAAGACCTCTTTCAAGTATTAGTGAGCGAATTGTCACCTTAAGAACTACGGTGCACCTGACCCAATCCACGGTGGTATTTTCAGTCATCTCACGCACGTGGGAAAGCCGGACAGCGAATGAGAAAGACTGACGACGAGGGGAGGATGCTGTTGAATTCTGATGTTGGCAAAGAATACGGACCACACCATAGACTCCCAGCAGAACACCCAAACCTGTCTCGGAAGCAGTGACAGAAGAATCCCCCTTAGAAACAAGGATTTGAGACTCCGTCTCAGGTACTCGGACCATGTTATCAGGAGGGACCAGGCCCTGAAGAACATCGCGCTTGAGAGAGACTGAACGGGAGAGAGAGACAGACGCTCCGCGCGAGCGACACAGTAACTTCAACCGTGAGCTGGAGTCGATCTGTGCTGGCCTGCGAGGCAAAGGCAGGAGCGGGCAGGTCCCCTCGGAGCAGAACAGACTCCGCCGCCCCCATCGCCAACAAAGCAAATCTGCTGGAGCTATACCACGAGGCACAGAGAACATCGGTATCAAGAACCGAGCCTTAAAAAAAAACAAAACGGAGCCTGGCTCATAATAAACCGAACAAATGCCCCTGAATCCACCCTGACTGGGGGCCCCCACATGTGTCAGAGCAGACCTGCACGCTGTGGGTGTCTGGATCTCCAGGCCTTTGTTAGGCGGCACCTCCACATGGGCCTGAACCTCCAACCTCACGGTTAGTAGCTGAACACAGTCACCATTTGCACCACTCAGGGGCTGGCAGTAAACACGTGCTCGGTCGACCATGGCAGCTGGGAGGGTGTGTGAAGGTGGGAAATAGTGGGGTGGGGGTGGGGGAACGTTGGGCGTGGTGGCAGCGGACATGGAAAGTTGGGCTTCGGCGATGTGGCCACAGTGGATGGGTGTTCCAGGCGGAGCAAAGAGCATCTGCCAAGGCCTGGAGGCGGGTCTGAGCTTATTGATTCTGGTCACAGGGAGGACGGCAATGGGGGAGGGGCTGGGGAGAGTGAGCGGACGAGAGGGCCACTTGGTCACTGCCCAGAGTGTGACTTTGCATGGTGGGACTGGGCAGTCACCGGCGGGCTTGGAGCAGGGAGGCTGACCAGCGGTGTTTCTGGAATGGCATGCTTCTGTGCTGAGTGCTCTCAGTTGCCCAGAGCCCGGTGGGTCCTGAGCCTGAGAAGGTTCTGGAGTTCCGGTGATGGGCTCTGCCTCTGGGTCCAGTCAGCAAGGTCCTGGGTGGCTTCTGGTGGCTTAACGGCATCCCCCTGTCCTTCTGCAGGTCAGCACGGGAGCCCAGCTGCTGCGCCATGCTGGGCCCCGGGTGGCCTGCAGCCAGCCCGACGCCTGCCCCCAGATAGTCATGAACAGCCACAGCCACAATGGCAGTGTGGGGCAGCCGCTGGGCAGTGGGCCGGGGGTCCTGGGCCGAGACCCTGTGGACCCTGAGGCCGGCCGTGCCCCGCAGCCCCTGCACAGCCCAGGCCTGCAGGTGGTCGTGGACAAGAACGAGCTGGCCCGGCCCTCCCCCAGCAGTCCCCGGGGGCAGCCCCAGGAGGAGGACGAGGAAGAAGAGGAGGACAATGAGGAGGAGGATGAGGAGGGCGGGCGGGGGCGTTCGGGGAGGCCCCCGAATGCAGGCCACCGCCTGGGCCACCGGAGAGCCCTCTTCGAGAAGAGGAAGCGTCTCAGTGATTATGCACTCATCTTTGGCATGTTTGGCATCGTCGTCATGGTGACCGAGACGGAGCTGTCCTGGGGCGTCTACACCAAGGTAGGCACCACTCCATGCCCTATTTCTGGGGTACCCCCAGGGTCTCTGCAGAGCCTGCTTCACTTCCCCACAATCCCTTGGGCTTGGGGTTAGGGGTCTTTGTGGCCCAATGAGAGAGGCAGGTGGGGGCTGTGGGTGGGACAGTCCTGGACTCTCCCCATGCCACCTCCTGAAGCCAAGATGGAGAAGGAGGGCCCCAACTGCACCTTCTGACCCACAGGAGGGGTTGTCCCCCAGGACAAGCTGCTCAGAGTGGGTGTAGGATGGGGTGGGGGCGGGAAAGAAGGGAGGGGTCAGGGAAAGGATTTCTACCCCTTTCCAGTAGCACTCAGCCTGGGGTTGGAACTGGGAGGGCACTGGTCACCCCAGGGCAGGCAAGGGATCGGAACCCAGTCAGCCTGCTCTGCCGGGCCAGCCAGAGTCATGCTTTGAAGCCCTGGAGCTGCAGGGGCCAGAGGGGGCCAGGGCTTAGAAACCAGGAAGGGCCCAGGAAGTGTAGGCAGCACAAGCTGAGCAGGACCAGGGACAGAGGCGGCCAGGTCATCTAAACTGCGAAGGGCGCTCAGCTTGCCCAAAGAATGATAACACAGTCCCTCTGACCAGCTTCGTCCTTGTCCCCACCCGGACCAAGCTCTCACCACCCACTGGCCTCAGCCGAGGGAGATGGAGGCATAGCACTCTCTCCCAGCCGGACCCCACCCCCCCCTCCGCCCCAATTTGCCAGGGAAGAAGCTGGGGCTCAGGGTGGGGTCCCCAGCCCCTCCAGCATCCACCCATCTGTCCATCTGTCTGATCTCTCTGCCCAGGAGTCCCTGTACTCATTCGCACTGAAATGCCTCATCAGCTTCTCCACCATCATCCTGCTGGGCCTCGTCGTCCTGTACCACGCCAGGGAGATCCAGGTTAGTTCCCTGTACCACCCCGGGGCCTTTCAGACCAAAGAAACGCTATTTCAAAATCCCTGGAGGCCTCCACACTCACACATTGGAGCTCTCTGATGAGCCCTGAGGCAGCCCTGGATGGCATGCGGTTAGGCACCTGACTGCTAGCCCAAAGGATGGTGAGTTGAACCCTCCCAGAAGAGCCATGAAAGAAAGGCCTAGATGTCTGCTTCTGGAAGGCCACAGCCTTGCAAACCCCACGGGGTGCCCTGGAATTGGCATGGGCTCTCCAATAAGTCGGAGCCAACTGCCTTGGGACAAGGACCAGATGAGGCGGGGGGGGGGTGGATTTCAGAGGGGCGCTGATGCACCAGGCCAGCAGCAGGATCGTTTTGAAAACCCTGGCGTCTTCTAGGACTTTGCAGCTGTGGAAACCCGTGTTGGTCGCTACCAGGCTCCCGCGGCTGATGGCACCCCAGGGCAGGACAGGCTTAGTGCACACCAGGAAATCTATCCTGCTGGGTTTAGGGAACGTCAGGGAGATGCCCGTTATGCTTGTGCCTGTGGTGCCACCAGGGGCCACCTCAGGGATGGGAAGCCACGAGGCTCTTGACCTCTGGCCTTGGGCCCCTGCCCCTGAGGAACTGCCACGTGGCAGGGAGACAGGGTGTAGAGAAGAGGCACCTAAGGGACCTTCAGGGTCGTTGGGGGCCTGACACCCGGGGGGACACCCGGGTCTGAGCTGGAAGGTGGGCTGTGTGGAAGTAGGTAGGCCCTGCGGAGGAAACAGCCAAGTGCCGGAGTTACCGGGTGACCCAGCAATTCCACTTCTGGAAATCTAGACCCTCCCACCCCCCTCCCGCACCGCAAAACTAAAAGCCTAGGTCCACACAGAAACGGGTGCACACATGGTGGTGACGGCACCACTGACAGCCCACGTGTCCCGTAACAGATCATGGGTCCACATGACGGGGCCGTCCACACCAGGGCTGGGTAACCACGTTCTGGCCAAGGGCCCCTTGGCTGTTTAGAGCCTCCTTCCCAGCGCCATACCGAGTTACCAACTTAAAAATCAGCCTGCCATATTTAGTCAAACATTTAACGAATTCACCCCGTGGGTGATGGCTGGAAGGGCTTCCTTCTAGCGAGGCCGGTGATGCTCGCTGGAATCGATCCCACGCGGTGGAATCTTACTCAGCCGGGAAACAGTAGTGGGACAAACACCCCACCAACCACCGGAAAATGGAAACACTGTCGCCACCAGATGCATCCCAGGCCCTTGGGTGTCTTGGTTGTTCTGTGCCTCCTCACGCACCAGCACCCCCCCCCGGGGGGGTGGCTCAAAGCACTGACTTCTGGCTACAAGATCCGGGGCTGGGATCCACCTGGACGTGCCTCCGAAGAGAGGCCTGGCTATCTACGACCGACAAACATCAGGAGCCGCTCCATACTCTGCACACAGGGTCACCAGGAGTCAGAATGCACCCCAGGTTCCTGGCTTTCACGGGCCATTTCTCCTCCCCTGCTAGCCTCAGCTTCTGCCTCCATTCCTCCCCGCCTCTAAGACATCCCTCAGAAGGGATTGGGGCTTGGAGCCCTGGTGGCGTGGCGGTGACAAGTTGGGTGGTTAACTATAAGATCAGTGGTTCAAACCCACCAGCCGCTCCTCGGGAGGTATAGGAGGCTGTCTGCTCTCGTGAAGCTTGATCTTCTCTGTGTAGGGTTGACTCGGTGGCAGTGGGTGTGGTCCAGGTGTGGTACTCGGTGTGACGGCTCTGAAATTAACTGCTGACCACCACAAAGAGAAGCCCTCTTCCCTAACAGGTCACATCCGTGACTCCAGAGGGTAGGAGGTCCACCCGTCTTTTCAGGGGACACCCTTCAGGGACGTACTCCCACGCGAGGGCTTCAGAAGGTTCGTGGGGAAGTGGAATGAGAAGAGAAGGGGGTTTTCCTTCGAAGCCCCCCTTGTGCAGGCCACCCCATGGATGAGCTAGGGAACTTGTTCGGAGAAACCAGGCACCCAAGGTCCACGTGGCGTCTCATTCCATCTGCGTGCCCAAACCCAGAACAGGCTGGCTGCCTGGGGCTTGGGGGGCACCTAGCTGCTAGTCGAAAGGTCGGCAGTTCAAACCCATCAGTGGCTTTGGGGAGAAAACTCCTGGTGACCGCATCCCTAGGAAAGCTCTGAGGGCAGGTCTCCTGTATCCTGTAGGGATGCTTTGAGTCGGAATGGACCCCACGGCACTTAAGATCTGGGCAAAGGGCACAGGGTGCGCCTTAGTTCCTGGGTTCTGGAACGAGACCGAGGCTGTGGCTGCCCGCACAGTCTTGTAAATGCAACTTTAAATGGGCGAACTAGATGGACAGTGAATTACATCTCAGTAAGCTTCTTAGGGGCTGAAAAGCAAGACCCCCCCCCACCCCCGGTCTGGCAAACGCATAACCCAGCCCCCTCAACCCTCCACCCCCCAGGCTTCCAAGAGGACACCTGGTTGGGGCCAGGACCAAGGTAGGCAAGAGAGGCACTGAGCCGCGCACAAAATACCAGGGGGTGCCAAGAACGCAGACATCAAGCTCAATACTATTTAAATGTGATATTTTAAACCACGGAACGAAATGCGGAAAAAACCCAGGCGAGGCAAATAGCAGCCGCATCCATAGAGACAGCCCCTCCCCTCGGGCGCTGCATCCGCCACCGCGGAAACAGCGTCCACCTGCGCTCCTGAGAAAGAGCTTTCTCTGCGGCCTCGCCTCGCCTGTCTGGCTGTATTTCCAGGCCCAGAACACCCCCTGGGTCTCTCAATCCGAGCCCACGGGGAACAGGGGACTCCCCCACCTGTACCGGGCAGGATGCCCGTGTTCAGCTCGGATCACTCAGGCGCGTGGGCGGGCCGTGCTTCTAGAAGGAACGGCCTTCGAGACGTGTGCTGGGTTTTGTTTTGGGGTTTTTTGTTTTTTTTGGCAGTGGCTTTCACTTCCCCCATAGTCGCCCCTCCTCCCCCCTCCCTTGGAAACCACTAATCCCAAGCAGTCACGACACGTTGGAAGGATGTGGCGCCCCACCCCCCCTTTTCTTATTTTAGAATCCCTTCGTTGTTATTCGTTTTAAAATGACACATCAGAAAAAAAATTAAGAAGATAACTGTGCCTTCGTCCCTGGGTGGTATGAACTACCCAGAGGGGACCTGCGAGGCTGTCCAGGGGTGCCCCTAGTGACAGAGCCAGGCCTTGAACTCTGGTCTAGGCGGCAGTGATCAGCACCTCCTGCCCTCTTCCAGTTTGGTCTTAGCACCTGGCTGCGCACGGCCTCACTGGTGGGTGGCCTTCTCAGGGGCTACCAGGCCTGAGCCTGCCTTCCCTGCCAGTGGCTTGGGTTTTAGGGGCCGTCCAGTGCGTTCTGACTCATAGCAACCCTATCCACACAGCAGGGAGCGCCGCTCAGATGGGTGCCGCATGACCCAGCAGATCCGCTCCTGGGTATGTGCCCAAGAGGCATGCAAACTCCTGGTCCGAGTGTGAAGAGTTAAACGATTTTCTTCTTCACAGCGAATTGCAACCCATACTGAAGAAGCTTCTAGTCTTGATCCTCATGTAAATGGTTCAAGTCCTCTCCAGTGTCAGCGAGCAAAGCTGTACCCTCTGCATATCACTGGTTGTTGACGAACGTTCTTCCTCAGATAGTCGTTTTTATTTTGCTCAGCGTCCAGGTTGAATAAGAATGGTGGAAGGCTACAGCCCCGACCCACGCCTCTCCTGATTTTAACCTCACACTAGCCCCTTGTTCACTTAGAAAGACTCCCTCTTGGTCTGTGTCCGTGAGCACGCTTCTGGAGGTCCCATTCTCTACAATAACCTCCTATGTTTGTGGGCATAGTCCATCAGACCCAGGGAACCAGCTGACATCAGCAATGGCAACTAACCCTCGTGTCCTAGCCTCGTCCAACTGGGTGTGGGTTTCTGGCAGCTCCCCATTGATGTCCTGCTGCAACGGTTTTGCAATTATCTTTAGCAAAGCTTGACGTGCATGTGATGTGAATGGTATTGCCAACTCAGTTCCACATTCTGCTAAGTCACCTTTCTTTGGAATGGACACTGAAATGATTCCCTTCCAGCCTCTTGGCCAGGTAACCATCTTCCAAATTCCTTGGCAGGACCAGTGAGTACGTCCAGTGCGGCCTCAGTGTTTTGAACCGTTTCAGCTGGTAGCCAGTCAATTCCTGGAGCCTTGGTTTGCAGCAGTTCTTACTGATGTGCTCCCTCCTGGCGCTGGCCAGCTCTTTGGGGACATGACTGTCTGCATCCCTTCTGACCTCCTTAGATGCTTCCGGTGGCGTTCAGGATTCCACCCATCTGCTTTTGTTGTTAGGTGCCATTGAGGGGGGTCCGACCCATAGCCACCCCTACGCACAGCAGAACCAAGCACTGCCAGGGCCCGCGCCGGCCTCCCCGTGCTTCCTTAGCCTGAACACGGTGTTGAACATGCACAGGTCGCTCCAGCTCCTTGAAGGCCTTCCTCTTTTTGGCTGCCCCTCGTGCTCAAAGTACTCGAGGTGGAGGCCTCCCAGGAGCATGCTGGCCGTACTTCTTCCGAGACAGATGTGCTTGTCCTCCGGGCAGTCCATGGGATCTTCAGTATTCTTTGCCAGCACCGGGGGAAATCCTTCAAAGCTGAAACTTGAGGCTTGCACGTTTTCTTGGTTCTCGGAGCCTGAGAAATGCTCCACGTGTCTGCTTCCCTTTACAGTCGTCACTTTGCACATTCCATGCTGACGCTTTTCCTGTCTTCTCAAGCTGCCTTGCAAATGTCTCCGTTCATTTTTTTTTGTCACTTCATTACGTCTTCCATTCCCTTTGGTTGCTCTTCATTCAAGAGCAAGGGCCGGGGTCTCTACTGACAGCCACGTAGCTCTTTTCTTTCCTTCCTGTCTCTTGAAAAGTGACCCTTTGCTTTCTTCATGTGGGATGCCCAGGAACTTCTCCGGACTTGGCTCATTGATGGTCAGTGTGCCTAACCCGTTTTTTGAGATGTGCTCCAGCTTCAGGTGGGATAAGGTGCAAGGTTGTATTTTAGCTCTCAAGGACTGGTTTGAATTTGCTTCAGCTTCAACCTGAACTTGCACATAGCCAATGCATGGTTTATTTGGTAGTTGTGGCTGGTCCAGTTATGGCCTCTTCCCACAGATGTACACAAGCTGGTTCCGGAGTGTTCCATTTGGCGAGGTCCATGTGTATGTTGACTTACCATTTATGTTGCTGAAGAAGTTGTTGGACCCACCCGTGAGAGTCTATCATGCGCTCGAAAACTTTCGTTTCATCAGGAAAGTCATGTTTCCCAACCTCTGTCCCTTTCTCTTTGTCCCTAATGTCTGCTCTCCAATCACCGGTCATTAGCAGTCCTACAGGATCGCATATTTGGTCAATTTCAGACTGAAGAAGTTGGTGGAATTCTTCATCACTGCCTTCAGTCATGGTGCATAAATTTGAATCACGGTTGTATTAGCTGGTCTTCTTTACAGGTATATGAGATTGCCCTATTACAGAACTGTAATCCAAGAGAGACCTTGGAAAACTGTTTTTAATATTGAACGTTACACCATTTCGCTTGAATTTGCCAGACCCGACGGAGTAAGCCATACAATGTCTAACTCGAAATGGCCAATTCCAGTCCATCTTAGCTCACTCGTGCCTCACATACCGAACTTTTTGTGTTCCTTTTTGATGACTTCTAATTTTCCCACATTATTACTTCGTATATTCCGTGTCCCGAGTAATGATGCTGCTTTTCATTCTGAGTCAGGGCTGTCTCAGCAAACGAAGATTCTGAAAGCTCCACTTTCCTCGCCCCGGCAGTGCAATCCCTACAGCCAGGAGGAGTGCTTCCCAGCCGGAGGGGCTCCTCTTCCAGAACGCCCCACTGATAGCCAGGACGCTTTCTTCAGTGGCTAGCCCCTCAGAAGTAGACCACCGGTCCTTTGTCTGTAGTTTGTTTTCAGTTCGGGAGCTCTGCTGAAATGTGTCTACCCGGGGTCACCCTGCTGGTGGTATTTGCAGTATCAGTGGCATGGCTTCCAGAATCTCAGCAACACACAAGCCACGGTATGACAAAGTGGCAGACGAATGGAGTCCCAAGCCTCAGGCAACCACTAATCTACTTTGCCACTAAGCTTTCTGGGTGTGTTTCCTTATTCTAAGTCAGCATCTTAGTGGGATCACACTTCTTTCACCCAGCACAGTGTTTTCAACATGCATCCTTGTAGTATCACACATCAGGACGTCATTTCTCCTCCGGGCTGAGTAATACCGATGGGTGGATCGACCACATTGTGCTTATGCTCCGGTCCACAAATAGACCCAGAGTTGTTTCCACTTCCAGCCGGGTGACTCATGCTTCTGTAACACACGAGTATGAAACTATGAGCGCATGCGAGTTGTCATTTCAGTTGAACGTCAACTCAGGAGTGGAACTGCTGGGTCACACGCTGATGCTTAGACATTTGAGGAGACTCCACACCATGCTTTGAAGTTTAAATGGTGACATGTTGAAAACTGGGGAAATTTACCTTGGAAGGCTAGTTTCTGCTTTCTCCTTCCAGAGGGGGGCTTCTTAGTGGCTTATGCTGTCGGCGTCTTAGCTAGTGCTGCTCCAACTGCAAGTGGGTGTATCTGAGATAAGAGGAACTTGTTCCCTGGCCATTGAGGAGTTGGAATTCAGGCCACCAGCTCTAGAAGAAGCCTGTCTGTCTGTCTGTCTGTCTGTCTGTCTCTGTTGACTCTCAGGAAAAGTCTTGGTCTCTTTTCAGCTTCTCTTCCTCCATCTGTTCTTGTGCCGGCTCCTAAGCAGCTCCTCTTAGATCTAACGTGGTTAGTTAGGACGGTCTGACCCAGCACTGATAAAGGCATAACAGAGAGCACCATATGGACTGAAGATTACATAGAAAAGCTCTATGGGGGTTCAAGGCTCTGACCTTCCAGAAGTGGGCTGCCAGGCCTGTTTTCAAGGCTCCACTAAAAACAAAAAAGGAAACAAACCTCCAGACTCGCTGCTATGGAGTCAATTCCAACCTGTAGCTACCCTATGGGACTGGCTAGAACTGACCCTGTGGGTTTCCAGGGCTGTACGTCTTTATTGCAGGCGCACTCAAACTACGGCCCGCGGGCCACATGTGGCCCGCCGAGGACATTTATCTGGCACTCTGGGTGTTTTTGCCCTGTTTTGTTTTTTACTTCAAAACAAGATATGTGCAATGTGCATAGGAACTTGTTCATAGTTTAAAAAAAAAAAACAACCATAGTCCGGTCCTCCAATGAGTCTGAGAGACAGTGAACTGGCCCCCTGTTTAAAAAGTTTGAGGACCCCTGCTTTATAGGGATAGAAAGACGAGTCTTTTCTCCTGTAGCCTCCAACCTCCAACCCAAATCCTTAGCCGCTTAACCACCCAGGTGTAGGGTGAGGATTTGCCACACATATTTGGGGGAAACACAATTCTGTCCTTCTATCGATGGCAGGTGTGGGGGAGCTTGGGGCCGCTGCGGCTGTACACGGTGCTGCATGAACATGCTCACCCCACCCTTCTGTGCACATGCACATTTCCATTTCTCCTGACACACCGGAGCGGAATTGCTGGGTCACAGGGTATCCAACTGAGCACACTTGGGGATACCCTGCCCAGTGCTTTTAACCCAGCCTCATTGCCCACGCTGGGAGGGCTGGGGAGATTCCTCCTGCGCAGCTTCTCAGGCGGGGCGCGCGGGTGGGGGGTGGAGACCCACCTGCCCCGCCCCGCCCCGCCCCCGCAGCTCTTCATGGTGGACAACGGCGCAGACGACTGGCGCATCGCGATGACCTGCGAGCGGGTGCTGCTCATCTCCCTGGAGCTGGTGGTGTGCGCCGTGCACCCGGTGCCCGGCCACTACCGCTTCACGTGGACGGCGCGGCTGGCCTTCACGTATGCGCCGTCCGAGGCGGAGGCGGACGTGGACGTGCTGCTGTCCATCCCCATGTTCCTCCGCCTCTACCTGCTGGGCCGCGTCATGTTGCTGCACAGCAAGATCTTCACGGATGCCTCCAGCCGCAGCATCGGCGCCCTCAACAAGGTCACCTTCAACACGCGATTCGTCATGAAGACGCTCATGACCATCTGCCCCGGCACCGTGCTGCTGGTCTTCAGCATCTCCTCCTGGGTGGTCGCCGCCTGGACCGTGCGCGTCTGCGAGAGGTGCGCCCCCGCCGTGCCCCCTGCCCGGCCCTGGGCCCCTGTGGCCCAGTGTCCAGCCCATGACCCTGGGCACAGGGGACTCTTGAGCCACCACTGTGATTCCCTGGTGCAGCCCATCCAACTCAGGGACCCTGGGCCAGGGCTCTTAGGCCCCCTGGAGAGCCCCAAGACCATCAGGGAGCCTCCTCAAATGAGCCTGGGCATGACTTCCAGGTCACTGCCCCCCATGACCTCAGGGACCTGGGATTCTTTCCCATCTTTCTAGCTCCCTGTGGCCTCCGTGCCCATCCATGACCTCGGACACCTGGGGCCACTTCCACTCTCCTGACCGCAGAACCCCCAGGGCCCTCAACCATCATGCCCATTTCCTTGACCCCAAGACCTGCTGTGACCCTCACGCCTAATGACCTTGAGGACCCTGCATCCATCACTGGTTTCCCTGGGCCACCAGCCCAGTGTCCCTAGCCACCTTATCCCACCCCGACCTACCCCCTCCTCTGCTGGGGCCCCTCCCCATCACATCCCCCTCCTCTTCCCGCCCCTCCTCTGGGGCAGGGAGGGGGTAGCCTCTGGCTTCTGACCTGGGCAGCGGCAGGGACAGCGGGAACGTGTAACCTGGTCTCCTTCTCCCCCGCCTGCCACGGACGTAGGGAAAACATGTGAGTGCTGCCGAGGCCCCGCGCACAGCCTCCACCGCAGCCGCCTGTCGGCCAGGAATTTAAGATTAGCTGCCACAGCAGGGACAGGGACAGGAGGCAGGGCTGGGCTCAGAGGGCCTGGAGCCTAGAGGTGGAGCAGGCCCCTGCCTGTGTGGCAGGAGGCAGGCTGCCACAGGCACTGTGTTGCAGAAGCCGGAAAGGGAGACTGGATGGGAGGGCTTAGGAGGCTGACTCTGGAATCTGAAAGTGCATGTAAGCGGCCCCGCCTTCAGGGTCCCCCAGTCATCTCTGAGAAGACCCGGCTTATGCATGAGGAAACAGGCTGCGAGAGGAAAGGAAGGAGGCGTCTTCAGAGCATATTCCAGGGGCCGGGGCCCAGCAGGCCTTCCAGGGCCCCGGGCAGCTCCAGTGGGCAGGATCTCACTTGGGAGAGCCTAAGGCAGGTGGTGCTGGGATTGAGGTTCCTGGGGGTCCCTGAGCTGGATCCACCTCAGCACCCCTCACACTGCCATATCTGATGCTGGGCTCCCAAGCAGAGGGCATGGTGTCTCCTGATGTGCTCTCCGCCACCACGAGGGCAGGTTGGGACTGGCACTAAGAGGGGCACAGGTAGGGATGGTGGGCAGCCAATCCTAAATTCTGAGCCCTGCGACGCTTAACGCCCCACCTGCCTGGCTCTGTCCTGCAGTTCTCCCCCGGCCTTCTCCCTCCCACCCACCCTCCAACTCCTGCATGCCCCCCACCCCTATCCCGCAGCACACACCAGAGCTGCCCTGCCTTTGGGTGCCTTGTGTTGGACAGCTTCAATCCCAGCCTTCCCTGTCCCCTCCACTGGTGGCCTAGGACCACTGGGACCGGTAAGGAACCCCAAAATAGCAGACCAGGTAGGGAGTTTCCACCCCCATAGGGTTAGCCATCTCTCCCTCACCTAGAAACCCTGGAGCCAAAAGCAGGAGGTTCTGCTAGCAAGACCTTCCTGCCACCACCACCCCCACCCCCCAGACCTGGCTCAGACCAGGTAAAGTCCCCAAAAGCCAGTTTAGGCCCCGCTGTGACCCCCATCCCTTCCCTTCAAGGCCTGCTCACCTCAGGCCCCAAAATAGAGCCCTAGTCCTCTCCCCACCCAACCCTTAGGCCAGGGTTGGGGCGCTGGGGTTGCCACACATCCTGCCTCCTCTTCTCCCTCAAGTCCTGGGCATGATCCTTCAGCCTGTCTCCCCACGCCCTCTCTCCTCTGGGCCTTCCCAGTCTGGTGTCTGACTGGATTCTTCCTTATCTTTGTGCCTCCACGCCCTGCCGCTTCTGGCGCCTCTGGCCACCCGAGTCCCCATCTGTCTGTGTGGTGTGTAGCTCTCTGTAGTGTGTGTGTGAGTTTGTGCACCCAGGCCCCTCACTGCTCCATGGCCAGGACCAGGGAGGGCAGATGTCCTGGGTGAGGCAGAGAGAGTGTGTGGGAGGGGTGTTTGGGAGGAGATGCCCAGTCCTCAGAGTCAGGACTGCAGCCCCCACCCCACCCCTGGGGTTCACTGCCTACAGTGCCCCGCAGAGCTCTCCCTTACCTCCATCCCCAGACTGGTCCACTCCCCATGGGCGTGACCCCACCTATGAGGTGGGTTTGGGCCCCTGCTGCCCCTGCCCTGGAACGCGGGGTAATGAAGGTAGACACCAGCATGGACTGGCTGCACCCCTCTGGTTCCTCCAGGTACCACGACAAGCAGGAGGTGACCAGCAACTTCCTGGGCGCCATGTGGCTCATCTCCATCACCTTCCTTTCCATCGGCTACGGCGACATGGTGCCGCACACCTACTGCGGGAAGGGCGTGTGCCTGCTCACCGGCATCATGGTGCGCATGCGGGGGCGGGGCGGGGGAGGGCCTGGGGCAGGCATTCAGAAGGGGCCCCACCAATGTGATGGGCGTGGAGGAGCTCAGCTTCTCAGAGATGCGGTGACAGAAGCCCCACAGGACGCCACTGTACCTGACCTCACAGCACAGGGGGCTTGTTAGTTGTTATTTGTTAGCCACCGGACCTCCAGCTAAAGGAAGCGCCGGCCAGTGCCACGTCATCCTTACCCCTGTTCTTACGTCCCGAGCGCCTGGTCCAGGACCTTCTTTTCCCTGCCCCTCTATTGGTTTACGCATTGGGCTGCTAACCAGAAGGTTGGCAGTTCGAAACCACCAGCCACCCCTCGGGAGAACGATGTGCCTTCTAATTCCCGTAAGAAGCTTACAGTCTCTGAAATCCACAGGGGCGGTTCTCCCCTGTCCTATAGGGCCGCTGTGCCTCAGAATGAACTTGATGGCGGTGAGCTTTGTTTCTACTTTACTGAGCGTGCTGTCTGTCCTCCTTCAGGGGCTGGTCTCTCCTGACCACCCATCCAAAGTACAGGAGACAAAGTCTCACTGTTCCTGCCTCGAGGAGCTCTCTGCCTGCGCTTCTTCCTAGACGGCTTTGTTTGTCCTTATAGCAGTCCTTGGTCCCCTGACTCTTCCCGCCCAGCACCGCCATTCAAGTGGTCCGGTCCTTCACAGACATAGTTTTCACACATGGGGACGACTGAAAACACCGTGGCTTGGAGCAGGCGCGCTCCGTCCGCAAAGCAACCTTGCTTTTCCACACCCTCGAGGTCCGGTGCAGCAGATGTACCGAAGGCAATGCATGCTTTGCACTCTCGGCTGCGGCTCCATGCCCGCTGATTGTGGATCCAAGCAAGATGATGGTATCCCTCTTTCCTCCGTTGAGTACAGTGTTCCCTACTGGCCCCGTTGTGAGGATGTGGGTCTTTACATGGAGCTATAATCCACAGTGAAGGCTGTCAGCCTCGATCTACCTCATCGGGGCGTCAAGTCCTCCTCACGTTCAGCAAGCAAGGTGGTATCATCCGGGTATGGCCGGGTGCTTCATTGGTTTTCCTAGAAATCCAACACCAGAGCGCCAGTGTCCTGAGCCGGCTTCCTCTGTTGCCTCCGCCCCGGTCCCTGGTGCCTCCACGCGCCACCTCTTCCCATCTGTTCTCTGTGTGTCTTTGCTGTCGTCTGTTCCACGTGCTCAATTCCGATGCGTGGCCACGCTGTGCGGCGTGGAACCATTACACAGCAGACGGCTCCCAGAGGGCAGGCCAGGTGTGCCATCTGCTTCCAAAAGGCACAGCGATGGGTTTGGTTTCCCGTTGAATCTTGACAGGACAGGTCAGCCAGCCTTTCCTCGCTTAGAGCCACTGGTGGGTTAGTAGCCAAGCACCTGAGCCCCAGTGCCACCAGAGCACCTTCTCTACAGGCATAAACCCATGGCCCTCAAGGCGACTGACTGACAGTGATCCTGTAAGACAGAGCAGAACTCCCCTGCAGGGGCCACCATCCCTCTGCAGCTGGTGAATTCATTCCAGCTTAGCGGAGAGCAGCCCCACTAGGACTCCTTGGGCGCGGGTGTGCTGCTGTTAGGTGCTATGGGTGGGGGAGCAGCTCTCAGAGACCCTGCCTACCATGGAAACCCTGCCTGGTCCTGCCCCCGCCCCCACTGCCCTTCGTTCTTCCACTTGAGCCCACCGGTGCAGGCGCTGCCAGCCATCTCTCCGGGGGTCTTCTTTATACCGCGCCTCCACTTTCCCACACGGGATGTCCTCTGCAGGGCCTGGCACCTCCTGACAACCACTCCAACATGCCCGGCAGGACATCCCACCGGCCTCTCTTGGGAGAAGCCGCTCTGGCTGCGCTTTCTCTGGGGCAGGCTTGTCCACGGCACATGGCATCTTCTCGGGCACCGTGATCCAAAGCCACCGATCCTTCTGGGGCTTCCCTTTTCCGTTCCCATGTAGACGATGTGATGGGAAATGCCAGGGCCTGGCTCAGGCACACCTTCGTCCCCAACATGACCTCTCTGCTCTGTAACACTTTAAAGAGCTCTCCTCGCAGGTTTGCCCAGGGCAACGCGGCATCTGATCTCAATCTCCCGGCCTGGCCTCTGCTCCCAGGGGCGTTGATTGTGGATCCAGTTCAAATAGAATCTGCGTGACAGTATCGGACTTCTCCCCGATGGCCAGAGTGTTGTTGCTCAGCGTTCAGTGAGGGTTGGGATTTAGGACACATCTTCTGCAGGGGGCAGAGTTCAATTGTTAATGAAGGCCAGGTGTGGAGTGCAATCAGGGCGGGCTTCCTGGAAGTAGGGGGTGATCACTAATCTGAATCCTGCCCTCGGCACGCAGGGTGCCGGCTGTACAGCACTTGTGGTGGCCGTGGTGGCCCGGAAGCTGGAGCTCACCAAGGCTGAGAAGCACGTCCACAACTTCATGATGGACACACAGCTCAACAAGCGGGTAAGGACCCCCGTCTCCACAACCCCCGGGCAGGGGGACCGTGCAGCTGCGCCCTCTGCACCCACCAGGCCCCCAGCACCGTGCCCAGAGAGACTAGAGAGATGGCCAGGTGCCCACCCTCCCGGAGAGGCCAGGTCAAGAGACGTGCAGATGCCCCCACACCTGAGTTCTCCCATGCACGATTCAGAGGTGGGAACAGTGTGTGTGGGTTCACAGAGTTCACGTCTAGGCGGCATGAAGGAAGCCCGGCCACGGTGAGCAGATGACATGGTAGGAGCACGCCCAGGCATTGATGCCCCAACCTGGGGGTTTTCCAGGAGCTTCCGGAGCTTTCTAGAAAATTCTAGAGTCTCCAGCTTCTGTTTGTTTACTTGATCTGCCATAACAAAGGCTTCCAGCAGCAGCATTGTCTTCTCTACCAGTTCTAAGGCCAGAACTGCCAAACCAAGGGGCTCCAGGTTGGCTACGGCCCCTGGTGGTGCAGTGGTTAAGCAGCCAGCTGCTGACCAGAAGGCTGGCAGTTTGAACCATGTGGGGCAGCCCTGTCCACCTGATGGAATGTCTGTGGGTTAGAATTCCACTCCGTGGCAACAGGATCAGGATCAAATTGTGTCCCCTGGAAAAGACTGCGGTCGTCACCACCGGGCCCTGTGACCGTGACCTTGTTTGGAAACAGGCTCTTGTGAGGTTGTTACCCAGTAGGTTAACAGGAAGACATCCTGGAGTGGGAGGGGGGATGTCCTCATCCCACCTGAATGGTAGCCTTCTAAAGAGTAGAGACAGGCAGACAGAAGGAAGCGCCCATGTGTGGGAATTCCACTTCAGCTGCCAGCTGTGGAAACCCCAGGGCACCCCAAGGGTGAGAGAGACAAAAGGGTCTTTGCTCTGATCCTGCCTAGTGCAGGCCTGCCAGCGCCCTGGATTGGGACTTCCAGCCTCATTTCCCCAGAGCCACCCACACAAAGTATCGGGAAGGCTGGCTCCTAATGAGGCCCCAAGGGGGTGTCCACTCCTTGCCTCTCTCCTCCATTCCAGGAGCTCCCCAAAACCCTTGCTGTCACTTACCTTGTGGCAGCACCCCAGGGCCTTCGCTTCAGGACACGTGTGATAGGACTTAGCACAACCAACCAAGCTCCCTGCAGTGGAGTCCCGCCAGGCGTTACGGGGTGGGCTGGCTCCCTCGGGTGCTCCTGGCTGTGATCATTAGGAAGCAGATTGCCTGATTTTTCTTCCACGTACCACTGGCGCTGGGTGGCTTCCAAACCCCACCCTCTACTCCGTGGCCAGGCCCAAGCCCTTTGTGCCACCATCGCATCCATGGCAGCTGCATCTTAACGCATCGTGACCTCTGCCACGAAGCCCCTGTTTCTGAGATCCTGTTGTCGGGAGAGATGGGGATGGGGGGAGGATGGGGAGGGAGGGAAGCCCTCCTGGAGGACCAGGCCTCTCCTGAGGAACTGTCCCCTCGCTGTACCAGGTGAAGAATGCCGCCGCGAACGTTCTCAGGGAGACGTGGCTCATCTACAAACACACCAGGCTGGTGAGGAAGCCAGACCACTCCCGGGTTCGGAAACACCAGCGTAAGTTCCTCCAAGCCATCCATCAGTAAGTCCTGCCCCTTTCCCCCCCTTTCTGTGTCCAGCCAGCATGGAGGCAGTCTGAGGCCACGGGCCAGGCCCCACCGTGGCCCTACCCCGAGGCCAGCTGGCAGTTGGTTGGGACCTGTAGTTTGGGTGCTGGGTGGAAAGATGCGGCCAAGGGGGTGGTGTGGGGCAGGGAGGCCGGGAGCAATGAGCTCAAATAAAGTCCTAGAAGGCCTCCCGTCTAAGGGATGGGAAGCATTGTCAGTTCTCCAGAGGAAGCAGAATACATTTACCAGGGAGCTGGAATTAAATTTGCAACCTGATTCTGTGGAGGGATTAGAACTGACTCATTACCTCTCTCCTCCCTTTGTCCTGAGATTTACAGACTCAAGTGGGATCCTGGGGTGCTGTTTAAAAATCCTGTCTCCAGGCCACACCCAACACCAATACAGCAGATGCTTGGGTGCAGGCAAGACCCTGTGGGTAGCGAGGCCATGGGAGAGCAGCGGGGCCAGAGGCCGAGGGTCCTTGGCTTTAGGGTCATCAGAGGGTAAAGGAGCCTGACCACAGGGTAGCTCAGCCCACGGGGAACAGACGTACAGCTCCCTGAGGTTTATAACCCTCTATAATCACCTAGATCCCTGGTGGCATAGTAGTTACGTATTGGGCTACCAACCACAAGGTCTGAGGTTCAACACCACTAGTGGTCCCCAAAAAAGACAGGGCTTTCTATTACCCAGAAGGAAAATGACAGTCTCAGAAACTCACAGGAGCCGTTCTGCCCTGTCCTATAGGGTCGCTCAGAGTTGGCATCCACTCGGCTGTGAGGTGTTCAGGGTTTTTAAAAAAAAAAAATCATCTTTCGTTTTCTTCTTTTTAATCCATTTCATCAAAGTAAATTGACATGCGGTAAATTACATATGATACATTTCAACAGAGGTTCACACATGAAGCAACCCCAAGTGATTCGGTGAAAACAGCTCAGTGGATCCGATGCCACACCCACCAGAGGGCAGGGGGGCCTTGCTGGGAAAGTCCAAGCGCCTGGGGGTGGGAGGAGAAGGCCTGCAGGCCTGAGGGAGCCATGGCAGGTTCCCGAGTCCGAGTGTCCGAGGATGGGGATGTTGTGAGAGCAGACAGTGAAGACACAGTCCCCCAGAGGGTGGGTTGAGGGGAATAGCATAGTCTCCCCGGGAAGGGCTTCCCCAGGAAAGGGCCTGTTGGGGGTCCTAGCAAGCCTCATCTCCAGGCCTCCCTCGGCCCCAGCCCTGACCCACAGGCTGAGAGAATCGATGTCCAGATGAGGGGTCCCCAGTGCTAGGCCATCTCAGGGAGAGCACCAATAGTCCATTCTGGGCATCAGGCACCTGGGGTCACAAAGTAGAACTCAGATGTTCGAGGGTTGGGGTGTATGAGACAAGCCCTGGAAATGGTCCCCTGGCCCCTTTAGCAGGACACATTGCCGCCCCCACAGGCAGCTATCCAGAGCTGAGGCTGCAGTGTTAGGTCCAGATACAAATCCTGCTCTTAGATCGGTGGTTCTATACAGTTCCTCGTGTTGTGGTGACCACCCCCCAACCATAAAGTAATTTTCGTTACTACTTCATCACTGTCATTTTGCTACAGTTATGAACAGGTTGAGAACCACTGCCCTGGATTCACCCCTCTGAGCCTCGGGACCCTTTAGCTTGATTGGGCCAACACTTCAAGAGCCAGGTGTCCACTTGCCTCTGCCCTGCTACCTTGGTCTAACAAGCTTCCAGCCTGCCCCTCCCCTCCTCTCTGGGGACACAGGGCCAAGGGCAGTGCAGGTGCTCCTTCAGGGTTAGAAGTGGGGAGGGGACAGAGGGCAGATGTGTCCCCAAAGGCCAGGCCCCTTCCCAGAGCAGGGTGGCAGGCTCACGCCATCTAGGACCCAGGGCCGTGCTCAGCGGTTGAGGGCAGGAGGTGGGCAGGGCTCCGTTAAGTGCTGCTGGCTGGGATTAAAATTGCTGTGTGCTTTCTCTCTGCTCCGCTGGGTGCCAACAGGGCGCAGAAGTAAGTGTCCACCGATGCTCCGCGGGGGGTCAGGGCATGGCAATCCGGGTACACTGGGAAGATGGGGCATGCCCCCTCTGCCTTCAGAGACAAGAAGGCTTGTGTCTACCCTGAAGGCCAGTGTGGGGATCCCTTCAGGATGGGGAGATCTGAGGGCTGGAATCAGCCCAAGGGCCTTGGGGGGTGGGGGTGAAGGCTCGCCCTAGCCCCACTCCTAGCTCCCATGCTCCCAGCATGCCATACTCAATAGAGGGAAGAGCCATAAGAGGCCTGACCCTTGACTCTCCACCTCATCACTGTGCATGCTTTGGGGGGTGCATGAAGGACCCCACCCCCTGCTCATGAGCTGTGGGCCCTCTTCTGACCCCCACCTGTGTCCCCAGGCTGAGGAGTGTGAAGATGGAGCAGCGGAAGCTGAATGACCAGGCCAACACACTTGCTGACCTGGCCAAGGTGAGCTGCAGGACTGGTGGAGCAGGCAGCTCCGGGGCTAGCAGGCGATTGGCCAGGGGGTGGGGGTAGGGGGGCACTGGCACCCATGGGCAGGCAGGTACTTTGGGGCCACCTAGGGACACAGGCCTCCCCACAGGGGTCCACCATGACTAGAGGTTCCAGAGAAGCCAGAAATCTACCTGAGTAATGTCAACAGCCGCTTCCTCAAAAAACTGAACCTCAGAGAGGGCCCCAGCAGTCACTTTAAGGCTGGGTCATGTGGCGTAGGCTGGGCTGCGAGTCAGTGAGAGGATTCCACCCCACCCCATAAACAGCCCTGCCAGAAGGAGCCCTGGTGAAGAGCGGGTGAGGCTGCTGACTCTACGGTCAGCGGCTCGAAGCCACCCGTCGCTCCTCGGGACAAGGATAATAGCTGTCTACTCACGTCAAGACCTGTAGTCTTCAGGACCCAGAGGACAGTTCTGCCCTGTGGGCTCACGCTGACCCTTCAACCTGTGTGGTTGGGTCCGCTGGCTGGAGACTGGAGCACCATTCACGCGCCACCTATTGGCAGCGAGTGGTATCTCCTCTAAGGGCTCCTTCTGGCCCAGGGGTCCCCTGGCTTCTGCCTAGCATCTATTTTCTGGGTTGTGGGGAGCAATTTAGGTAGTGGAGACACCCCAGATGAGCTTCAGATCTGTTAGCCACTATTCAGACTCCCACTCCCCTCCCCCAGCCAAACAAAGGATGTCCCTGCGTGTCACACTCAGGGTCCCCGAGCCACCACTGATACTGTCTCCACTCCCCATAGGACCAGCACCTTGGCCAGGACCCTCATCTGTAACCTTCCCAGAATAAAAACATTTCTTCCAGGGCCATGACCCCCTCCCCAGGATATGGAGCCCCCTTGCAGGGCTGGGAAACTTTTCATTTAAAGGTTAGGTGGGGGAGGGAGACAGACCCCCTCTCAAATGTGTGGAGACCACCCAATCCCAGATCTGGGAAACCCTTGTGTGGGGGTTGCCGGTGTCCAGTTGTCCACTCAGGTCACAGTCACCACTTCCCCACCAGCCCCAAACATCTTTGATCTCCCCAGGCCAGCTGACCCAGACCGTGGCATTCAAGGTCCCTTCCCCACATGCCCTCCATCCTGCCAGAAACCCCCAGGGCTAGGGGCTCTCCTCCCAGCCCTGTCTCCCTCACATGCCACCTCCCCCAGACGCAGAGCATCATGTATGACCTGGTGGCTGAACTGCACGCCCAGCAAGAGGACCTGGAGGGCCGCCTGGCCGCCCTGGAGAGTCGCCTGGATGCGCTGGCCACCTCCCTGCAGGCCTTGCCTGGCCTCATCGCCCAAGCCATACGCCCACCACCACCGCCCCTGCCGCCCCGGCCAGGCCCTGGGTCCCCAGCTCCGGCTGCCTGGAGTCCCTCGAGCCGGCGGCCGCCCACAGCACCCTCAGACTGCGGGTGACGGCCCTGCCCGCCACCAGACCCCAAATCTTGGCCATCGTGTGGCCACCGCCTCCACACCGCCCAGGAGGGCCTGTCCAGTAGCACCTCCAGGAGAGCCAGAAGCCGCAGCTGAGACGGGTTCTGGGGTACAGGGTCCCCAACCCCACCCAGGCCTGCTCACTCCCACCCTGCTGGGACAGGGGGGAGGCCCAGAACATCCCAGGCCCCCTGGCCCCCGGTGGGCGAGGAATGGCTGATGGAGTCCTTGCCAATTCTGAATAAAGCAGGACCCAGAGTCACTGCCTATTGTCCGGGGAGCAGGAGCGGGGTGGGCAGGGGCTGGTGGCAATCAGCCCGATGCCCTGACTGGATGTGACTGAATCTGTTCCTATCACCCGCCCAGCCCTGGTGGCCCAGGCCCAAGCTCAGTTAGGGATAGTTTTCTGAGGTCCGGTGTAACAGCCCCCTCTCTCCCTGTTGCCTTCTTGATTTTAGATGGGTTCCCCACTGGGGCCTCAGGGGTTGGTAGGGGAAACAGGGGGTGTTGAGCTATTCTCTGGACACACACTGAGCACCTGCTAAATACATGAGATGGGGTAGAAGCGATCGCAGTCTTCTCACCGGAGCCCACCCAGGTTAGCTTGGAGAAGCAGCGACAGGTGGCCGAGAAGCCACCCATCTAGGGCCAGCTGATGGGGCAGGTTGAAACTAGGATTCAAATGGGGGGGGGCACAACCCACAGGTTAGTGAATATCTCAGATTGGTGGAAAGATTTATAAGTAGGGGGTGGGTGGGGGGGGATCCTGAGGTTAGAAATGCCCTCTGAGACAGGCAGACGTGGGTGTATCGTGCTGGGGCCAGGCTGAGTGGGTAGCAGGGCAGGGAGGGACAGGCTTGAGGGAGGGGGAGGTCAGAACTGGGGGAGGTGAGCCAAGCTGAAAGGAGAGAAACAGGGCAGGGAGGAGGCAGCAAACATCTGGAAGAAGCAGCAAGTGGGCCCCTCCCCTCAGACTATGTAAGGAGGCAGGCTGGCAGGCACTGGTCCTGTGGGTGGGGAGGGCAGGTGGGGCCCAGGGAAACTAATCTTGACCCAGCTGGGGCCCTCAGGCCTGGCAGCTACCCACTCCCCCCATAAAGCCACCAACTGGCTCTGGGAGATAAGAGCAGACAGGTGCTACAGAGGGTGGGGGGAGCTGACCCTGGGTGCCTAGATCAGGGTTCCAGTCCTGTCTTTGCCACTAGGGGCAGCCCTGGACAGCCACTGCCCCTCTTGGGGCCTCCGTTTCTCCCTGTTTAAGGTCAAGGGTGACAGTACATTCAAACCAGGAAACTGAAAATGGGTCAGGCACACAGTTGGTGCTCAATAAATGCTCCCTCACCTGAGTACTGACTCGGGGTGGGGCAAGGTGTGGTTGGGCAGTTGACAAACCTGGTCCTGAGCTTTATACCAGCTCCAGCCTTGCCTTTGGATAACCCTGGAAAGGCGCAGGAAATGACATTTCCGAGGCGCCACCAACAGGAAAGGCGCCTGACTCAACAGGACGCGGCCGAAGGCGGTTCTGACCCGTGGCTGCAATCTATTTATCTGGGGGAAACTGAGAAAGCAGGGGATACCCTACAGTGTGGGTGGGCCCTATGAAGTCCGCCGCTGGGCTAGGCCCTGGACGCAGGGGTGGGATAGGGCGCGGCACCCGCCCCGTGTGACGGGGGAGGTGCAGTAAATACAGAACAGCGGGGACAAGACCGTTGAGCGACGCAGGGGTTCCGGAGAAGCAGCGAGGGTGGAGACTGGGGACCGGATTGGGGAAGGGCGTTCCCTGCAGCCGCACCGCTAGGCAAAGGCCAAGAGGCAGGGCCTGAGCAGGGTGAATTTAGGGACCAGCCCCGAGCGGAGCGGAGCACCGAAGCGGAGCAGCGCCCGAGCCAAAGGGGTGGAGAGCACACCGGCCCGCCGGAGCTAGTGCGGAGACCGCCGCCACGTCCGCCCTCGGCAGCCTCTGACTCAACTGTTCCGACCCTGCGTCACCCGCCGGCCGCACGGGGCGGTTGCAAAGCCAAACGGGGCGGGCTGCGCGCGCCACGGGGCGAGCGGGGAGACCCGGAAGTCGGAGGAGGTCCCGGGGCGCGGAGGCCGGGTCTTGGGGACCGCCGGGCCACGAGGCAGAGCGCCGCGCCGGGAGGTTTGCAGGCGCGCCAGGCTGGGCGCCCAGTCCGCGCCATGCGCCCTTGGGGCATACGCAGCTTCGCGCTGGAACTGGCTCGGGGCCCCGGAGGCGCGTACCGAGGCGGCGAGCGGCTGTGCGGCCGGGTGCTCCTGGAGGCGGCGGCGCCGCTGCGCGTGCGAGCGCTCGAGGTGGCGGCGCGCGGCGGGGCGGCGGCGCATTGGCTCGAGGGCCGCAGCGTGGGCGTCAACGCGGTGTCCAGCGACTTTGTAGCCGCCGAGACTTACCTGCGGCGGCGGCAGCTGTTGCTTCGAGGTGAGCTGCACCCTGATGATCAGGACCACTTCGACTGGGACGCCCTCCTCTGAGGACCCCCTCTCCTTCAGAGCCGGGAACCATTCGACTTTATTTGAAGTTATGCGGGCAGGTGACCTCTCCATAGGGAGAAACCCACGATCCAGGGTCTAGTCACCCCGCTAGGGTACCCCACACCCGGGATCTCCTTCTCGGGGTCTGGGCACACCCCCTGCAGAGGACAACCAGGATCCCCTCCCTAGGTTGTGGCAGGACCACCGGACCCCAGAGCCGAGACCTGTCGTTTAGAGGATGCGGGGGGCTGGGGGGTCCCTGTCAGTGCTCAGGACTCCCTATCCAGGGTCTGAAGGAGTCTTGGGATGGGGTCCGAGAGCCCCACCCCAGGAGTCCCTTGTCGCCTAGACGACCGATGTCACAGGATGCCCAGTGCCCGTTGTCACCTGCTCTCTGCCCGTTTACCTAGAAGCTTCCTGTAGTTATGTTGGCATTCGGTCTTAGGACCTTCCCCGGGTTCTGCAGGGGCTTAGGTCTGCCCCTACCCCACCTAACCTGTCTCCCCTCCCCAGCCCCAGGCCACAGAGCCCATCGGGAGTTGGCCCGGGGCTGCAACTCTCGCTGTGTGGCTAGCTGAGTGGGGTGGGGGCTGGCCTCTCTGGACCACCCGAGTCAAAGTCAGGTCTAGTCCCCTTTGCAAAGTGGGCGTGGCAGCAGCTCCCAACCCTGCAAGTTCCCTTTCTTAGCTGGTTGCCCACAGCTGCGAAACCTTAACACCAGGCGGCAGACCCTCCCCGGCCAGCTGTGGAAGTCAAGGCGAGAGGGGGCCGGTAGAAGCAGGAAGAGCCCCCTCCCCCAGCCCCATGAGGCACTTCCCTTCTGAGGCGACTTAGGGGCCACCCTAACCCAGTGGTCCCCCAGGCCCCAGACATGCACCGACGACTTCCTTAAAACGCTGGAGGGCCGCTGAGCCTGCGGAGCTGCTGTGCGTCTCCGGAGCGGCCTAGTCCTTCCTTCTCTGGGGCCCATTCGTGAAGTGGAGCTACACGCCTTTTCACCCTGCCCTCCACGGCCCCTCTTCCCAAAAGGGCAGCAAGTTCCATCTCCTCCCGGGGAGGGGTTCCAGCTTCCTGCCCCGCCTAGGGGCTCTACTTTGTCCTGGGAGATTTCAACTGCCGACCCCTGCGCCTCCCTGAACGCCCACAGCCTCTACAGCAGTGGTTCTCAACCTGTGGGTCGCGACCCCTCGGGGGGGTTGGCAAAAGACCCTTTCACAGGGGTCTCCCGATTCAAAACAGTAGCAAATTGAGTGATGAAGTAGCAACGAAAATTTATGGTGGGGGGGTCACCACCACATGAGCTGCATGAAAGGGTGGCGGCATCAGGGAGGTTGAGAACCACTGCTCGACAGTATTTCCCCCTTACGTCCTACCCGAACCCCCCACCCCCAGCACTAAGGAGCCGGGCGGGGGTGGGGCGACGGCGCTGGGGTTGGGGAGTAAGTTGGAGCACACTCGTGACCGCCAGGGGGCGCTGGCGCCCTGCGGACGGCGCGGAGGCAACCCCTGGCTGCCCGGAGCTCCCCACCGCACTCTCCCTTGGTGCAAGCCGAGACCCAGAGGCGGCGGCGCCCCTGCTCCGGGTCGGTGTGGCTAGTGGAGGAGGTCGGGGCTGGGTGTGCTGAGAACGGCGCGGCGTAGGGTGGGAGGCAAGACCAGGGGTATGAGAAGTGGGGACCAGGTTGCGTTGGGACGGGCAGATGACCGGGACTGCGTGGCTTTGGGGTCGCGAATGATTTTCGCCCAGGTTTGCGGATGTAGAACTAAGGTCCCAGAGATGGTCACTCGCTGGCGTGGCGAGGGAGGAGGCAATGGGCGAGCAGGCGTCAAACCCTACCCCTTATCTCCTCCCGCCTCCATTGCTCAGAGGGAGAAAGTCTCCCGGAAATGCAGACTCTCCGTCAGCCCCCCTCCCGCGCTTCCCATGGGGCCAGACGCCGCCCAGCTGCTTGGGGTGAACGTGCCTCAAGTCACATTTGCAAGCGATAGAAAGTTGATGACTAATTAAAAGTTGGTGGGACAAGATGCTCGCTCATCTGGGCGACTTCAGCCCTAGACCCCCGCTTCTTGGCCTCAGTTGCCCCGCTTAACTGCCGGGGCCCAGGAGAAACGGGCTCTTACAGCTGGGCGCCTCAGTTTTCTCGGGGTCCGATACAGGAGAGGGCGTGGCCCGGAACCAGGGCTCCCCAGCAGGCTGATGTTTGTTATTTTCCTCCACGCCTGGGCGGAGCCACGCCCACTGCCTCGCCATTGGGGCAGGCCGCTCCGGGGGCGGGGACTATGGGTTGCCCCGCCCCTCCGCCATCGTCGTATAAAAGCGCAGCCAGCGCGCCGCCCAGGCAGTTGCTCGCTAGTTCCCCCAGTGCGCCTGCGCACACCGAGCTCGCTCGCGCTCCCAAGCTTCTGTTTCCGCGGTTGGTTCTGCCGCTGGTGCCACTGCGTCGTCAGTTCGAGGCCGGGCTCCGAGCGTATGGGGTTCACGTCCCCGGCGCGATGCTGTTCGACAAGGTGAAGGCGTTCGTGGTGCAGCTGGACGGGGCGAGCGGGGGCGCGGAGCCCGTGTTCAGCGGCGGCCAGGCCGTGGCTGGCCGGGTACTGCTGGAGCTGTCGGGCGCCGTGCGTGTGGGTGCCCTGAGGTTGCACGCGCGGGGCCGCGCTCACGTGCACTGGACCGAGTCGCGCAGCACAGGCTCGAGCAGCGCGTATACGCAGAGTTACAGCGAACGGTTGGAGGTGGTGAACCACCTGGTCACGCTTCTCGCTCCAGGTATGGCGGGGGATGCCAGGGCTGTGCGCTGCCCCCTGAGGGTGGCACCTCCGCGCAGCGTCTGAGCCTCACTTTGCTCCTACCCACAGACACTGGAGAGACCACCACCCTGCCGCCCGGGCGTCATGAGTTCCCCTTCAGCTTCCAGCTGCCCCCGTAAGTCCTCAGGGCACCCCTCTCCAGGTTTGGGGTGTCCAGGGAACCCCTGAGAGTGTCCCGAGTGTCTAATGTTCCGGTGTCCAGATCCCACCGCGTGTTTGTGTACCTCGCCCCCTGAGACCCTCTCCCTCAACTCTCAGGACCCTGGTGACGTCGTTCGAGGGTAGACACGGCAGCGTCCGCTACAGCGTCAAGGCCACCTTACACCGGCCCTGGGCCCCGGCACGCCGGGCCAGGAAGGTGTTCGTCGTCATTGAGCCGGTGGATATCAACACCCCGGCCCTGCTGGTGTGTACTGTGATGGGGTGCTGCAGGCAGGGACTTGGCCGCTGGGGACCCTGGCAGGCTCCTCACCCACTCACCCCCTGCACAAATTGGGAGGGGCTGGGTAACAGTAGAGGCCCAGGAGGGAGGAACACAGGCAGAGGAGTGCAGGCATAGCCACCACCGGGTGCAGATCCCATCTCTGCACCCATTTGCCCTCTGAGCACTTGCCTCGCCCTCTCCGAGCCTCTCCCTGCATCTGAAAAACAAGGACTGCCAACCACAATGCAATGACTGCTTGTTGTGAGTTGTGGCCCGGGGGTGGGGTTCTGATTCATGGTAGCAAAGGTGAGTGGATAACAGAACTGTTTCAGACGGGTTTTCAGTGTCTTTGACCTTTCGGAAGCTTAATGGTTCGAGCCACTCAGCTTCCAGGATCGGCTTGCATTAAGCATTTGGCTTGTATATTTCCTTTTCTGTGTCATAAGGTAAACTGTTCCTGGGACCAGGTCTAAATAGCCTGCGCCCAACTGCTAACCTTCAGGTTAGCCATTCAAGGCCAGCAGCAGCACTTTGGGAGAAACTCCCTCCCTTGATTCCGCCTCTTAACGGCCCTCCAGGACAGGGTAGAAGTGCCCCTCCTCCGTTCTCCTTGGGAGCAGCGGGTGGTTTCAAACTGCTAGACTTGGCAGTGGGCAGCCCCTCATCTAGTCTACTGTTACCAGAGCTCACTACGGAAGATAAGGCCTGGCTCACTGCTTCCATTAAGATTATAGCATCGATGACTGTACGGAGGTGTTTTATTCTGTCACCATGCAAGGTTGCCTAAACAAAAGAAACAAAACTGGGTTCCCCTCCCCCAGGTCTCCCTTCAGTGGTGGGGCTTGGGGGCTCGTGGACGTGGCACAGCATAACCCGCTTGTATCCCTCACCTCTTCCCCGGCAGGCACCTCAGGCAGGCACCCAGGAGAAATTTGCCCGGACCTGGTACTGTAACCGGGGCCTCGTCTCCCTCTCGGCTAAGATTGACCGGAAGGGCTACACACCAGGTAGCTGGGCCACAGGTGGGAAGGCAGGGTGAGAAAGAGGGCCAGGGGTGGGGAAGTGGTTGGGGGAGACTGAGGCCCCCCATTCTCCTCTGCAGGCGAGCTGATCCCCGTCTTTGCGGAGATCGACAATGGCACTACGCGCCCCGTGCTCCCGAGAGTGGCCGTGATCCAGACGCAGACCTTCATGGCCCGAGGCGCCCGCAAGCAGAAGCGGGTGGTAGTGGCCAGCCTGGTGGGCGAGCCGGTGGGCCCAGGGCGACGGGCTCTGTGGCAGGGCCGGGCACTGCATATCCCGCCGGTGGGCCCCTCCATCCTGCACTGCCGTGTGCTGCGTGTGGACTATGTACTCAAGGTAGTGTGTTTTGCTAGCTGTGGCTGCAGGGGGCTGTGTCCACTGTCCCCAGAAAGGGGGGGTGTCAGGACCTCATTGCTCTGTACAAGGAGGGGAGCAGGTGTGCTGGACACCCTCTGTTATAGCATACTCCTGGGTGGGGCTGTGTCGCCTCTGCCCCTAGTCTAGGGCTCTACAGAGTGGACCTGGGGCCTGGGCACAAGGGGGAGTGGAGGGGACAGGCTGCCTGGACATTCTCTATGGCGACTCTCTCCCAGGTCTGTGTGGACATCCCGGGCACGTCCAAGCTGCTCCTGGAGTTGCCGCTGGTCATTGGCACTGTGCCCCTGCACCCCTTCGGCAGCCGCTCGTCCAGCGTGGGCAGCCACGCCAGCTTCCTGATGGACTGGGGGCTCGGTGCCCTGCCGGAGCAGCCAGAGGGTAAGTGCCAAGTCCTGCTGCAGGGGACGGGGGTGGAGGTGCCAGGCCACCCCTCCCAGGCTCACTTCCTCCAGTGGTCATGGTGACAGTCACAAGTGTCTCCTGCCTGAGTGTACCAGAGTGGCTATTTGTCCTGACTCCTTAATGCTCCTTCACCCTCGACCACCCTCTCTCCTGTTCCCAGCCCCTCCTGAGTACTCAGAGGTGGTGGCAGACGAGGATGCGGCCAGTGCGGGGCAGGACCACTTCCCGCGCCTACCAGAGCTCAACCTAGGCCTCGAGGGCCCCTTCTTTACCTACATCCAGGAGTTCCGCTACCGCCCACCGCCCCTGTACTCCGAGGTGAGCCCGGGGGCCGTGGGATGGGAGATGGAGGAGACAGGTTCTAAATCTTAACGGGAGAACTCCTATGCATACCTCAGTACCCAGACTCCTAGGGTGCCTGAGTCTGCCTTAAGTATTGCCCTGTGGTTGCCTCTTCCCAGGACAAGTGTGGGAGTTGAAAAATGGGTATTTTAGCTGAGGCTCTGGTGTATGAATAGGAGTTCAACCAACAGGCTGAGAAGGTCAGATTTGGGAGGTTTGTGGGGCAAGGAGGGGGGTGCCTGTGAGGATCTGGTTTTCCCCAAGGCCTGATGGGAACTTCTCACACAGGAGGACCCTCACCCACCTATGGCGGTTGTCAGACCCCGCTGCATGACGTGCTGATCAGTGGACGCCTTGTGGGACAAACAAAGCTGCACACCGCTCTGGCCACCACTGACATGGGGACAGCTGGAGCAAGGGCCGAGCCAGCTTGATTGCTTTGAAGCTGGGGAGACTGACTCTTGGCCTTGCAGGGGGCAGAGGAAGAAGAGCTCAACTGAATCCAACATCCAGAATGGCTGTCCTCGGGAGGCATCAGATGTCAAGTGTAGGATCCAAGTGACAGTTTGATGTGCCTGTGCCCCACCTATAAGCACCGCTGGGATCCCCACAAAGCCTCCAGTCTGAGGGCATCCTAAAGGTGGACCAGAGATCCAGGCACAGATTCTCCAAGTGCACGGGGCCAGAGGACAGGACCCAGAGCTGGGGAGTCCAGAGGAGAGTCAGAGAGGGCTTCTTGGAGGAAAGGGCATTTTAGCTAAGGCTTTGGTGTATGAATAGGAGCCCAGTAGACAAGTGGAAAGAGTAGAAGTAGCAAAAGGTCAGAGTGGAATGAAGTTTGGGGCCCAGTCCCTGTGTTTTAGGAGAGAACTGGGGACTCAGAGGCCCTTGACTCCTTTGAGGTCACACAGCAAGGTGCGACAGGAGAGAGGGCCCAGGAGTGAAATATTCAGGGCCGCAGGTTGTTGGAGCAATGTGGTCACTGCAAGTGGAATGATCGCCAGTTTTATGACTGCCCCGCGGCTCATCTGAGCACCCCAGTATGCAAGAGCCTCCTGGGCAGGAAGCTGAGATTCAGGGAATGACAGAACTGGCACAATGTGCATCCAGAGCCCCCCCTAACCCCCACCCCGGTTCAAAGTGGAGAATCTCAAGTAAGGGGCCACGGAGCAAAAACTCTGGCACAGGGCCTTATGGGGCTGCTTAGGCTACACAGTCCAGGTGACCCCTGTGCCCTAATGATTCAAAGTGTGAAGGGGCAGCTGGTTCAAGCCCCCAACTGCCAAGTCCCGGTCCTGGCTGGGGCAGGGCCTCTGCCTGGGACGCGGCGCATTTCTGTTAAGCCTTAAAAGTGAATTCTTTTGTACTTTTTTAAAATAAAAATGTGGAGAAAGGAGATGGTACTCCTTGATGTGGTTTTTTCACCCCTTCAAACTTCTGAGGGATTTTGGGTGGCTTTGACTGCTAGTCCAGTCCCTCCTGAGCCACTAACTCGGGAACAGAATTTCAGGGCTGCTGTTTCTAAGGGGAAACTGAGGCTCAGGGCAGGGAGGTTCCTGGGCCCTGAGCACTGGATGGGACCTGCTGGATCTCACCACACCTGCTGCCCACCAGCAGCGGGAGCAGGCCCAGACCCTGGGAGAAGGGATGGTGTAAGACAGACGGAGATTTCACCTGTGGTGGTGGGTCCCCTGGAGTCAGTTTCGACCCAATACGACTTTACGGACAAGAATGCAAAGCACTTCCCGGTCTTTCGCCGCCCGCACAACGGTTCCTGTGCCGGAGTCCAGCGTGGCAGCCACTGTCCATCCACTTCCTGGAGGGCCCGTCCTCTTGCTTGCTGCCCCTCCACTTGCCCAAACATGTCCTTCTCCAGGGACTGGTCTCTCCTGACAACATGTCCAAAGCACGTGGGACTAGTCTCGCCAGCCTTGCCCCCAAGGAACACTGCCTGGACTTCTCTCTCTCTTTTTTTTTTTTTTTTGAAATCATTTTATTGGGGGCTCGTACAGCTCTTATCATAATCCATCCGTCCATCCATTGTGTCAAGCACATTCATACATTTGTTGCCATCATCATTCTCAAAACATTTGCTTTCTACTTGAGGCCTTGGTATCAGCTCCTCATTTTCCCCCTCCTTCCCGAACCCTTGATAATTTATAAATTATTATTTTTTCATGTTTTACACTGACCGATGTTTTCCTTCACCCACTTTTGTGTTGGCCGTCCCCCAGGGAGGGGTTATATGTAGATCCTTGTGATTGGTTCCCTCTACCTCCCCACCTTCCCCTTCTCCTGGTATTGCTAATCTCATGATTAGACCTGAGGGGTCTATGTGTCCTGGATTCCCTGTGTTCCCAGCTCTGATCTGTACCAGTGTACATGCTCTGGTCTAGCTGGATTTGTAAGGTAGAATTGGGGTCATGGCAGTGGGAGATAGGAAGCATTTAAAAACTAGAGGAAAGGTGTATGTTTGGTCATTGCTACACTGCACCTGACTGGCTCATCTCCTCCCTGCGACCCTTCCGTAAGGGGATGTCCAGTGCCTACAGATGGGCTTTGGGTCCCCACTCCCTACTCCCCCCCCCCCTCAGTCACACTGATAAGATTTTTTGTTCTTTGATGCTTGATAACTGACCCGATCCTATTGACACCTGGTAGTCACATAGGCTGGTGTGCTTGTGGCTTTGTTGCTTTTTGGCTAGATGGCCGCTGGTTTAGCTTCAAGCCTTTCGCTTTCAGACCCCGGATGCTATATCTTTTGATAGCCGGGCACCATTAGCTTTCTTCACATTTGCTTTTGCACCCGCTTTGTCTTCAGCAATCATGTCAGGAAGGTGAGCATCATGGAATGCCAGTTTAATAGAACAAAAGTGACCAAGATCAGGTTTTGGGGGTTTTGTTTTAGCAGTCCATGATACCTCATCGATGAACCTGGAAATAGGGTGGACAAGAGATTTCCAGGTAGATACTTAAGCAGAGTCAGTCATTGGAACTTAGAAAGTTGTTTGAAGGTGGAGAACTCAGAGTGAAATTAACATAAAACTCATCATTTGAAAGGGAACAATGTGGCATTTAGCATATTCACAATGTTGTGCAGACACCTCCTTATTTAGTTCCCGGACATTCTCATCACCCGGAGGAAAATTCAGATCCACTAAGCGTCACTCCCTCAAAGCCCCAGGCAACTACTGGTCTCCCTTCTGTCCAAGGATTTGCCTGTTTGGGACATTTTATCTAAGCGGAATCTACAGCATGTTTTCAGAGAATTTTCCCTGGGTATCAGAGTTTCTTTCCTCTTTCTGGCTGAATACTATTCTATTGTGTGGATAAGCCGTGTTTGGTTTATCCATTCATGTGCTGATGCCGTTTGGGTGTTTCCACCCTTGGGCGGGAGCTACTCTACAATGAACAGCAAGCTAGAGAGACTCTTCTGACATCCACTATGACCTTTTCTTCCTTTCTTGTCTTTTTCATGACCTTTTGCTTCCTTCACCAACGATGATCTTGATGTCCGCCCACAGCTCATCAGGTCTCTGTCACTACTGCTCAGGTCTCGAAATTCCAGTAGGACAGACTCAAGGTCATAGGTTGGCGCCTGCGGACTTGTTTTAATTCGCTCCAGCTTTGTCCTCAGCGTACATACGAGCAAGTGTATGTTCCAGTCAGCCTGGGGTCTGCTCCGAGCTGCCGAGAATGGGCTCCACTGTGGCTTCCCACAGACGCAGTGCTTGGATTTCTGTGTCTTCCCTCTGGGGAAGGAAATCAATGGGGATGTCCTTTTGTGTTGCTGAGCAGGGGCACTTGTTAGGTAGGAATAAGCCATCGGTTTGGTAAAATTCTGTGATGCAATCTCAGGCTTCATTTCTATCACCACATCCATATTTTCCAAACTACTGTTGCTTCTTTGTTTCCAACTTCTGTATTCCAATGGCCAATAACTATTCATGCATCTTTTTTTCTATGAATGCATCTTGATTGCGCGTTTAATCAATTTCTGACTGAAGTCGTTGGTAAAATGCTTCCATTTCTTCACCACAAGCTTTTGTGGCGGATGCATACAGTTGGAGAATGATTGTACTGATTGGATTTCCTTTGCGGCAGATCGATATAATTGGTCACACACAGGTAGGCGTGGATGGATTTAGCAAGTTTCTTTCAGACAATGAGAGCCACGCCACTCCTCTTGATTTCGTGATCACGGGCATAGTAAATCCTGGACTTCTGATTAAAAAGGGCCTAGAGCAGTCCATTTCCGCTCAGTAAGGAGGATATAGATCTTCGTGCGTTGTTTCATTTTTGGCCGCCTGCAGTTTTCCTAGGTTGACATTTTGCAGAGTCCAAGTCCCCGTCGGTTGAGGATTTCTGCAGCTGTTCCTCCTCGCCGTGAGTCGTGCCCCATCCGCATAGGAAGCCTCCCCTCCCACAGGCTTCACCAGGCTCGTGCCACCTGGACGACTCCCCTCCAAGAAATGTCCTTTTCTTTCTTTTTTGTAAAAATCATTTTGTTGGAGGTTCATACAAGGCTTATCGCAATCCATCCATCATCCATCGTGTCTAGCACATTTGTACATTTGTTGCCATCATCACTCTCCAAACATTTGCCTTCGACTTGAGCCCTTGGTATCAGCTCCTCATTTTTGAACTCACCTCCTTTCAGCCACATTTCCAGTCCCCTCAGACCCGAGGAGGACCCCGTCTGCCTGCTGGGTCACCGGCAGTGTTCTCCCTCCTTGCTTTGGCTTTCAGTATTTGAAAAGGCTTTGAAGCGCTGCCTAAGGTTTTCGGCGGTTTCTTCCTCCAAAGTGGCCAAGTGCTTCTCCGCTGTCTCTCAGTAGTCTGGAAGCTTCGCTGACCCTGTTCACTTTGAGCGACCCTCCTCTCACTTGCAATCCCAGTGACACCGCTTCCAGCATCACAGTAACACACCAGCCACCACAGCAGACTGTAAAACTCGCCATTGACCGCAGAGTAGTTACAACAAACCAGAACAGATGAAGGCAAGGAGCTGAATAGAAAGGACGACTCAAGAAGACAAGGCCAAAGACTGTAACGAAATGTGCAAGGACTACAAATCCAGCTAGACCCGAGGATGCACACTGGTACAGATGGGAACTGGAAACACAGGGAATCCAGGGCGGGTGATCCCCTCAGGACCAGGGGTGTGAGTGGCGATACTGGGAGGGTGGAGGGAGGGTGGGGTGGAAAAGAGGAACCGATTACAAGGATCTACGTATAACCTCCTCCCTGGGGGATGGACAACAGAAAAAGGGGTGAAGGGAGACGTCAGTCAGTGTAAAATAGGACAAAATAATAACTTATAAATTATCAAGGGTTCATGAAGGAGTGGGGAGCAGGGAGGGAGTGGGGAATGAGATGCTGATGCCAGGGGCTTAAGTGGAGAGCAACTGTTTTGAGAATGATGAGGGCAATGAACGTACAAATGTGCTTGACACAATGGATGGATATATGGATTGTGATAAGAGTTGTATAAGCCCCTAATAAAATGATTAAAAAGAAAGAAAGAAATGTGCAAGGACCTGGAGTTAAAGAAGGAAACGGGAAGAGCATTCTCAGCATCTCTGAAACCGGAGAGACTCAGAAAATTCAAACCGCTCACTGCAATTATGAAAGAGTCTACGGGCAAAGCATTGAAGGATGCAGGAGACACCAAGAGAAGACGGAAAGAACGCACAATCGCTGTACCAGAAAGCACTAACGGACAGTCCACCATTGCAGCAGGTAGAATCTGAGCTGGAACCAATGATGCTGAAGGAAACGCAAACTGAACTGAACGCATGAGCCAGAAACAAGGCTCCAGGACTTGCCGGAGTCCCCACTGAGATGTTTCAGCAAGCGGAAGAAACACTGGAAGCACTCACTCGTCTATGCCAGGAAATTTGGAAGACACCTGCCTGGAAGAGATCCATGTCTGTGCCCATTCCAAAGAGAGGTGCCCCAGCAGAACGCTCAGATGATATCATTGATGTCGCACACAAGTAAAATGTTGCTGAAGATCATCCAACAACGAAGGCAGCAGCACGCGGACGGGGAGCTGCCAGACGCGCAGGCGGATTCAGAAGAGGACGTGGGTCAAGGGGTAGCCTAGATGATGTCAGAGACTACCAGGAAGGTGTTTCCTTGTGTTTCCTGCACGAGGCAGCGGGCGTTCGGCCACGTGAACCCTAAGAAACTGCGGGTCACCTTGAGAAGAATAAGAATTCCAGGACGCTTCCTGGTGCTCATGCAGAACTTGGACACGGATCAAGAGGCAGTTGTGTGAACAGAACAAGGGAATCCTGCCTGGCTTACAATCAGGAAAGGTGTGCGTCCGTCCGCGCTGTGTCCTGTCACCATCCTTGTTCAGTCTGTACGCTGAGCAAATCGTCAGAGCAGCTGGAGTCTCAGAAGAAGAGTGCGGCTTCAGGATGGGAGGAAGGCTCATGAACAACCTGCCGCATACGCAGGACGCAGCCGTGCTTGCTGACAGTGAGGGAGGCTTCGAGCGCTTGCTGATGAAGGTCAAGGGTTGTTGCCTTCGGTCTGGATGACAACTCCCTGGAAAGATGTAAACCCCTCACAACTGGACCAGTAGGCAACATCGTGGCCAATGGAGGAAAAGAGCGAAGCTGTCAAGGGCTGAGCCTTGCTTGCCTTATTCCGCGTTCATCTCCTGCATGTGAAAGCCCACGTCGAATCAGGAAGCCCCAGGAAGGATGGATGCATTTGAACTGCGGTGCTGGAGAAGAGTATCGAAAGGACCATGGGCCGCTTAAAGGACAACCCGGTCCCTATTGAAAGGAGTCAGGCCAGGAGGCTCCTGAAAGGTACGGATGGCAAGATTTTGTCTTACCCACTTTGGACGTGTTGTCAGGAGAGACCGGTCCCTGGAGAAGGACGTCACGATTGATAAAGCGGAGGGGCAGCGAGACAGGAAGGCCCTCAAGGACTTGGACGGACACAGTGGCTGCATCGAGGAGCCTTGGCCAGAGGGACGCTTGTGGGGACGGCGCAGGACCGGGCAGGGTTTTATTGTTGTGTGTAGGGTCGCGATGGGTCAGAGCTGACTCGGTGGCCCCTGACAACCAGCAACCCTTGGGCTGGTTCCCGCCACCCGTCTGTCAGTGTGTGAGTCTGGGGTGGCTTGTGTGTTGCTGGGATGTGGAAGCTAGGTCCCTGGGATTTCACATGCCGGCAGGGCAGGGTCACCCACAGGGAACACGTTGCTGTGGAGCTTCCAGACTGAGAACAAACCACTAAGAAGGAATTGGCTGCCTGCTTGGGAGGAAGGAGCTGCAGACAGTCTTGTGCATAGCATGGAAGCCCCGGGCCGAAGCATCAGACGCTTTGTGAGGACACAGGAGAGGGCAGTGTTTGGCTCTGTTGTGCAGAAGGTCGCTGTGGGTCGGCACTGACTCGATGGCACTTCCAACCTGGGTGTCCACCTCTCCCTCGATGGTGAGATGATGGGGGCGGAGGGAGGGATGTCACCGTTTCCGAACAGGGGACGGTGTGTTATCACAGTCCCAACCACCCCGTGCTCAGTGCTCAGCCCTGCCCCGGGGCCCTGCTAATGGCCGCCTGCTGCCACGGGATTTGTCACCTTCTCAAGCAGGACGACTGGGCTCAGCAGGGCTCTCCACCCTTGGGGTGGAAGGGTGAGGAGGGGCAGGGCTTCCGGCGTCCGGAGCAGAGGCTGAATCTTGGTAGGCAAGGGTGAATTCTGAAGAGGGCAGTAAGGGTTCCAGCTCCTGGCTCCACCGTGCCAGGCCGGGGGACCCTGGCCAGGCCACTTCCCTCTCGGGGCCTCAGTTTCCCCACCTGCAATTCCAGAGGATAGCCCGCTCCCCCGCCCCTCGCATCCACACCCAGAGGAGGGCAGGTAATTCTTCTCAAAGGAAAGCCCCGGTCTGCGTGCCCCCATGATGGTGTGGGGTATGTACTGGGTCGCTAACCTTTAAGGTCAGCAGTTGGATATCCCCCCTCCGACCCAGCCACCTGTGGGGCTCCCCAGCCCCCCTTGTCTGACCCTGGTGACTGAGCTGGCACCGGGTCCAGGGCATGACAGACTTGAAGTTCCCTGGAGCAGCGGTTCTCAACCGTCCTAAGGCCGAGACCCTTGAATACAGTTCCAACCATCACACTATTTCCGTTACTATTTCATCACTGTCATGTTATTACCGTTATGCATCGCCATCTGATGGGCAGGATGCATTTTCATTGTTACAAATTGAACATGAAAGATCATTAAAGCATAGTGATGAATCACAAAACAATAGGTAATTCGATATTGCGAAATATTGATGTGTTCTCCGATGGTCTTGGGCGGCCCCTGGGAAAGGGTCATTCCACCCCCAAAGGGGTCTCGATCCACAGGTTGAGAACCTCTGCCCTCGAGGGATCTGCCGCCGTTGCCCAGAGCCCAAGCTGACCCCTCTGCGGGGGTGAAGTCCCCATCAGCCAGGGAATGTAAGAAAGAAGAGCCACGCTCGCCAGCTGGGAGCGACCGAAGGTGTTGATTCCCGCGGCGGATGTGGACACACAGTTCGCGAGAGGCTGCCTCCAGAGGGCCGGGGAGGACACGCCCGCGTGACCCTGGAACTCCTGAGTCTGCAACCATTGGGAACCCGATCCCGCGGGAGGCAAAGCCTCTGGTCCAGAGAGATGACAGTCCAGGGGAGCTGGCTTGGGCTTGGGGTTCGGGAAATGCCCTGGGAAGATAGGGGGCACCCTGGAAGCCCAAGGAGAGAGCAAGATACAAATCAGGTCAGTTCTCTAAGCAGAAAAACGACTCAGATGCCCCAAACGGATGATCACGTCGGGGCCTTGGCATGTGCTGTTCCTCCTGGCGGAGAGGTGCTCCCCCCAGCCCACTCCTCCTTGCCCACTTGCCGGCTTCTCACTCTGCAGTGCCCTACTCTGCCCACAGAGACCCCATCACCCTGACATTTCTACTGAGGAGTTCACTGTCTGAAGCCCCGGCAGGGACCATCGTGATTAGGGAGGACAGTGGGGGCGGGGGTAAACTCAGGGCTGTGTCCTCAGCACACAGCAGGCATGCCAGGCGTGAGTGGGGAGCCCCACCTCTGGGGTGGACCAAGCCCCCAAGCTGGCTGAGTCCGCTCCGCTCTCTCTCTCTGGCTCTGAGGGCTTCCCCATGGTTCTCAGTGTCTGTCTGTCACTCTCATTTACTGTCTTTCCGTGTCTCTGTCACTTCGTCTCACTGCCTCTGTCTCTCCATGTGTTACTCACTGCCGCTGCCTCCCGCCCCGGCCTGCCCTCTGGGCATGGGGTGACAGGGGGGCGGGGCGCCGCTGCCTGTTTCTCGCCCCAGCGGGCAGCTGGCAGCACTCCGAGCCAGGCCGACGTTCAGGAATCTACCAGGCACAGACGCCGCTGAGGCCTCTCCTCCGGGCACATTCTGTCCTGAGCAGGACGCGCTGGGGGTGGCGGGAGGGGGCCCCTGTTTCTGCCTGACTTTGGTTACAGGACGCGCCGTCCTGGGGGGCCCCGGCCCCCTCCCCTCCTCGCTCTGGCTTTAGAGCTTTCTGAATGGGGCTGTCCGTGGCTGCTCTGTCCGTCCACCCCAGCCGAGCTGTGCCTGGCCAGGTCCCTGGTCCCATGACGGAGCCCCCCACTCTCCCAACCTTCCCCCCTCCCCCCACCCCCTGGCCAGCCAGCTGCCTCCGACTCTCCCTCCTCCCCAGAGTGGAGTGTGAGCCTGGCTTCCTGTTGGTGTGCTGTCTGGTCCCCAGGTCCCCACCGTGTCCCCACTGTCCAGGACACACTGTAGGTGCTTGGCCACTGCCAGTGTCAATGACATTTGTGCCCATGCTCAGCTCGGTCCGGGTCACTGGTCACATCAGACTCCCAGGCTTCAGTCAGTCCTTTACCACCTGGGACACTACCGCCTTGCTGTCCCTGCTCTTCATGCACGGTCCACCTCCCAGCCTTCTACCTGGCCCAGGCAATTCCTTCCCAACACACCCTTCCACCCTTGTGCCCTGGAGAGCCGCCGGCTTCTCTAGAGAGGGGCTGGTCTCTGCCTCTTTGTCCACCTTCCAGGCCGGTCACACTGCACGTTCAGACAGCACTATTCCCCTGGGGGTGAAGGTAAACACAGAGGCTAGAGAGTCCTCCAAGGGCTTCCAGGAAGAGGGAACATTTGATGTAAGGCTTTGGTGGATGAAGAGGAGTTTACCGGGGATTGAGGAAGGGCAGAGGAGGGGCCAGCCTGTGCAGACTGCAGCATGTAAGAGGAAAACAGGCTTGTCCTCAGCCTGCCCAGGCGGGTGATTGACGGCTTTGTTTTATTTACCACTTTGTTCTCCCCCCTGACCACCCACTCAGCCCGGCTGAGGGCAGGCCCACCTGTGATGTCGGGGACCTGTGTGCCTGTGTGCCTTCGAAGTCTCGCTGGCACCTCAGACACACGTGGGCAGGTGCAGTGAACAGAGGGGCATTGGCCCCAAGGGGCTCGCCTTGGTGCTTCCTGTGGGTGGACCCTGGAACCTGGGTCCAGGCAGAGGGGGCATCTGCCCGCCCCCCACCCACCCCACCCCAGGGCGCAGGGCGCAGGTAGCAGGAGGCTAAGGGTCTGGCCTCAGTGTCGGCCCAGCGCCTTCCGTGTGGTGTGACCCCGGCAGCAGCAGCCTCTCTGAGCCTGTTTCCCCATCAGGAGGGGGCCCAGGAGGCGGCCTCCCTGTGTGGGAGGGTCAGCTCCCGGCAGAGAGGCAGACAGCAGGGCCACAAGGACCGGATGGCGGAGGGGGTGGGGCCACCATTGAGAACCCCGTCAGCAGTTCCCGGCCTACGGGAAAACAGGAAGCAGACTCTCGTGGGAGCCCCCCACTACGCTTCCGGAGCCTGCGCGTGACGCGCGTGCTGGGCAGGCCGTGTGCGCACGTGCGTGTTCGCAGCGCCCGGGGGGAGGCAGAGCTGCCCGGGCGTGCAGCTGTGTGTGCAGGCAGGCAGGGCTTCTGTGTGCTGCCATCCAGCCTGGAGGTACGTACTACATATTACACGGACTTGGACATGGACGTTCACAGCTCAGCAAACAGAGGGGCCGGGTGGTCCACTTGCAAGTCCAGATCTGGTGTTGGGCGGCGTGTGTACCAGCAGTAGGTGTCCTCTGTGGCCTCCCACCCTCCTTTGCCTTCATCTGCCCCAGACCCCCAAGATACCCCGCCCCCACCTCCAGCACAGCTCGTGCTCCTAGCACCTGTCTTTGCCCACCTGTGCCCATTCTGCTTGGGCCGTACCCTCCTCATCTCCTCCTCCATGAGGTCTCTTGAGAGTGACCCCTCCAACGTTTCAAATTCCCCACCTAGTCCTGACTTCCAGATGGAGCAGAGTTATTCCTAGGCTGACTGGCAAACTTTTACTCACCCTACAAAACCCTACTTCCAATGCCCCCTCCCTGGAACCTGGCTGAGCCTGGCTTCTTTGAGTTCGATTCATCCTGACCCTGTGAGCTGACAGCATTTGTGTCTGGCCCTGTCCTGACTGCCTTTCAGTGGCCTGGCAGTGACCAGCTTCCCATGCTGCCTCTCTGCAGCTGATCCAGGTCTCGCTGGCTCACCTGGTCTCCAGGATGTACCTCCTGGCTGCCGAATTGTCCTCAGGACCTGCCAAGCTCCAATAGCTTACTTAGGACAACGGTTCTCAACCAGTGGGTCTTGACCCCTTTGGGGGTCAAATGACCCTTTCACAGGGGTCGCCCAATTCCTAGCAGTAGCAACATTACAGTGATGAAGTAGCAACAAAAATAACGTTATGGTTGGGGAGTCAGCACAACATGAAGGACTATGAAAGGGTCGCAGCATGAGGAAGGTTGAGAGCCACTGGCTTAGGGGGAAAGGCTGGGTATTTGTACTCAACCCAGGAGTCCCAGGGTTCGTGCCCCACCCCCACCTCCACCCAAGCCTCTGCAGACCCTGAGGTGCCTCCTTCCCAGGGCTTCCATGGCTCTGCCCGCAGTACTGTTAAGCTGCACCTAGCCAGGTCATCTGTGACGAAGACCAGGGACCATCCAACTCCTGCCCTGCGCAGTGGGCTAACGGGGTGGGGAGTGACCCAGGCTGTGCCTCAGTGAACACAGCCACGGGCAGCCCCAGCGGCCCGAGAAAACGCCCTTGCCGGCAACTCATTCTTATTTTCCATGGGTCTGAGCTGGAGCTTGCCGGGCCAGGATTAGGTGCTCGGTTAGTAAGAAAGTCTCCACATTTGTGTTTACAAAGGATCGGTGAACCTGCTTAGACAGCTCCCCCAGTGTCAGCTAAAGACATGCTAAGACCATGGACTGCCAACGGGCCGATATTGACAGGCAATGAGTCTGTATGGGGACTGGTTGTTTACAAAGTAGCAGAACAAAGCCCAGTTGTGTCAGGCCCTGGTGGACAGCGCCCGGCTCTCTCCCTGGGCCCTCACCTCTCAAGACGGCCGCAGTGAGCACTGCCACCACTATCAGACACTGTTTACCAAGTATCGAGTGGCAGGGGCCGGTGACAGAGGATTGGGTCACAGGGAAGTCATACTGCAGGTTGGGCACTGTGACAACATCTTTAGTCGCCAGCTGTTTACAGAGACAAGGGACTGGCTTTTTACAGGGGGACCGGTCAGCCAGCTTCCGGATGCCACTGGGATGGGCTTCTGCTGGGTGTTTATGGGGACGCTGTTTATGGGGACACCCGGGCTGGCCTTTGCTAACTGTGGACCTCTCGCTGTGCTGGGCTATTTGAGACAGGAACTGAATGCTGAAGGCACGGGCGGGCTCCGCTCGGAGGCTTTGGGCCCTTCTGTGAAGCTCTCAGTCTCTCCTCTCTGCTCTGTAAAATGAGGCATGGGAGTGGCAGATCAAAGAGAGGACAGAGGCCCGGTTAACGACACTTCAGATAATCAACATGTAACGTCTGTGAGTAGAAATACATTCCAAATAGCACTTACACCAGGAATGCCTCCTAATAATTCCTTAAAATAATTGTGTAACAAATGATCCCAGACAAGGGGACTGGTAAAGAGGCTCAGCTGGTAACGAGGTCAGGAGATGGAGTCTGCACAGGGGCACTTGGGAAGAAAGGTGTGGGGATGCCCTGGGAGTGGCGTGTGTCCTTTGGACCTGAGGTCTCCACTCTGCGAAGCTGCCTTTGTGGATCACCATGATCGTAAATTCTTTACAGGAGCGGCAAGCCTCATCGTTCTCCTGCAGACCGACTGGCGGCTTCAAACTGCTGACCTTGAGGTTAGCAGCCCGACATATAACCACTATGCCACCACCAGGGCTCCGAGTGCCCCTGTAGGACAGAAGAAAACTGCTCTATTGGGTTTCGGAGACTGTAAATCTTTATAGCAACAGACAGCTCGTTTTCCTCCCTTCTAACGGCTGGTGGGTTTGAACCACTGACCTTGCACTTAGTTGCCCAGTGCTTAATCTGCTTTTAGCTAAAAACGTGCTTATCAAATATTCAATGCCTACTATGTGCCAGTAGACCTTTTGTGGGCAATGGAGGTAAGCGATCTAGGTTGGTGGTTCTAGCACCGTACCCATCTGTCAAACCCCACCCAACTTGTGTTTCCATCGGTCAGTCACACGTGATGCTGAAAAATATGCACCGTATGCATTGAGTATAAGCCGACCCGAATATCAACCGAGGCACCTGATTTTATCACAAAAACTGCATTAAAAATGTGCTGAAAAACTCGGCTTATACAGGAGTGTGTATGGTATGCAACATTTTATTCTAAAAGTGGTTTAAAAAAAAGCTGGAAACCCAGGAAATTCAGGACAGATACACCCCTCAGGACCAATAATGAGAGTAGCCACATCAGGAGGTGAAGGGGAAAGTGGGGGAGAAAGGGAGAACCCATCACAATAACCTACATATAACCCCCTCCCTGGGGGAAGGACAACAGAAAAGTGGGTGAAGGGAGACATCAGACAGTGTAAGACATGACAAAATAATGATAATTTATAAATGATCAAGGGTTCGTGAGGGAGGGAGGATGTGGGAAGGAGGGGAAAAAATGAGGAGCTGATACCAAGGGCTCAAGTGGAAAGAAATGTTTTGAGAATGATGATGGCAACAAATGTACAAATGTGCTTGACACAATGGATGGATGGATGGATTGTGAGAAGCATTGTACGAGCCCCCAATAAAATGATTTTTAAAAAAATATTGTGATTATATGGTTGGCTCTAGAAAAATAAATATCATGATGGACTTGCGAAAAAGAAAAAGGATGAGATAGATCCAAGGGCAGTGCTTGGGCACGTCACTAGTTCCACTCTGGCCGCCCGGGCGTGCCTGGTGATAGTCTTTTTCCTGCAAAATTGTGGAGGCCACAGAAAGGCCAGTGGTGCCAGGGGCTCGGGGGAGGGAGGAAGGGATAGGTGGGGCCTAGGGCACCTGGGGGCAGCAAAGCCATTCTGTGTGGACCCTGGAATGGCAGACACGTCACCTGCTCAGTTGAGGCCCATCAGGGTTTCATTGGCTAATCTGGGGAAGTCGATCACCAGGCCTTTCTTCCTAGCCTGTCTTCCTCTGGAAGCATCACTGAAACCTGTGGCTCGTGGGTGGCCCTGTTGGTATTTGAAAGGCTTGGGGACAAAGCCTCCAGCATCACAGTGACCCACAACCACCAGGAGAGTGACACCCGATTTACTAGTCCTGTGTCGAGAGTGGTCCATCCGTTGTGACAGACGGGCCTCTGAAATGTCCCATGTTAATGCAGAAGAGAAGGCAGCCTGAGAAGAAACCCCAGCGGGGAGAGGGGCACGGGGGAGCCCCCTGTCCCACCTGCACGTTGAACACGACTTTTAAAAAGCAGATTGATTTCCAAAAATCACACCATCTGTCTTTGCAAGCACATACATGAAAGGCCCACGGGGAGTGGGGGTGGGGGGTACCACGTGTGCTCAAGGTAGCTGGGAGCACGCCTTGACAGAAACCACGGGGAGCAGGTGCAAGCAGGCCATTTAACCCCTACAAGGCCACAGCCCTGGTGGCACGCAGCACGCCGAGGCGGGCGGCTCATTGGAAGGTTGGCCCTTCGAACATACTCATGGCCTGGTCATTTGCTCTGGTGGGGACAGCAGCCTGAACTGGGGGCGGGGCCGGGGGCGGGGCCCATACCTGGGGGTGGAAGGATCCCAGAGGCAGCTCCTCCCTGTCACGTGGGGTAATCCACCCTGCAGCGCAGACTTGTACAACCCAGCGGTCACACCATTGGGCCTCGGCTTCCCCATCTGTCCAGTGGGGATAAGAAGCGCCCTGAAGGTGTGGGGGTTTGGCCTGGCACAGCAGGGCCTCTTGGAATGGGCTGGCTCCGGGATCCTGCACCCTTTCCGCTGTGTAAGGAATTGCCATCATTCCAATGTTTGAGTCAGTGGCCTGTGGAGACACCCCCGGCGTGCCAGCAGCTGCAGCAGCTCCCCAGCCTGCTGGCTGCCGCTGTTCAGGGCGCAGCCCCAGGGTCACTTCCTGAATTGAGGAACCCGGGCAGGTGGCTTGTCCTTGTCCCCGAGACCCTAGGGTGCCTGGTCATCAGAGGGGGCCATTGTAGCTTGATCTATGGTGAGAGCTATATTTTGGGGGGACAAAGAAGATGTCGCCTCCAGTGTGGAGGATTAGGGGGCTCAGCACGAGGCAGCCCAGCAGGGTGGGGAACCCAGAGCGTGTACCTGTGGTCTCATTGAACAATGCAGTGCGAAAGTCATTCAGGCCCGGCTCAGTGGGTCCAAGAGGGATGGTGAGGGCTGGGAGCTGCTCCACCAGCGACAGGGACAGGGGCCTCCCACTGCCATTGAGGTGGTTCTGACTCCTAGCTGCCCTGTAGGCCAGCATGAAACTGCTCCTGTGGCTTCCGAGGCTGTAACTGTTCACAGGAGTAGAAAGCCCCGTCTGTCTCCTGCCGGGCAGCTGGTGGTTTCAAACGGCAGACCTTGTGGTTAGCAGCCAGCATGTAACCCACTGTGCCACCAGGGCAGGAAGAGTCAGAGAGGAACAGGGAGAAATCGAGAGACAGGCCCAGAGAGGAAAACAAAACAAGAGAAAGACAGAAATAGAGAGAGGGGGAAGTAAAGGGAGAGAGATAGAGAGAGATGCAGGGACAGACAGGCAGGGAAGGGCTGGGAGAGCCAGAGAGACAGTGAGAGATGTAGGGAACTGCGTGTCTCCCCACCCTGGATTTTAGCCATGAATCTACTCTCGCCATACAAACTGCCCTGAGGTTTTTCTGCCCTTTGTTCCTTTCCCGCCAGAGGGTGGCTGCCTTGACCCTTGCTAGGATTGGTGCTCTTTCACTAGCAGCTGCTATGCTCATTGGTCAATACATGACTGATGGCATCTCCCCCCCAGGCTCACCGGGAATGCTTCATTAGCATACTTACCTGCTTGATCAGTTGCCCGCCATCCCTTCCTTGTTTGGAGATGCATGACTATTGGCTACCTCAGCTGTACCTTATTTTACATGTGACGTAATGGTGCCAGCCCCTCGCTGGCTATTTAAACCTCTGCTCTCAACTCAATAAATGAGGCTTGATCAGATTCCTGTCTTGCCTCCATCTCTCGGCGCCCTTGCCCATCTTCATTCCCAGTCCCTCTTTCAGGTCCACGTTGTTGATGTCCCACTGGACGGGACAGAGAGACACTTATTTTACCTCCAGGCCTGCCCCCTTCCTGCTCCTAGCCAGGTGGGCACCTGCCTCTCCTGTCCCCTGTTATGCATACCGATGGGGAAACTGAGGCACAGTGGCGGCACTGTGCCCTGCCCCTGCCTCCCTCTAGTGACTCTGGGAAGGCCCCAAGGAGAATGAGAGAGAAACCGAGGGGGTGGATCTGGGTTGAGGCTTCTTGTCCTTTGGAACACCCCCCTGGCTCCCCACCAGCAGCCTGAGCTGAACAAGGGGGTGGGGAATGTCATGGAAACCATGGAAACAGGTCAGCACCACCCAGGTCACCATCTGTCCGACACTCTGGGGCATGTTTGAAGTTTTCCATGACACCAAGCATTTTCAAACGACCCCTGGGCTCCTGGGGTGGAGCCTAGGCCTGATGTCCCCAATTGGGCCATCCCGGCTCCTCTGTGACACCAGCCCGAGGCATGGATAGGGTGGGCGTGAGGGGCAGGGGGAGCAGAGGCACCTTGTTGATGGGCCTGGAGGGGGCTTGGCACCAGCTGGGAATCTGGCTCCAGCCCTGTCCTGACATTACTAACTCCACCCCTGCCACTGCAGGCTGGGTGGCAGGAAATGACCACCCTCCCCACCACCACCCCAGGATGTGGGTACCAGGGGACTCCCAATCCACAGAGTGACGCCCAAGCGGCCTCCCTGGGGGGATGTGGGAAACACCATAGGGGAGAGACATGAGGGTGGAGGGCAATGGGGGCGGGAAATCTGAGGAGACTTGTGTCTCATCTTTCCTCTGAGGTCCCTCATTCTGGGGCTGACCCCCACCTCGGTGGCCTCTGCTTGGCCAGTGATCAAGTTTGGGGAAATGCTGTCACTTCAACAGGAAAAGCAAGTCCAAGCCACAGAGGGTTATGAACGAGCCGCCCACTCCCTCTGTGAGACGGGGTTCTCTAGAGAAAGCCAGGACACTAATGCTTTTATATGTATATATTTGTATAGAGAGACAACGTAAGAAATACACAGTTACTTAATCTACAAAGCAGCATGGATGGCTCAGTGCAACTCACTCCCGTGAGACAGCTGTGAGACACTGGCAGTCCCTCAAGTCTTGAGAGTCGCCAGGTAGTCCTCTGTAGAGCAATTCAGGCTGTCCGGCCACAGGAAGCAAACAGCAAGGCAAGAGTCAGCCAGATGACAGGGTCCCACAGTCCCCAGCTCAAGTGATGTATGCTCCAGTAGCATGGTGAAGCAGGTCTTGAAGGGACCTCAAACTACAGAGACACAGTCCACAGGTCAGGTGTTCCAAAGGTAGTGTAGCTTACAAATGGAGGCAGAGAACAGGCAAGGCAGTTGCACACCTAGCTGACCAGGACCTGACCAGGTGGAGAATTTTGAGCCTGTGACTTGGTGCATATTGTTGCTGACTTTATGGATGGCCTGCCCTGATTTGACTTTGCTTATGGAAGCAGACTTCACAAGGTTCCAAGTGGAATGAAGATTCTTAACATCGAAAAACATGATTGTCTCCTCAGGGGACTGGGTTGATGTACGTGGGCAGTATAGAAATTGGATAGCCCAAATTGGGGGAATAAAGGCATGAAGTGGCTGGCTTACAAACTTTCATAGGTGGGGGAACATATTCATAGGATTAAGGTATAGGTGTTACTTAACTGGAATTGTTAGGTTAAAGAATTGTGTACAGGTGCCAAGTGGGCAAGGGGTGGATTGAGATAGTTAAGGTTTATTGTGCCAACCTGGCCGATAAACACATGTGGGATTAACTGAAGGAGGAGAGATAAATGGCTCGGTGAGCCTCGCCTTTCTAGTTCTTGGGTCTCTTGCTTTCTGATGGTCGGGCCAGGGTGCAGCTGCCTTAGCCAGTTCCCTGCTTCAGCTGGCAAGGCTCAACAAAATCCTGTAAAACGTCCCCGAGGAGAAGCCACATGGACCTACCCTGATCCAGCCCTGGGTGCTGGAACAGCCGTGGGGAGACCCCTGCCAGCCCTGAAATGCTTACACATTCACTGACTCGGCTTTCCTCCTGCAGTTGGCGTCATTGCATGTGTTTTGTGAGACTGAGGAGGACTTTGTGGATTGGTGTCAGATATATGGGCTAATGTTGGACTGTGGGCTTTGGCAACACTGGGTTGGGATGCTTTCTTAATGTATACGTACCCTTTCTATAAAACTCCCTCTTATACATATGAGTTTCTGTGGACTTGTTTCCCTAGTTTACCTAGACTGATATACTCCCCAAAGCAGGCGGGGGGGGGCGGCATGTAGGCAACCACAAGAGAGTGATGCATCAAAAGCACGACTCAACAATGACCCCATGGGCAGCAGGGACCCACACAGACCCGTGCCCACCAGTGTCCACAGCAGCACCACACACAACCGAGAGGTGGAAACAGCCCCAGTGTTCATCCATAGGTGACGGATAAATGTAGTGTGGCCCATCTATGTGAGGGAGTATTACGCAGCTGTCAAAAGGGGGGGGCCACAATAGAACAATGATGGGCCGAGCAGACATGATGCTCAGTGAAATGTCAGACACAAAAGGACAGATGCTGTCTGACTCCACTTGTTCTCAGTTGCCATCAAGTCCGTTGTGACCCGTGGGGACCCTGTGTCCAGCAGAACAACACACTGTCCAGTCCTGCTCCATCCTCACAAGTGGGCGGGAGCCCATTGCTGCAGCCACTGTGTCACTCCGTCTCACAGAGGGTCTTCCTGTTTATGTGTATACACAGGAAATAGCCAGAAAAAGTAAACTCTCAGAGACTTGGGCCAATTCGTGGTTCCCAGGGGCCAAGTGTCAGGGGGAAATGGAGGGTTATTACTTAAAACCAAATCCAAGTCCACGGCGTGGATTTCAGCTCAAAGCAAGTCTAGTCGACAGAGTTTCCAAGACTGTAAATCTTCATGGGAGCAAATAGACTCTTCTTTCTCCCTTGGGGCGGCCGGTGGGTTGAACCTCCAACCTTGTGGCAAGCAGCCCAGTACTTACCCTACAGCACCACAGGGCTCCGTGTTATGACTTAAGGAACCCTGCCTTTCTGTGGAGGACTGTGTCAGTCTGGGTAAACTAGGGAAACAAATCCACAGAAGCTCATATGTATAAGAAGGAGTTTTATAGAAAGGGTAAGTGCACATCAAGGTAGCAGCCCAATCCAGTGCCGCCCAAGCCCACAAGTCCAACCTTCTTAACCCATATGTCCAACACCAATCCACAAAGTCCTCCTCCATCTCACAAAACAGACGCAATGACACCGACTGCAGGAGGAAAGATGAGTTAGTGAACGTGTAAGCATCTCAGCGCTGGCAGGGGTTCCACGCGGCTGCTCCAGCACCCAGGCCTGCTTCGGGGTAAATCCATGCGGCTTCTCCTCAGGGATGTCTTGCAGGAAGTGAGCCTTGCCAGCTGAAGCAGGGGACTGACCAAGGCAGCTGCACCCTGAACCGACCATCAGAAAGCAAGAGACCCGAGAACTAGAAAGGCGAGGCTCACCAAGCCATTTAACTCTTCCCTTCAATTAACCCCACATGTGTTTATCGGCCAGGTTGGCACAATACACCTTAATGATCTCAAGGACGGTGAGAAAAAGGACTTGGAAAGGAGTTGTGGTTAAGATTTCAACACCTGGTCCCACTGTGCGTCAGCATCCACACCACAGCGATGGGTTGGGTTTGGTTTGAGTTCAAATGACGTAGCGGATAGAACAAATGCCACCGAGCTGTATATGCCAAACTGGCTGAAGTGGCCAATGATTTGCCATATATGTTTACCATACTAAAGTGTAAGGGGGGGAGGGGAACCAGCCAGAAACACCACGTGTGAGGGAATAAACTAGTGGGCACACACGCACACTAACTCAGTTGTCATCAGGAACATGAGGGGGGTGGAGAGAAGAGAGGAAAGCTGAGGAAAGGAGGGGGAAAGGAGACAGAAGTTGCCCCCAGCCCTTCAGGAAACACACGACTTTCTGAAGAGATGGTAACACAACTAAAGAGATGCTAGGTAGACCACGTCCATAGACAGGAAGCCCGAGCTGCAAAAACACTGCTTCTCCAAACCCAGCCATCGTCTCAACCCGATCCAGTCAAGAGTCTGCCTGGGGCACACGACACCATGGCGTGGAGAGTTAGCGTCCTACAGAACAAGAGTCTGCTTTGCTCGAATGTCACCCAGAATTCAGTTCAGCTGCTCTGCTGGAAGGAGATGTGGCAGTCTGCTGCTGCGGTGTCCTTCGAAGATGACACAGTCCTTGAGCAGTTGAACTGTGGACCAGTTCGTTCGACCCTGCAGAGCCGTTCTGGATCAGACTCCACTCCAGACCGGCGGTTTGGTTTCTAGTCTCTGACTTCCCAGGGTGCATTGCATCGCAGCAAACTGAAGTGACCAGCATCTGGGTCTGGCTTTCACACACCGAAACTTTCGCAATCGGTTGCAGCATCTGATTTGCTGATGGGATCGTTCTGAGGTGTTCGTTCCTAGATGGTCAGGTTTATGATAGATTGTTAAAGATTTACGACCAGATTTACAGAGAGGCCGATGATAAAAGGTTATCAGAGTTGAAACGTTTAAAAGAGAAGAAGAAACAACTATGAACTTGCCCTAGGACTTGATCAGATGTTTTGTTTTTTTTTTAATGACAACTGGCTGGGACAGTGTTGCAGAAGTACAGGGCGGTATTACCTGTCCTTCCGGGCATCGGGCACAATGCAGAAGGCTGGAATTAACGCAGGGAGGGCCTGGAATTTAACCGCCACAAAAAGCCCCGTGAATGCCAGGCATTTTGCTCCAAGGTGGAGGAAAAGTGTCCCAGTAGTGGGTGGAGCTGGGGTCTGGGGTCTGGGGTCTGGGAAGCAGTAGGCCATGTGGAACACAAAGACATGGGATCTCCACTTCCCACCAGGCACAAAATGGATTCAGGACCTAAGTGAAAAAAAACAAACAAAACGAGTAAAAAAATACTTTAAAAGTGTCAGTTTAAAGAAAATGCAGCTGGACCTGTCTCCCCGTGTTCATGGCAGCATTCCCCCAAAGCCAACAGGTAGAAACAGCAGAGTGTGATTTTTATTTTTAAGTGTGGTCCCTTTCATACAGTAGCCTATTCCTCAGCCCACAGAGATCTGTCCTATAAGAAGTGCATCCAGGATGCTCTTAGAGTCCAGGATGCTCTTAGAGGCCAGGATGGCGAGACTTGGGCTCACGAACTCTGGCCGTGTTGTCAGGAGGGGCTAGAGAAGGACGTCCTGCTTGGTAGAGCGGAGGGGCAGCGAAAGAGAGGACGGCCCTTGAGGAGACGGACGGCCCAGAGGCTGCAACAAACAGCTCGCCCGGGAGAACAACGGTGAGTGGCGTAGGACCAGGCAGGGTTTCTTTCTGTTAGGCATCGAGTCGCTGTGGGCCTGTGTCAGCCCGGGTAGACTAGAGAAACCAAGTCACAGACACTCCTATGTGTGTGAGAAAGAGCTTTATATACAAGAGCAATCGAATATTGAGAAAACGTCCCAGCCCAGTCCAGATCAAGCCCTTAAGTCTGCTATTAGCTCATAGGTCCAATACTAATCTATAAATGCCTCTTCAGGCTCACGCAACACATGCAATGATGCCGAATGCAGGACGATCACAGGCCAGTGGGTGGGAAGTCTTGTGGATCCAGTGGCCGGGTTAGCATCTCAGCGCTGGCAGGGGTCTCCACGTTCTTCCAGCTCCGAGGCTCTGGCTGCCATCAGCCTGCCTCCATGTGGCTTGTCAATGAGGATAGGATGTCTCACAGGGACTAAGCATGAGTCCCACCTCCAATGAGCTATTTATCTCCTTAGCGCTTCCAAACGAGGTCGTCAAACTGAGGCCTATCGACCGGCTAAACTCCACCCCTTCGCTCTTAATCCTCTCAAACTGACAACAGATTATGTAACTGCCAAGGTCAGTACCGTCCTGCCAGGGTGCCACAGCGTGGCTGAACCTCGGAAACACCATGCTGAGTGAAGTCAGCCAGGTACCGAAGGTCAAATTCTGTCGAATCACAATTATATAACAATAAGCAAATATTGAGGGACCAAAGATTATTACTGTCTACCAGGAGTGGGAGGGAGGGGGCAGGGGGCGGGGCGCTCTTGTTGGGGGGATATTGGGTGTAAGACGATGGTGGCGGGATGTTTCAGAGAAGGGCCGTGACAAGGGTGACACAAGGGAAGCCATGGAGTCGCCGGTGTGGGGTTAGCCCCGTGGATGCCGTTGCCTGGCGCCTTGGGGCATCTGTTTTTCACCACGAGTTAAAAACAAATTCAAGTGGATGTGGCTGAGACCCTGGGCCAAGGAAAGACTTTCCGAACCAGAAGGAGGAGGCATGGTCTGCATAAGAGTGCTGGGCGAAGGCGAGGGGCAGTGACCGAGAGGAAGGCCCTCAGCGAGATACGTGGACACGGCGGCTGCCACAAAGGGCTCAGCCACGGGGACCAGTGTGAGGACGGTGCAGGGCCGGACAGGAATTCCTGCCGTTGTACCTGGGGTCGCTGTGGGTCGGCACTGACGGCGTCGCACCTGGCAACAACGACACAGAAGAAAAGATCGATCAGTTAGCGCGTCTCCACACGTTAATGGCTAAGGCTTGTGACTTGCTCCCAAGGCGCCTCGCAGAAAGTAAGAGGACGAATGACAAACCAGAGGAAGACAGATGCAGCGGATTACTCCTTCGGCAGCAGCGAAGCATCAAGCACAGACCAAGAATCCCTGTAACTCACCCTCCAGAAAGCCAGCAGCCTCACCGGGGTTTTGCAGGAAAGCAAACACGTGTGACGAGGTCATGTGGGAGATGTGTGACATCGTTAGGGGTTAAGTCTCGGCAAATCAAGACATCATTAGATGCCTTTCGTTGGCAATAGCGATAACGTGATAGCGTCCCGCGTGCTGACAGATTCACGGGAACTGGTTTCGACACTCTGGCAAAGCGCCCGGTGTTTCTGAGCATGCCGGGAACCACCACCCACCTCCAGAGGTCCTACCCTGCCTCCCTGCTGCCAGCCCCAGTCCTGGGCCCCAGCACGCGGGCAGGGCAGGGTACTGTTGTCCGGGGATATACTGTCTTCGACTCCTGAGGCTGCCGTGCCAAATGACCACAAACGGAGTGCTCCCAACGACGAAACGGTCTCCTCTCACAGTTCTGGATGCCAAACGTCTCAACGCACTGGGCAGCGGGCTGGGTTCTTTGTGAAGACCCTCGGGGTCAGTCTAGCCCGTGCCCCTCTTCCAGCTTCTGGTCCCACTCTCATGGCCACCGAGGGCATTCCAACTAGCAGAGGCCCGATGGGACAGGCCAGCCCTGCCCCTGTGGCCTGTCGGTCCTCGCAGGAGTAGAAGGCCTACTCTGTCTCCTGCCAGCCTCAGGTGGCACCTGGTGTCCCTTGATCCCTGCCTCGATCTTCCTGCGTGTGCATCCCCATCCTTGCCTTTCCTCAGTCTCATGAAGATGCTGGTTATTGGCTAGGGGGCCCGCCCAGCCAGGGTGATCTCACCGAGATATCATCTTTGCCTGCAGGTCCCATCGGCAAAGACTCTGCATCCTAACTGGCACACTCCAGGGGCACCTCTGGTCCCATGATCACACCCCAGCACAGGATCACCCGTCAGCCCAAGGGTCGGAGGCCAGGCCCTGTGGCAGTGATTTTGAGTCCCTTGATGATATAGTTAAGGTTTATTGTGCCAACCTGGCCGATAAACACATGTGGGATTAACTGAAAGAGGAGAAATAAATGGCGTATTGAGCCTTGCCTTTCTAGCTCTCGGGTCTCCTGCTTTCTGATGGTCGGGCCAGGGTGCAGCTGCCTGAGCCAGTTCCCTGCTTCAGCTGGCAAGGCTCACTTCCTGCAAGACATCCCTGAGGAGAAGCCGCATGGATTTACCCCAATGCAGCCCTGGGTGCTGGAGCAGCCATGTGGAGACCCCTGTCAGCGCTGAGATGCTTACACACTCACTGATTCGGCTTTCCTCCTGCAGTCAGCATCATGGCGTGTGTTTGTGAGATGGAGGAGGACTTTGTGGATTGGTGTCGGACATATGGGTTAATGTTGGACTTGTGGGCTTGGGTAGCACTGGGTTGGGATGTTTTCTTGATGTGCACTTGCCCTTTATATAAAAGTCTCTCTTATACATTTGAGTTTCTGTGGATTTGTTTCTCTAAAGTTCCCAGACTAGCACACTTGGCATCCACAGCTCCTGGCCCGGGGCTGGCACATAGTAGGTGTGAGGGGCTGGCTGAGCCCTGAAGTGGGTTGACCCACGCTGTTGTGGTGAGGTGTCATTGAGTCAGCTCCGACTCACGGTGGAACGAGACACCGCCCAGGCCCACACCACCCACCCAGTGGTTCCCACACCGGAGCCCATCGTGCCAGCCACCGTGCCAGTGCATGCCATTGAGGCCTCCCTCTCTCTCACCGTCCCTCCCTCCACTGTCCCCATCATGATGGCCTTGTCCAGGGACTGATCTCTCCTGACAACATGTCCAAAGGAGGCGAGGCAACATCTCGCCTTCCTGGCCTCTAAGGAGCCTTCTGGCTGTATTGCTTCCAAGACAGTTGTGTCTGTCTGTTCTTTGGGCTGTCCCCGGGACTTTCAATAGCCTTCACCTGCACCATCACTGACCACATGGGTCTGCCTGCAGGGGGCTGAAACCCCATTACAAACACCACAAACCACTCAGACCAGCTGCAGTGGCCTCGATTCCAACCACGGGGAGCCCAGCTGTAGGGTAGGCTGTGTGTCCACGGGCTGTCTGGAGCAGGTGACCAGACCTTTCTTCCGAGTGCTGCTAGGTGGGTGCCAATGCTGGCCTTTAGATTAGTAGTTGAGGGAAAACTGTCCCACCCAGGGACCATCCTTGGATGGAGATGGGCCCCAAATCCAGGGCCTCGGATCCTTCTCAGAAAGAACACCCCCTGACTGTGGGATATAAAAAGACTGTTCCCCAGCTCGTGTCCCCCAAATATATATGTTTGTGTTAATTAGGACACTGCTTGCAACTAATGGTAAATGATTGTCAAGTTATCTCCCTGAAGACTCCGGCCATCCAGAGCAAGCAGACACTGTTGTTTCTCCCACAACAGGTAGGGCTCACCCTGCTGTTAGGGAGAGTGGATCGCTCCCCCTGAAAGCTTAAGCTAAATAAAGTCTCCAGCTCAAGGGCAATAAAGGTTAGGCCACCATCCTGAATCTAGGCTCCACCCATCTTGTCACATGCATACCCTTAATCCCTTCTCTTCCTATAGTGTGTGTACCCCTAGGTTGTCCCCCTCTCATTACTGTATTACCTATAGTACAACCCCTTCCTGTGATGGATGCCTTTACCTGTAATTAGGGGCTTGCACATCCCCCAAAGATATATAAGCTTTGTTTAGAAATAAAGAGCTCTCTCTCCCTGCTCTCTCCCCGTCCTCGCTCCCCTGGCCCCTCCCCCTCTCTCCTGCCCTCTCATCTCCCATCTCCACGTGGACCACTGAGCCAGGCTGAGGTGAGCATGCTACTATGAAATGTGTCTGACACCATTATGTCAACCTCTCTTCTCTCTCTCCTTCTTCGTTATGACTTTATTATAATATATATATATTACCCGTACAATTGTGCCTATCGAACCCACGATTAGTTGTGGGGGGCTGGCCTTCCCCCCACCTGACGTTGGAGGCAGGGATCGGAGTGAGGAAACTGCGAAACACTTGGCTTGCCGACACCTCGGCTTCAGACTCCTGCCCTCCAGAGCGGTGACAGGGCATCTGGTATGTGGTCATTGACCTGGCAGCCCTGTTTTATCAGACAGTTGAGATAATCCAGTGCCCAAGAACCGCAAGCTCCTGGGATCTCTGAGTGACTAATCATGAAGGACTCAACCAGCAGCCAAGAGGTCGGCGGCTCAAACTTACTCAGAGGCACATGGGAGAAAGGCCTGGAGACCTGCTTCTGTTAGGATAACAGCAAAGACGTCCCCAGGGAGCAGTTCTACTCTGCACACAGACAGTCACTATCAATTGGAAGGGACTCAATGGCACCTAGCAACAAGCTGTTGTTGTTGTTGTTGTTGGGTGCTGTCGAGTTGTTTCCGCCATCCTCACACTGGACAGAGCCCACTGTCCCAGGCACTGTGTCCATCCATCGCCTTGAGGGTCTTCCTCATTTTCGCTGTCCCCCCAGTTTACCCAGCAGGATGCCCTTCTCCAGGGACTGCTCTCGCCTGATAACGTGTCCAGAGTACGTGAGACAACGTCTCTCCATCCTTGCTTCCAGGCAGCCTTTCTGGCTGTTCTTCTTCATGACAGATTCGCGGGGTCCTTCGGCAGTCCACGGGACATTCAAGATTCCTCCCAGCGCCACACGCACCAGTCACAAGCGCCAACTCTTCTTCGATCTCCTTGTTCCATGTCCAACTTCCACGTGCATACCAGGTGATTGAAAATACCATAACTTGGGAATGGGGAGGGAGGGGAAAAAAAGAGGACCTGATGCAAAGGGCTTAAGTGGAGAGCAAATGCTTTGAGAATGATTGGGGCAAAAAATGTACGGATGTGCTTTATACAATTGATGTATGTGTATGTATGGATTGTGATAAGAGTTGTATGAGCCCCTAATAAAATGTAAAAAAAGAAGAGGAAAAAAAAAGAAAATGATTAGGGCAAAGAATGTGCAGATGTGCTTTATACAATTGATGTATGTATATGTATGGATTGTGATAAGAGTTGTATGAGCCCCTAATAAAATGTTAAAAAAAGACCCAGAATGAAAGAAGAAAGTAATGATCTTATAAAAATATTTTCCAAACAAATAAATAGCTCACAAAACTAAGAAAAAGAAAATACCATAACTTGACTTCACGGTTTATCTCTGAGGGAAAAAAATCCCTTTATGCATGTTTGCTGGGAGGAGAAATAGCTACTAAAGCAAAGCATAAGAAGTCCAGGTGACTATGTGGTTTAGGCAGAGGACTACTAAGCCAGAAGTTTAGTGGTTCAAATCCACCAGTCACTCCATGGGAGAAAGAAGAGGCTGGGTGCTCCTGTAAAACTTTACTGTCTGTGTGCACACCTCCATGATATGCTCGCTGAAGACAAAGCGGGTGCATAAGCAAATGTGGTGAAGAAAGCTGATGGTGCCCAACTATCAAAAGATACAGCATATGGGGTCTTAAAGGCTTGAAGGTAAACAAGCAGCCATCTAGCTCAGAAGCAACAAAGCCCACATGGAAGAAGCACACCAACCTGGGCAATCACAAGATGTCGAAGGGATCAGGTATCAGGCATCAAAGAACAAAAAATCATATCATTGTGAGTGAGGAGAAGTACAGATTGGTGACCCAAGGCTCATCTGTAGGCAACTGGACAGCCCTTACAGAAGGGTCTCAAGGAGGAGATGAGCCAGTCAGGGTGTGATGTAGCAACAATGAAACATACAACTTTCCTCTAGTTCCTAAAGGGTACTCCCCCTGACTATTATGATCCCAATTCTACTTTAAAAATCTGGCTAGAGCAAAGAATGTACACTGGTACAGATAGGAACTGGAAACACAGGGAATCCCTTCAGGACTAGTGGTGTGAGTGGCAGTACTGGGAGGGTGGGTTGGGAAGGGGGAACCGATTACAAGGATCTACATATAACCTCCTCCCTGGGGGACGGACACTAGAAAAGTGGGTGAAGGGAGACGTCGGCCAGTGCAAGATATGACAAAATAATAATTTGTAAATTATCAAGGGTTCATGAGGGAGGGGGGAGCAGGGAGGGAGGGGCAAAATGAGGAGCTGATGCCAGGGGCTTGGGTGGAGAGCAGATGTTTTGGGAATGATGAGGGCAACGAATGTACAAATGTGCTTTGCACAATTGATGTATGTATGAAATGTGATAAGAGTTGTATGAGCCCCTAATAAAAGGATTTTAAAACAAAGCTTTACCATCTCAGAAAGCCTATGTAGGGTCACTATGAGTGAAAATGGGCTCACTGACTTTGGGTTTGGCAAGGCATGAAGCCAGCACCCAGGGTGACTGTGACCCAACGTATCCCGGGTCCTGACCTCAATGCCCAGGGCCCTGCAGCCTCCACACACACAGCCCACACCGCCAGCCACCTCCCTCCCCTGCTCCCCGGTCATTTCCTTGTTTCTCTCACGGACAGATACCAGACCCAGATACCAACCAAGCATACCTCCCAGGGCTGCTCCAGGCGGCCAGAACTGGATGCTGTTTGTGGACTGAAACCAGAGCCTGCCTACCGCTTTAGGCTGCTGTTTGGTAACCCCACGTGTCTTCCCCGTGTGAAAGTCTCCCCATGACAGGGGCAGATGGAGTAGCGTGGGGATGGAGGGGAGGGACTGTCTCTGTTCCCAGAGGCTCTTGAGGGAGGGTAGCCCTGCTCCAGACCTCTGTTCCCCCACCTGTAACTGGGGCAGTGCAGAGAGAGCCACTGGTGCCTGGCTGGTTGATGAACTTGACGGGGCTGGGAAAGTGGCCTGCCTGCTCTCTTCCCCCATCATACAGGCCTCAGGGCTGCTTCCTGGGGTCAAACTGCCCTTGGGAGACAGGAATCAAATCCCATGCCCCATCTCAACACCTTCATAGGGTCCCCCACTGTGCTGGAGCTGACAACCAACCCCTTCTGTGTGGCACCCCCAAACACCATGAGGTCCAGCCCCGGTGTCCCCAGAGCATCTCCCTCTAGCCTCTGATAAACACACGTGCTCATTCCCACCCCAGGTCCCCAGCACAGCCCAGACCCTCCTCACCCACACCTACTCCAAGGCCACCTCTTCCAGGAAGCCCTTCCTGGCTGCCCGATTGAAGAGACCAGGCTCAGTTTTTTGATGATACCGTTCGCTGCCCGACTCTGTGCTACGTTAGCTGCCCTTGAGTCGATCCTGACTCCTGGCGGCAGAGGAGAACACAACACTCCCTAGGATGGTCTTTGCTGAAATCTTCACGGCAGCAGGCCACCAGGCCTTTCTTCCGTGATCCCTCCGCAGTGAGTTTGCCCATTTATTTTACCCACTAACCCAACCCATTCCACAAGCCACCACCTGAGAGCTGAGGTGTGTTGGGATCACCCCTGGCTGCGTTCCTAGCCCCCAGGCCAGGGCCTGGTGCACAGTGAGTGTCTGGTAAGTGCTCATTATCAGCATGCTTGTGAGCACATGGATTGAGCCCTGACCTGAGTGCCAGGAGGCAGGGACACAGCCAAAACCAAAATGCAGTCTTTTTTTGGGGGGGGGGGTGGAGTGTGAGCAGCAGGCTACCCCTGGAGCTAGGAACTGCAGGTGGCAGAAGGGAGTGTGGAGGGGGTTGGAGTGACCCTGGGCAGAGACCATAGCTGGTGCAAAGGCCATGGGGTAGGCGGCAGAACCCTGGCTTGTTGCCAGAGCCATGAGGAAGCCGGGAAAGCCAGAGCTGAGGGGACAGTTGGGGGAAGAGACGACAGGAGGAAGCATAACACAGGAGAACTCTGGTTTTTAATCTGGGGTAGGCGGGAGCCATGGAGAGGCCTTTGCAGAGGGGGGACAGCTCTGCTTCTGGTTGCTTGGGGCAAAGAGCCAATGAGGATTGAGAGTGGGAGTCAGAGACCAAGGAGGACCAGGGAGGAGAACGGACAGGGTCCTATGAGGGACTGGACTGGGGACACGTTTTGCTTGGGGGCGGGGTGTGGGGGTAGGCGGTGTGTGTGTGTGTGTGTCAAGTGCAGGTGGGGAAGCAGAGGCTGGAAGGGACAGATGGGATGTGCAGGGCAGCATCCAGTTGTAACCCTAGGCCCCTGGGTCAGCCTGGCTCTCAGTTTCTCCTGCTGCACGTACAGCTTCCTCCTCCTCCCCCAACTCCACACACCACCACCCCCGCCCGCCACATCCTTCTGCCTCTCTGACTATCTGTCTCCTTTTCTCCCATCAGTCTGTTTACCTTCAGAAAGAGAGAAAGATGGTGTGGAGATTCACACGAAAACAAAGGCTGGTGCAACCGTGTCTGCACCAACAGTTCAGCACATGTCTCACCACAATCGTTAAGCTCACTGCTCCCCGAGAAGCATCTCCCTTGCCCGCTCCCTGCCTCCCCTTGGTAACCACCAATAACCGAGTTCCTGCCTCCTGGCTAGTCCAGCTATAGTGAGATCACACAGTGGGTGTCCTTGTGACTGGTCAGTTTTGCTGGGTGTTATATATTCCAGGGTCATCCAGGCAGTGGCAGGCCCCTGGGCTTCCTTCTACGCTTGTGGGAGGAGGAGTGTGTGTGGTGGTGTGGATGGACCCCAGGGAGCTTCCCCACCACCTCTGGGCCTGCATCTCTCATTTCCTCCGCTTGGCTCTGCTGAGCAGCAGTGAGCCCTGGTGGCAGGTTTCTGTTTGCATTGGTTCTCTTCTTGTGATTTTATCTCAGTAATTTGAAGTGCCACCTTTAATTCCCCATGCAGCCCCAGTCAACATTACCCCCAAGGACTCCAAATTGCAGGCATCACCCCCACCGTACAGAAGGAGGAGACTGAGGGTCCCAGAGATGGAGCAGCGGCACAGGTCTTCAAGTGGCCGACCTAGGATTTGAACTCAGGGCCCAAGCTCCAGATCTTTGGGTTCCAGGCAGGGGCTAGGCTGGGAACTACCTGAGTGTCCTAAGAATTCAGGTCTTCGATTTGGATGCCCTTACATTTCAGTGGGAGCCTCCAGTGATGTGAGATTAAGCTCTTGCCTGCTAGTTTGGCAGTTCACATCACCTAGAGGTACCAAGGAAGAAAGGCCTGGAATGGGCTTCTGAAAGGTCGGATCCTTGAAAGTCCGCTTCTACCCTGCGCACGTGAGGTCTCAGAACCAACTCCCTGGCCATTAGCATCACCAACACATTTCTGTGGGTCTATGAATTCATGTCAATCATTTATTTGTTCATTCTTTACTGGATTCCCTGGGGTCCCACCACGACACTAAACAACTACTGGGACCCAAGAGGTCCCAACTTGGGGGTCTAAGTTACACAGGGACACCCCCAAGTTCAGAGGGTCAAGGGCTTGGCTGGAGATGGGAACCTCAGAGTGGCGGGTGGGGGGTTTCCTCAAGAAGAAAAGGTTAGTCCCAGGCTGTGGCTCTCCCCTGGGTGAGGGGAGGTGGTGGGGTCTACAAGTCTTCTTCAGACTCTGAGCCTGGTGTCCTACAGGTTCATCAGGCCCCAGGCCCCACCCCAGTGACCCCACCCCACTGGCACTCGCCTCTGGCAGCTTAGTGTGAACAAGCAGACCGATTGGGAAATCGCCTGCAGAGGTGGCCAGCCTCTGCAGAGGTGGTATCCTGCCCAGCCTGCCCTGCTGACCCACTTACAGGAGGGGTCTGGGGGCATCTGAAAGCTACCCCGGGATGCTCAGAGCTGAGGCTCTAGACAAACCAGAAGCTAGGGTGGAGGGCAGGGTAGGGCCTCGGACAGATCTGGGCGATGGACACCAGCCAAACCTGGCTGATCCTGCTGCTGTGGGCTGGGCCTGGGAGACTCTGGGGCAGAGATAAGGGAGAGATGACAAGAGAGAATGGCCGGAGAAAGGAAACAGAGATGGAGAGAGAGGGAGGGAGAGAAAGAGACTGGGAGAGAGAAGACCTAGATGTAAAGACAGCCAGAGGAAGGCATGCAAGCCATTCATTGCAAACTCTCTGCACGGCGTTCCGTTCGGAGCTGGGAGGCTTTACAGACCGACCGAAAACTGTCCTCCAGGGACGCGGGCCACACGCAGCTCCTCGAGTCCTCGCCCTCAGGGGGGCGGCCGCCCAAGGGCAAGTGTGCAGCATTCCGCCACCCGATCTGACTGGTCCAATTCTTCCCACTTTGCCCGAACGGACTTTGATTTCTGTGCTGGTCAGGGGTCCAAAGCCAACCAGGGGACGGGGTGGGGGGGGCGGCCTCTGAACAGGCAGGTCTCAGACCCAGAGAGAGACAGCAGGTGTCGGGGGCAGGCCTGGGTGGGATCCCCATGCGGCACCCAAATGAGGGAGGGGCAGGGGGCTGGGGGACCCAACGCTCCCCTCTCCCCCATATCAGCCACATGCCCCTGCGAGGTGGGTCCCTTGTATCCGCCCCTCCCCCCACCCCTGCAGGCTGGATTTGCCTCCTGGCTGCCCGAGCTCCCTCTTTCTCCCCCCTCTTCTCTCCCGCCTCTCCCCCCCTCCTCGTGTTTGGGTTTCGGGCTGGGCAGCTGGAAGCAGGAGCAGGCAGTTCCCGCCGGTTGGCCGCAGAGAGGAAGGGCGGGGGTGAGGAATGGGAAGGGCTGAGTTGGGTTACAGGACAAAGGATTGGGAGTGGGGTACCCCAATGTGACTATGGCGTTGGCCTGGATCCCGGGCTTCCAGGCAGGCTCCGCACCCATACCTTAGTTTCCCCACCTGGAAAGGGAGACCATTCCCCCATCATCAGGCCTGAATTGGCTGGGGTGAAGTCGGAGGGGCCAGGTGGGTGTGTCACGTGTCCCGCCCACTGATGAAGGTTGCTGGGGACCCTTGGTAAAGTGGAGGCCAACTAGGGCCTGAGGGGGGCGGGGGGCAGCCGGGCAGGGCGTGGGCACAGACCCTCAGAAGAAGGACTAGGACCCAGGCTAGAGTCACTGAGGGCAAGAGGGTCTTAGGGAGGACATCCCCCAATTAGACCCGCTAAAGGAGACCTCATCAGCATCTAGGCTTTTGTGTAAAGGGAGACAAAGAAGTGATGAGACAGCACCGAATGGGAGAAACGCTTGCAACCAGAACGCCTGCTAAGAAACACCTGCTGATGTTGTCAGGTGCCACGGAGCCAATTTCACCTCTCAGCCACCCGATAAGCCAGCGGTTCTCAACCTGTGGGTTGCAACCCCTTGGGGGGAGGGGCGGAACAACCCTTTCACAGGGGTTGCCCGATTCGTAGCAGTAGCAAAATGACAGTGATGAAGTAGCAACGAAAATAATGTTTGGGTTTGGGGGGCCCGTCACCACCACATGAGGAGCTGTGTGAAAGGTCGTGGCATGAGGGAGGTAGAGAACCGCTGCAGGAAGCACTGCCCGGCCTGCGCCATGCTGGCAATTGTGGAGGGCACTGTGGCAGCCGCTGTGACAATCCGTCTGGTTCAGGGCCTTCCTTCTACTTTGCCGAGCACGATGCCCTTCTCCAGGGACGGGTCTCTCCTGAAAATGTCCCAGGTAGGTGAGATGAAGGCTTGCCCTCGATGCCTCCTAAGGGGCATTCTGAATCCACTTCCAAGGCCAGTCTGTGTTTTCTGATAACTCAGTTAAGAGACCCCCCACTGCCACTGAGTCCACGCTGCCTCCCAGCGACCCGATAGGACGGAGCGGAACTGTCCCTGTGTGTTCCCGAGGCCGTAAACTCTTATGAGAGCAGATAACTTCAGCTTTCTCCCAGTGGTTTCAAACTGCGAACCTGGTGCTTAGCAGTACAACACATAACCCACTGTGCCACCGGGGGCGGGGACGGGGGGGTGTCCTGATAAGAGCCTGTGATCCCCAAGGTCAGCACTTCCAAACCACTACCAGCTGCTCCAAGGAACAAAGATGGGGTTTTCTGCTCCTGGAAAGTATTAGTCTCAGAATCTCACAGGAGCAATTCTGCCCTGTCCACTGCTCGGAGTTAGCAGTGACTCGATAGCAGTGTGCCGCTGTGGCCGGTCTCGACTAGATGAAGACCTCTTGTAGTTGTCAGAGGGACCGTGACTCCATGGACGGCAGAAGGAAACTGCCCCCTGTTGGGCGCCATCAAGGTTGCTGCTGTGTTTGAGCCCACTGTTGCAGCTACTGTGAGGCTCCAGCTCCTTGGCGGTCTTGCTGACCTTTGCTGCCTCTCTCCTGTGCTCTCCAGAGACGGTCCCTCCTGACTCCATGTCTGAAGTCCATGGCACACACGCTCCTCATTCTTGCTGTGCAGCGGCATTCTGCCTGTACTTCTTCCCAGACAGATCTGTTCCTTCTGGCAGCCGACAGCATAGCCAATATGTTTCCTCCAACCTTGTAATTCAAAGGCACCGATTGATCTTCCGGCTTCCTCATTCCTAGTCCGGCCTCTGCACACATAGGAGGTAATCGAAAATACGTGGGTACTTTCATTTATGATCATTGATAAATGATAACTTTTTGATGCCTATGAGAGCTTTCCTATGTTTGATGTTTTGAGATCGGATTATTTCTGGGGCTGTTGAAACTTTATGGCTTGGGAATATCTGTCCTCAAACTGACTCGTAAGCACGTTCAAGAGGCCTTTCCCCCCAGATTTTTCTAAGCACCATGCTGGGTGAGTTCTTGACTGCTGCTTGCTTCCGTGAGGGTTGATTGTGGATCCAAGGGAAATGAAATCCTTGACAACGTCAGTCTTCTGTCCCTTTATCCTGATGCAGTTTAGTGGTCCCCTTGTGAGATCTTTGTTTTCTGAATGTGGGTTGTGTTAGTCTAGGTAGCTTAGAGAAACAGATCCAGAGAGACTCATGTGTATAAGAAAGAGATTTCTTATCAAAGAGTAATTAATTGTACATTAAGAAAACAGTCCAGATCAAGTCCTTAAGTCTGATGTTAGCCTATATGTCAATAGTAGTCCACAAATTCCTCTTTAGATTCATGCAGCCAGGCAATGATGCTGAATGCAGGAAGATCACAGGCCAGTGGGTGAAAAATCTTGTGGATCCAGTGGTGGTGGAAGCATCTCAGCACTGGCTCCTTCAGCTCCAGGGCCCTGGCTCCATCAGCGTAGTTCCATGTGGCTTGTCAGCAGGAAGATGAAGCAGAGAGCGAGTCTGGCCTCCAGTGAGCGATTTATCTCCATCACGCCTCCATACGAGGTCATCAAACTGCGACCTGATTGACAGGCTAAACTCTGCCCCTTCAGGCTAAACCCTGCCCCTTCAGTCTTAATAGTCTCAAATTGACATCAGATTATCTAACTACCACAGGGGTGTATTTGAGTTACAGTCGATTAATATGGCCTTTTCAGCCTTAATCCCTGCTGGACTTCCCTTATAATTCTGGACTTGGCTTTCGTCCCATGTTGGAGGGTCTGCTCTAAGGAGCAGGAATAGGGTGGGATTAAGACCTGACCTTAGTAGGGGGTAAGGAACCCTGGTGGCGTAGTGGTTACAGGTTGGGCTGTGACCTGCAAGGTTAGCAGTTCGAAATCACCAGCCGCTCCGAGAGAGAAAGATGAGGCGCTCTACTCCTGTAAAGAGTGACCACGCCGTCTCAGAAACCCACCAGGGCAGTCCCCACCCCCACCCCCACCCCCCCACCCCCCACCCCGTCCCATAGGGTGGCCATGAGTCAGGATTGGCTGGGGGGCAGTGTGTTGGTTTTGGCTGGTGTTTAGCAGAGGGTGTGAATGGAATCTGCCACCCTCTTTGTTGATGACAACTTTAAGATCTCACCTTAGCACCTCAGAACTGGGTGTGAACTAGGCCACACTGTCTGTCTTCCTGGGCTATCCAATGAAACCACCATCCGATACCAACCACGCACTTCACACCAACCACTTCACACCAACCACGCACCCGGAAGCCCCCATTTCCTGACTGAGCTTGGGTAGAAGCAGATGGACCTGCTCTGGCCTTGACAGATATTTTTGGTTTCTGTCTCTGGACCCTGTCGCTGGCTCCCCTCTGCCCGACCTTCGGATTTGGGACTGATCGGCACCCATGACCACCGCGTGTGACATTTCCTCGAACTTCCCTGAGTTTCTGTGGAATGTTGCAGCGACTCGCGGAATGCAGGAACGTGAGGGGATAGGACTCAAGGGAGGAGTGGGGGGGGAGGGGATGGGGGATGGAGCTGAACTGCATCTTGGAAAAGTTGGTCATTTGGGACATCATTAATCTGCTCCTTGGGACTCGTCTGAAATGCACTCTTCTCAAGGAAACTTCTCACCACAGGCATCCAAACAGAAGGCTGGAGCCTCTGATCTTCATCAGCAAGGGCTTCAAGTCCTCTTCGCGGTCGCACACAAAGTTGTGACATCAGTATAGCGTATGCTGTTAAGGCGCCTTCCTCCGATCCGGATGCCACCTTCTTCTTCAGCTAGTCCACTTTCTCAGATGGTTTGCTCCGCGGGCAGATTGAGTCAGGAGGGTGGGAGCAATCAGCCCTGATGGCCCCCCTTTCCTGACTGTACGACGGGCAGGATCCCCTTCGCATATTGGGGGCCTTCGGACGTGAGGGGCGCCCCCTCTGACAATGCTCTGCTCCTGTTCGTTAGCGCTCCGGTCACTGAATGTTTTAATGCTCCCAGAGGGCTTTCAGTGGCGAATGCCTCGGCAGTGGACAGCCTGCTTCTTCTTCAGTCTGTCCTGAATCTGTGGGCTCGGCTGAAACCTGTTCCCTTTGGGGGACCCTGCTGGTATGTGAAATACCAGTGACGACAAACTGACAGACAAGTGGTGGACAAACAGGTCTGTCTTGGAAGAAGTACAGTCAGTGTACCGCCTCAGAGGCAAGGATAACAAGACTTCATCTCATGGACTTTGGACCCGTCAAGAGACCAGTCGCTGGAGAAGGGCATCGTGCTTGGTCCAGTGAAGGGGCAGCAAAGAAAAGGATGTCCCTCTATGAGATGGATTGGCCCAGTAGCTGCAACCGTGGGGGCAGACGTCACAAACAATCGTGAGGCTGGCACGGGACCGGGCAGCAGCTTGTTCTGCTGTTGCACACAGTGTGGCTGTGCATAGGGACTGACTCAGCAGCACCTAACAAGTGTTCCCTGTTCTGGCTAATCAGCGTCCGCCTCTTGGGAATTCCCGTTCTGTCGAAATGCTTCTATCACTTCATACCCTCGGCGCAATGACATGCCTTAGCTTGGTCAGGAAAGCACAGACGGACAACTTTGTTGTCAATTAAGCACCTTTCTTGTAGTCTCTGCTTCCAGCCAAGATCCGTCTGACATCACCAATGATATCCCAGGAGTCGCATCTTCTGAACCCACCTCGACTCGAAAGGCAGTGGAAGGTCATTCAGACATGGTGGCAGCAGTACACGCCAGGGGACTGTCATACATGTCAAGCCAGATGCAGGCGGGAGCCAGCCCACTGGAACAAGGAGGACCAGCCTTGAGAGGGAGCAGAGCCCAAGGGAATAGCCAAGCCACGTGAGCTGGATCACCAGGGTCAGGGACCACCCCCCCACCACCACCACCACCACTTGGGAAGCATTGGTACTTCGATGGCAGTTCCGTGGTAGAAACGTGCATTCTCTAAGGGCGACCTGGGTTAAGTTCTCGCCCATCCACCCCATGTGCAGTGGTCTTTCCGTGGTAGCTTGCACCCCGATTGCTAGGGCCCTGAACAGGTTTCTTAGGGCTGCCAGTCTACAGGCTTGGCTAACCTGAACTGAGCCAGCGAGAGCCCTATGGCCGGGCCACGTCGTTCCATCCCGGTTGATCACAGGATTAGTCTACTGTGCCCGGGGCTGTCACGGCCAATGGCTAACAACAGTTTGACATTGGAAAAAGAATGTCGCTAATGTGGTAGAAGGTGGTGGGGGTGGGGGCCAGGTTAGTTGGCTCAGGAGACACGTGCAGTGGTTGCCACCTGGTGGCCACAAAGGGTACCGCGATCCCACGCTCGTCGGGGATGTTAAGGGACCGCGGGTCCTATGGAGATTCTGGAGGGCCAGTGGAGACTGGAGGCGATGGGGCAAGGCCAGGTGGTCGGGCAGGCCAGCGGGTGGATTCGGAGTCCGTAGGGGGACTCCCCCAGACTGGATGCTCCTCAGCGGGGCCCGGAGGTGCAGAAATGTTTGTGGGAGGAAGAAATGCATGCGCTCACGATTCTCAGGTTCCTGTTTGAGCTCCGGCCCAGGGGCAGCCATGGGGGGGGGGGGGGCGCCTCTCCATTTACCAGGAAGGAGACTGAGGCAGGGGACAGCCGCCTCCCTCAGGGGGTACACAGCCACCTTGTTGCCCACACAGAGGCCTCGCGAGGCGGTGGGCGCCCTGACCCTGGCATTGCCAGCCATTCGGAGCTAGCCTTCCCCTAAGGTCTATTTCAGCAGCAAGTGGATCAATGACCACGCCCATCCACGCCCCGGAAGTCCGACCTAACCCCGCAGCTGGCAGCTTCTGTCTAGGGGTGCTTGCTAAGGTTTCCTGCCTAGGAAGTGTCATAATCAAAGTTGTGCTCAGACAGCTGGAAGGGTGAGGGCGCCTGAGGCTGGTGGGGCTTGGTTGAGTTGGTCCCCAGTTGATTCTTGCCCAAGCTGTGTGGCCTCAGGAGAGTCACCCCACCTCTCTGAGCCGCAGTGGCCCCATCTGTAAAATAGGGCAGCCACGGTACGCTCTGGGTGGTTGGGGAATTCAGGGAACCGGGAGAGTGGCTGGCTGGGTCTGGGTATGCAGTCGGTGCTTAATAACCAGCCTGTGTGACTGTGGCCATCCGTCTGGGCATTGTACTATCTGTAAGATGAAGTGGAATTTAGTATTCCTGCCCATCAAGCTTCGGAGTGCTGAGGCCCCCAAGCCTAGGACTGGCATTAGGTCTGGTGAGGAGCAGAGGATGACCCTCCGCCAGGCTGTCCTGTTTGCTGGACCCCCGAGCCTTGGCTTGGTCTTCCGGGATGATCTTCGTCAACTCAAGAGTCCAAGTGTCCAGTCCTGCCCCCTCGCCTTTGTCCCAGAATGTCTCCACCACCACGTCCTCCTGCGGGGATGCCTCTTCCGGGAAGCTCACTGGCTCAGTCCACTGCCAAACCTGGAGATCGAGGGGGAGGGGTGTGGTCAAGGCTGTGGACGGGGGTCTCATTTCCCATCCACACAGACTTTGCTTCCCAAACCTCCATTCAGCCCCCTCTTAGGAAGAGCTTTCCCATCGCTCTTCCGGAATTGTCCGACCCATCTAATGGGCCATGCTTAGGCAGGAACTACTCCCACCCTGTCCCTTGGGATGGGGGGGGGTGTTATCCTGGCCCAGCCAATCAGATCATCCCACTTCACACCCAGCTCCAATGCTACGTTCAGAATTGGGCATGTGACCTAACCTAGCCAATCAGGGATGGCCCTGGGACTTTGGGGAGAGTTGAGAGGAGGCGAGGGAAAGATGCCCTGTTTCAAGCCTTGGCCTGCTAACTGCAAGGCCAGTGTGTCAAACCCACCAACCACGTCAGAGTAGAAAGACGAGACTGCACCTCTAAAGAGTTTAAGTCTCAAAACCTTAAGGGGTTCACTTTGCTCTGCCCTACGGATTTGCCAGGAGTTGGAAAGGACTTGGTGGCAGTGTGTGTATTTTTTGTGCCCCCTGGCAAGAGGAGGTCTGGTGCCCCAGGAGCCTCTCTGCTACTGGGGGTCAGGGGAGAGGGGGTGGGCGCTGCTCGGGAGAGAGGACAGCAGCAAAGTGAGTTCGTGCCTCATCTCTGGATCTAGCCTTCGTGGTCTTTGTCCTTTGAAGCCACTTTGGTCCTATTTGTGTGCCGAGGAGATGACTGGCAGGTGGCTCCTCCCAAGGGCTTTGCCTACCCGTCTAGCAAATAGGAAGGGTTTGGGAGCACTTGTCTGGGGTGCACAGGGCAGGGGATTCAGGGAGACTACGATGAGCAAATGCATGCACAGCCGTTGCCTGGCAGAGCCCAGAGAAGGATGGGTCCAGCAAGGTGAACCTAGAATTTGAAAAGGCATGCTTACCTGCTTTCCCTGGCTGCTGGGGAACGCCACGGCGGTGCTGGCATAGGGTGTGGGCAGGGGTGGGCACAGGCACCGCACAGCCCTGAGAGGGAAGAGGGGACCGGTTAGAGGGACGCGTTTACATGTGCTCTTCCGCTGTCATTGTCCCGACGTAATGCTTTCCCTTCTGACGTCCTTTTCATGGTTTCGGCCTAACTTTTGTCATCCCGGTGAGGTTAAATCTTCATTGAGGATGAAGATTTGGGGAGGGGCTGGGATCCGAAAGACCTGGGTTCAAATCCCAGCCCTGGGTCATGCCCTGCCCACTCGTGCCCCAATTTCCTCCTCTGCAAAATGGTCACAAGCAAGTACCCACTGGTTAACTGCCACCGTTCCCATCACTCGTCCCGGTCCCCAGCGGGGAGGACAGCAGGTTACCTGTTCAGGCTGAAGTACCCGAGCACACCCAGGATGAGGACGCTCACGAAGCTGCCCAGCGACGCCAGGAGGATGGACAAAACAGAAACCTGAACTTCTGAGGGTGGGAGAGCTCAGGTGTAAGAGGCAGCCCTGACCCTTGAGGGCATGGGAGCCAATAAAAGCGATGGGGTGAGGGGGTGGGGTTGGATCCATCAACTCTCTGCTAACTGTGGCATGCTAAGGGCCTCTCTGTGCCTCAGTTTCCTCATCTGTACTATGGGGACCATGGAACCCTGCTGCCCAGGGGGCTGGGGTGATAGAGTGCTCAGGGTATGGCCACCAGCAGTAGCTACAGGCTGAGCCCTGTGACTTCTGCCCCTCTTCCCCCACCCCATACTCCCAAACCCCTGCTCAGTCCAACCCAGGCCTGGCCCTGGTCCTGCTGAGGCCCAGGCTCATGCCAGGACAATAGGCAGGCTCTGTGGTAAGCAGGGGGGCGGGCGGGGTTCCAAATCTCCATTCAGTCATCTACTCCTTCACTACTCATGGCCCCCTCCCACAGCCCCTATAGTTTGCCCAGAGCCCCAGGCTGAGGGAGGGCAGAGTGAGGCCCTAACACACTCCCCCCAGGGGGCAGGGCAGGATGCAGGGTGGCAGCAGTGGGTGTCGCCCCCAGGGAGGCAGCAAGGGCTTCTGGGAGGAGGGAGTTTTGGAACTGGCTGTTGAGGGATGACCTCTGGCAGGAGTTGGACAACTAGGAAGGAGGGCATTCCCAGAGAAGCCCCCACCCAGTGCAGGAGAAGCTTCACCAGGAAGACTGGAGAAGCAATGCTGGGGGCAGACCCGGGGAGACCCCACTGGAGATGTGGGGTGGGGGCAGCACAGCCGGGTCAACAGGGCAGAGGACTGACCCCCCCCGGCCCCGCCCGCTCACCGATGATGAACTTCTTCCGCTCGCTCCAGGGCCCGGGCCCCACTGCTGTGTCCGCTCGGACCCGTACAATGTAGTTCACGCCGGGCCACAGCCCGTGGAGGATGGCCTGTGTCTCTGTGGCATTCACTGCGTGCTCTGCAGGGATGAGGGGGCAGGGAGGAGACTCTGGGACCAGGGGACCCCTCTGCTCCCCAGAAGCTAAACTCAAGCCATGGTTTACCACACCTCGACTCAGCTCCCACTGGGCAGCCATGGGGAGGGGAGGGGCACACTCACCTGTCCTTGCCCCTTAAAAGCAGCAGGTCCCGTCCTACCCCAGGGCCTTTGCACTGGTGGTTCCAGCTGCCAAATACACTTCTCCCAGATACCCACGGGTTTCCTCCCTCACCTCCTCGCCCTTTGGGGTTTAGAGCTAGCTTTGTCCTCCTCAACCCCGGGGTCCGCCCAGAGCCTCAGACAAGAGCCAAGCCCACACGTCCTCAGAAGGCGCTGGTGGAGTTGAAGAGGTCACACATTACAAATAAAACCATTCCTTCAAACCTCTTAGAATGAAAGGGGAGTTGCTGGCTGTCTTCAAGAGGGTAGTCCTAGAACCCTAAATTCATATTCTTTGACCCTGATTCAAGAGGAAAATGTCTCTTCATCAAAAGGAAATTGGGAGAAATTGGGACATTTAGCCTTCAGCACATTGACTGTTGACTACTGGGTTTTCAGCCGACAGGCTGCTCCCCGCACCCTGAATAAGACGCTACTCTGGGTTGGCTTGGTTTCCCCTACCCCCCCCCCAAAAAAAGGGGGTAAGCTAAAGTCATAACTCCTGTACCTGTGAGCCTTGCTTGTAAACCGCATCTTTAAAGGTGTGTCAGTTAGTTGAACATGAAGCCCAAGGTGAACAGCCTGGCTCTTAATCCCATCTCAGGGGTTGTACACAGGGCTGCTACCCTCACTCAAGGTCAGCAGTTCAACACCACCAGCTGCTGCTTGTGAGGCAGATGGGGCTTTCTACTCCCATAAGGTCTTGCCCTCTTGAGAACCCACGGGGGCAGTTCTACCCTGACCTGTAGGGTCACTGTGAGTCCGGATCGACTCAACAGCAGTGAGTATGGTTTGCGTTTCACAGAAGAGGAGGCGGACTCCGAGCCGAGCCAGCTGTCAGGAGGCAGCCACAAGCCCAAGGCTACCTGCGTTCAGAGAGCAAAGAAAGACCGTCCCCTGACTGGCCCTTCAGCACCCTGATTTCAGGCTCCTGGCCTCCAGGGCTGGGAGGGCATGTGTCCCTGTAGCTTCCAGCCACCCCGCGTGGAGTAAGTACTTTGTGACATCAGCCGCAGGACACCAGTCTGCCCACCGACTCCCACACAGTATCAGTGTCCCTGCCACACCATGTGGAGGTGGCCACGCTGGCGGCAGCAAGTCTGAGTCTCTAGTCTAGAGCCGAGTGGGGTGGCAGACCCGCCTGGGGATGCAGGAGCTGGGCTTTCTCTGCAGGGCTGCTGAGCCGGCAGGAAGTAACCATCAGGGGTGGGGTGAATGGTGAGGGGCAAATTGTGCAACGCTGCAGGAAGTAAGACTGCCCTGTGGGGGTTCCCCTGTGGCCAAATAGCCAAACACCACCCCCTGGATGCCTTCTGAGGGCAGAGATTTACTAACTCCCCGATCTGGAGGACAGCGGCCCTAACCCCGGGGGGCCAGCAGGGCCGGAAGCTCTAAAGGAGGATCTGTCCTCATGTCTTCCAGCCTCTGGTGGCCCCAGCTGGTCGTCTTCACTGGCCTGCCACCCCTCTTCCCGTCTCCTCCCATGTGGGCGTGCCCATCACATGGGGTCCTGGGCGGTATAGGATACTGTGGTGTCCAGCTTGGTGAGGCACCTCCTCTTTGGGTGCTGAGTTGCTGATCCAAACCTGATGCCCGCCAGCGTGACCGCAGCCAGCTGTCCTCGAACCATTGCCACCTGGCGGCCACCTCTAGTGCCTTTGAGTAGAACGGTCCTCCATCGGTTTACCGGTGGCCGGTTTCTGGAAATCAGGCCTTTCTTCCGTGGGCCCCTGGGTGGACTCGAGCGGCCTTTGTGTGGGGAGCCGCCCTTTTGGGATCTACCTGACAACATCTATCAAGACACCATTTCCAAATGAGGCCACCTTCCCAGGCACAGGGGTCAGATCTTTGACATACCTTTTTGGGGAGGAGGTGGGCTGAGGGGACACAATTTAGTTCATGATAGGGGGCCTTCCTGTGACGTTTTTCTTCCTAAGCTGGGGGCAAATGATTTCTGGGCTTCTACTAACTGAAAGGTTAGTAGATTTTGACCCACTGGGCGGTACCGTTGAAGAAAGGTCTGGTGACTTGCTCACATGAAGACAGTGGCCCAGGAAGCTCTCCGGGGCTTGTGGAACTGTCCCACAGGGGGCCAGGAAGCACCCTCAGTGCAAGGGCCGGGGTGAGCGGCCGGAAGAGACAGCGCAGGAGTCCAGGCTTGTCTTCCAAGCACTGAGCAGGCCAAACCCCCTCTCCAAGCCCCAGTGTTCATATCTGTCACCCACCCAATGGGAGTCAGTTGCTGATAGATGCGAGGGAGGGGTTACCAGAGCCATGGGGCCCTCCCATCAACACTGAGAGCATAGGCTGAGCGCTTCCTGAATACCCAGCCCCAGCCCCGCCCCTCCCAAGGGGCAGGGTAATCCTGGCCACAGTGCCTGGGGCACCCAGATCGGCTTTCTCTGGGGGGTTGAAAGCTTAAGACTCCCATTGGGACACCGGAGACCCAGAGAGGGATAGTGAGGTGCCCAGCATCCCATAAGCCAGGCAGAGCTAAGCCCAGACTGCTGCCTCCCCCACCCCCGCCGGCTCTTCTCTCTGGTCCTCCACATACCTGTTGCTTGGCTGCTGCCCTCATGCCAGTAGCTCACAGTGTGCCCCTTCAGGATGCCAGGGCAGGAGCTCAGCACCGACTCTGCCCAGTGCACCAACACCGAGTCTGCGCCGTGCTTCTTCACCGTGACGTGCTCCGGGGTCCCCGCCTCCAAGGCTGCAAGGGGAGCATTTCCTGGCATCCAGCCCTGGCACCCCCCAAGGACGGGAGGTACCCTGGCCTCAGAGAGAGGTGGCCGCGAGCCCGCTCAGCTGACTCCTACGTTATCCGAAGTAGCCCCCTCCCGTTGTGTGGAAAAGAAAGCCGGGACCTCATTCCGGCGTCAAAGCCCTGTCACCGGTGCCCGGTCCTCTAGGACCCTGGTGCTGCGATGTCCCATAACCCAGTCCCCTCTCTAGCCCAGTCCTTGCTTTATGTATATGAATCCTGGCTCCACCGCTTCCTAGTTGTCAGTTTCCCCTCTCAAAGCCTCAGTTTTTTCATCTATAAAATGGGACCACGCTACTCAGGGTGGCTTCACAGTCCACCACGCTGACCACTGGCCTGGGGCTGATGCACACGGATTGCTAGGTGCCATCATCGCAGTGGCCCCTGACTCACGGCGACCCGAGGCACAACAGTCCCCAGATGCCACCCGGTCCGGCACCAGCCTGCACTCACATGTGGGTTGGACCACCGGATTTTCAGGGGTTGCCTTTCTTTAAAAGATAGCCAGGCCTTTCTTCCTTCTGCGCGTGTCTTACGCGGACAGCCCGCTGGAACCTGCGTGGCTGCCCAGCCCCGGGCCCCCATCCACAGCAGAGCGCTGGCTGCGGCATCCACAGCGCCTCGAGTGTGAGTGGAACCTGAAGACCCAAGTTCACTGCCATCGAGTGCAGGCCGACTCAGGCCAACCCTCCAGGACAGCGGTGAACAAACGGCCTTGCAATTTTCTAATCCTCTATGGGAGTGGAAAGCCCGGACTTTCTCCCCAGAGCTGCAGCTGGTGGGTTTGAACTGCTGCCTTTGCCACCAGCAGAACAACCATAACCACTCTGCTATACCAGGGCTCGAGTCTCCCACCTGGAAGGCAAGAATTCTACCATTGCCCCTCCCGGCCCCCCATGCATAGTCTAAACCAAACCACAGCCACTGAGTCAATCCTGACTCAGAGTAAACTGCTCCCCGCCGTTTCCAAGGCTGTACATCTACAAGGGAGCAAGAAGTCTGATCTTTCTCCCCATGCAGCTGGTGGGTTTGAACTGCTGACCCGTCGTGTAGCTCAATACGCTAAACGGGCTCCTGGGCATACAATTGTCCGGGGCTGCCAGGCTGGTTCCAACTCACAGTGAGCCACACAGAATGGGACACCGCCCGTCGTGTGTCATCCACAACAGTTCCTCTCGGAGCCTGTCGCTGCAGCCACTGCGTTGGATCCGTCCCCTGGGGGCCTTGCTCGCTTTCCCTGCCCCTCCACTTTACCCAGCACGATGTGCTTCCCCAGGGACGGCCCTCTCCCGATGCCTCCAGATTGGAACCACATACCATTGCCCCAGAAGTGGTAGGTGGACAGGACGGTGGACCACGAAGTGGGCTTCTCTGGGTGGGAGGTGGCAAAAATGGTGAGGCGGTAACACCCTTCCTGGTCCATTGCCTCTGACGGGCTCCAGCTGTGGGTCACTGGAAGAATGGCCAAAGGCTAGGTCAGTAAGAAGACTGTGTTCCCACCTCTGCCTCCCCCACCCAAGAACTCCTATTCATGCTTCAAAGCCCGTGCGTCAATGTCTCCTCTTCCAGGACTCCGTTCCTACGGCCTGCTCTTAACCCACCTTCCTTCTCCAGCTCTACCTTGGCTCCAAGGGGCCAGAGTGCCTGCACCCTGCAAGCTGAGGCTCCTTGGGGCCCTTCAGAGCCCGGGAGAGATGGCGGGAGAGCAGGAGCATGTCTGGACAGCAAGCCCCACCCCTCCCCTTTCCTTTCAGCAGCCTTGTGAATAATTTGTCACCCGTGTCTGGGGAGTGGCCACCTTCCCCAGCGCAGGTGACTGTTGAACAAACACCCTGGGATGTGTGATTCTCATTACTCAGGGTGCGACCTGCCCGGGCCTGAGCCCTGAGCCTCCAGACCTGCTTGGGTGAGAGAGAGCAGGCTAGCCTCAACCTGTCCCCGCTGCTTTGTGACCTGGACCAAGGGGAGCCGTTATTCTGGGCCACGGTCACCCTGCATGGACCCTCCCTGGACTTGAGGCAGTCGGGGTGTGAGGGGGAGGCAGAGGTCCGACTTCCCATACCCGTTCCGGCCACGGGCGCCATCAGGTTGCAGGTGGGACGGCTCCTGCCATGGCCGTGGGGCTGTGTCTCGATGCAGTACGTTGTGGCCTGATCCTGGCCTGCCCAGTGCATTGTGGTCCCCTGGGCGCCGACACTGATATTCAGAGCTCCGGGGTCTGGAAAGGGAGGAAGGGGTATGGGGAGAAGCACATTAGGGGCTGCCCCAATCCTCCCTCAGGCCCAGCCCTAACCCCACCAGCTGAAGCCTGTGTCTGGCTTCGTGGGCCCCACACTGGGTACAGATGAAACAGCAGCAGGGCATTGGCATGCCGCCCCAGCCAGCTCATGGGCACCCTGTCCCAACAGCCCACTGTGGCACCCTGCCTTCCACTGCCAGCCAGCGCACCACTCTGGGTCTCCCAGATGCCAGCCACCCACCACACCCCGCCTACCAGAGGGCAAGGCCCAAAGGGTGAATGAAGGTGCATTGGGGTCCTCTCCAACCCCCTGCACCCAGGCCCTTGCAGAGTTCTCGGGGATGTGGGTGCTGCGTCCATGACTGGGGATAAAGGCCTTGGATGGGGTGTGCTCTGTGTCCCAGGTCAACGCTGAGGGCTCCCTTGGCTGTGAAGTGGGGCTGTGATGCTCCCATTTTACAGCTAGGGAAACTGAGGCTCAGGGAGAGTCACCGACTCAGGGCCACCCAACAAGGGCATGGCTTCTTTGCCCTGAGTCTGTCTTTTCGTCTCTAGACGGAGTCATGGTGACAGACCTCAGATGGCTGCTGGGGGCACAGCCTCCCCAGGCATGGGGTGAGGAGAGCCAGGCATTCCGCCTGGGCACACACAATAAACCCCTCAGTTATGGAGATAAACAGTATTTTAATACACTATTAAGAATAATATATATGAATGCAATGCAATATATATATAGAAATATATTTCACAAGAGCCTACGTCAAAGATGATCCAAATGCCTATCGGCAGATGAACGGGTCAGCATAGAGCAGTCTATGCATAAAACGGAAGACGGCCCAGCCGGGAAAAGGCATGACACTGAGAGCTGCCCCACCCCCACCCCAGACCCCACCCCACCCACTGCCCTGCAGTCCATTCTGTGAAGTCGGATGATCCTGTGGGACCAGAGCTGCTCCTGTGTGTCTCTGAGACTGGAGACCAGCGGTTCTCCACCTGGGAGCCGTGACCCCTTTGGGGACCGAACAGCCTGTCCCAGGGGTCGCCTGATTCGTAGCAGTAGCAACAAGACAGTGATGAAGTAGCAACGAAAATAATGTTATGGTTGGGGGTCCAGCACAGCATGGGGAACTGTATGGAAGGACCGTGGCCTGAGGAAGGTTGAGAACCGCTGCTATAGGTCTTTACAGGGACAGACAGCCTCCGAGCCGGCCGGAGGGTCTGAATGGCCAACTCCATGGTTAACTGCTTAACACATCATTCCCGCACTCACACTCCACATCACCATGGAGACGATGCTGGCTCACGGTGACCCCAGGAGACAGGGAGCACTGCCCCGTGAGTGACTGAGACCGGAGCTCCTCACTCAAGTGTGGAAAGCCCTGTCTTCTCTCAGGGGGTTTCTGGGGGTTTCAACTGCAGACATTTGGGATCGCAGCCCCAAATGTCACCGCCACACCACCAGGCCTCCGTTCCACAGCACTGGCTGCCACGTGGGCTCACCTCACAGAGCACAGGGGAAAAGACAGCGCCACCATGGCACGTCTCGTGTGGTCTCCTCTGTGTGGTCTGCCCAGGCTGGGCAGATGCCGAGAGACAGAGGGGACGAGGGGCTGGCCTATGGTGGGTTGAGAGTAAGTGCTAATGGGTAGCGGGTTTTCATGTGGGGAGGAGGAGAATGTTCCAGAACAGCACGGTGACAGGGCCAAAAAGTCAGAGTGGTGCACTTCAGAATGACTACATCCATTGTGTCTAGCACATTTGAACGTTTGTTGCCCTCATCATTCTCAAAACATTTGCTTTCTGCTTAAGCCCTTGGTATCAGCTCCTCCTCTCTGTGACTTTTACCCCAATCAATAAGGTGTATGTATGAAAAAAGGACGTATATGTATAAAAGCATAAAATGAATAAAGCATTCGGATTTTAAATAAAGACAGGCCCTAAGCCTGCCTCTTCCCGAGAGTTCCCTGCCTCGCTCGCCTCGCTCTGATCTTGGTCCTGGTCTCGATAAAACTTTATTGACAAGCGGGGCTTCGCTGGTGAGCTTGCAGGCTCCAGCAGGATAATACTGCATTGCACTGAGATGTTTCCTGGTTATTGAGTGCCGCAGCACGCCTCTCCACCCGACACACATGCTTCCTGTGTTTCTTAGGCCTGTGGCTCAGAGCAGGTGCTTGGCAGCAAGGGGCGCTCCCCCCCCCGCCTCAGAAGCACCTGTGTGGTCCTCAGCAGGAATGAGACAGGAGTGGCTGAGGCCAGGACCAAAGTGATTCTTCGGGAAGACAGTCACGTTGTAGGCGGCGCCCGAGAGGTTGAATCTTTCCTTCAGGAACCAGGTCTTGGTGGCCTTGGCCTGGCACGGGCAGGCCAACATGTGCAGGCTGGTGTGGTAAGTGACCTCTGCCGTGTCCCCTGGGTCTCTGAGGCAGCCCTCGGTCAGTGGGAGTTGAGGTGGCTTCTGTGAGGGGGAGAGGCAGCTTGCTGGGTCCGGTGGACAGACACCCGGACACAGCCCATGAGGAGAGACTCCCCCGGGGGCAACGCGGACTACAGGCACCCAACGTTTAAAATGTTTTTTAAAAAATCATAAACCGAATGCTGGCCAGGCTGCTGAGAAACTGACAGTCACCCCCCACGGACCGGTCTTGGTGGCGGTTCCGTCGGGCTGGCTCTGAAAGCTGGGGACCCCCAGGGTGTAGAGTAGGGCAGTCCTTGTGTGCTCTGGGGACACAGCCCCGCACTTACACAGGTGGGGTCACTAGGTCTTAGGCCCTCCTCTGTAAAACAGGCTGATCATACTATGCTTAATGAGTGACTTTGGACCAGAGAGCTCTTACTGCCCCCCTACCCCCAACCAAGATCCCTGGTATCATCAGTGCCCAGCTGGACCGGTCCACCCCTTCCTGGTCTCCTGCTTTCTACCTCACCCCCTATAGTCTGTCCCTGAGAAGCGGCGTGAACCCACCTGTGGCCAACCCTGCTCACACTCACTAACTCCACGTGACCCTCCCCGGCCCCCTACTCCTACCTGAGGGCCTCATGTCTCATCTCCCCCTCTTGCTCCCCTCCCTCCAGCCTCCTGCCCTTTCCTTCCATCCCTGCGCGAGGGCGCAGTTTCACACTGACCCCAGTACCTGCACTTGGAGGGTCAGCCACCGCCTCCCATTCGGGCGGAGCAGTTCCACGGAGCAATTCATCTTGAGTGGTGGCAGGATTTCTGCAAGGAGACACACACAGTGTGTGTTTGGCTGGGGGTGGGGATAGAGGCACCCACTCCCCCATGAAACCCGGCATCATCAGGGGGTGTAGAGAGTTTCCGGAATCAGCCACACACCCCCTTGGGTCCCCTTCCCAGCATCTGGGGCAAGAGGAGGAAACAGCTCTTGAGGCCCAGAAGTCAAGTGGGGGTCCTCTCCCACCCCTCACCTTCCTGGACCAGGTCCCTGTCCCCAGGAATAGCCATGGTCCCCGAGGTCCAGTTGCCCCAGATTCCCACATGGTAGAAACTCCCTCTCTGAGTCCCCGTAGCCAAGGCTTGGAGGCAGCAGGCCATTTAATGACCTCGGGCAGATGACTCCCCCTGAAGCTTAGTACAGTGGTGCCCACGTGAAAGCACCCAAAAGTGGGCACAGCTGGGCCCAGGGTGCGGGCGGTTTGAGGGTCTTCAGCCCAAGCCTATTAAAAAAAAACACCCCACCTTTTCCACCCACCTTCTTATTTCTGATTCGGATGCCTTATTTCTAAAACCCACTACCCTGTTTCCACAGCCCGCCCCGGGTCCCCTGGTCTGGGCGCTCTCACCTGCGGGGACACACACAGAATCACTCCAGTGGCTCCATGGCCCTTCAGGGGCCTGAGAACTGAGCTGCCGCCGCCTCCGCAGCTGGAATTCCTGCACGGCGTCCTTCTCCAGGGGGCCCAGGCAGGACTCTGCGGAGAGGCAGAGCCGGTGTAAGGCCACAGGGCTGTCCCACCGCAGGATGCCCAGAGCTGGGCACTGGTCATAGACATTGGGCACTCACTGAGTACCAACTGTATGCAGGGCGGTGGGCTGTCTGCTGGGGACATAGAGGGGTCAGGGCTGTCTGTGCCTGGGGGGCGTCCAAGTACATTCATTTCTGCCCATGGGCCACGTTGGAATCCCCTCCAGGCCACTTCCTAGAGAGTCTGCTCTCGGCCCGTGCCTTCTGGCCTCCGAGCATTTCGTTTCCAGACTTGGGGCATGGGGATCACCCGGTACTTAACGACAGAGCAGAGCAAGGCAGGCGGAGCCTGGCACTGGGCCCGGCATACGGCAGGGATTCAATCAGCACTAACGTGGTGCCCCTGTGGGTGGCATGATCATTCATTAGTCTCACCGAAGCTGGCGTCATCCTGAGGTCCACAGTGGCCCTAGAAAGAGATCACATTTACAGAAGGCTTGGTATGGTGGTGCTGGAAAACATTCATTGCTTCAGACTTTCCAAAACGCGTCTGCACTGCCCATCGGCATTCACCGGGGGCTGCCCGCGGGCACCAGTTAAAAGGTAGAAACCACATTCCAGTCCAGTAGCAGATGTATTAATAAACACCACGGGGTCTGAGCCTACACTGGGCACCACTCCACCGGCCCGGGAAATGACGCAGGCCACAGGGTGGATGAGAATCAAAACACACGCCGCTGAGTAAAAGAAACCAGACACCCGGGACAAGTGTGGTGTGGCCTCCCTTAGAGGAAATCACTAGCATAAGCACCTGCCAAGAGACAAAAGGTGGTGGACTGGGGGTTATATGCACAAGCCGGCAGCATCCGGACCGGAGGAAGGCTTTTTAAGAACCGTGGTCGGCCGAGGATGCACTCTTCCTTGCTGAGAGCGAAGAGGATGTGAAACACTTACTGCTGAAGGTCAAGGAGGCTAGGCTTCAGGATGGCTTACAGCTCAGAGGACCCACACCCTCACAACCGGACTCAGGGATCCCATCATGATCAATGGAGACAAGGCTGACGTTGCCAAGGAAGAGGTCTAGCTTGGATCCACAATCAGTGCTCGTGGAAGCAACAGCTAAAGGCTCAAGCGCCGCCTTGCATGGGGTCAGTGTGCTGCACAAGACCTCCTTCCGAGCGTTGGAAGTCAGGGTCTTTTCGTTGAAGACTAAGGTGCGCCCGACTCAAACCAGGGCGCTGTCCATCGCCTCCTGTGCATGTGCAAGCTGGACACTGAATATTGGCATTCCCAGAGACTGCCCAGAAAACAAACAAGCCAGTCTTGGAAGAAGTGCAATCAGGGTGCTCCTGAGAAGACTTCGTCTCATGCTTTGGGCGTGTCAGGGAGACCAGTCCCTGGAGAAGGACATGGAGCTTGGCAAAGAGGAGGGGCAGCGAGAAAGAGGAAGGCCTTCGAGGAGACGGACCGACTGACATGGTGGCTGCAACAATGGGCTCAAGACTCGAACGATCGTGAGGATGGCGCAGGACCAGGCAGTGCCATTCTGTCATGCGTAGGGTCGCTGTGGGCAGTGGCACTGACCCACATGGATGGGGGAGGGGAAATCGGGTTATTGCCTGGAGGGCCCTGCTTTCTGTTTGGGGCGATGGAAGCATTTCAGAGGCAGGCAGTGGTGACGGTTGTGTAATTCCTGTCACTGAATTGCACGTGGACCTCACTTATTGACACAGTGGGTTCCAAAGACCAGGCCATTCTTGGAAGAATTTGTGCTGGTTTGTGAAAAAGGAGGATGAGCACATCACAGCACAAGATGGAGGATGACTACAGCAATGCCTACCTGCCAAGTCACACCATGACATAACTGCCAAGTCACACCATGACATAACTGCCAAGTCACACCATGGCATAACTGCCAAGTCACACCATGGCATAACTGCCAAGTCACATCATGGCATAACTGCCCAGTCACACCATGGCATAACTGCCAAGTCACACCATGACATAACTGCCCAGTCACACCATGGCATAACTGCCAAGTCACACCATGACATAACTGCCAAGTCACATCATGGCATAACTGCCAAGTCACACCATGGCATAACTGCCAAGTCACATCATGGCATAACTGCCAAGTCACATCATGGCATAACTGCCAAGTCACACCATGGCATAACTGCCAAGTCACATCATGGCATAACTGCCCAGTCACACCATGGCATAACTGCCAAGTCACACCATGACATAACTGCCAAGTCACATCATGGCATAACTGCCAAGTCACATCATGGCATAACTGCCAAGTCACATCATGGCATAACTGCCAAGTCACATCATGGCATAACTGCCAAGTCACATCATGGCATAACTGCCAAGTCACATCATGGCATAACTGCCAAGTCACATCATTGCATAACTGCCCAGTCACATCATGGCATAACTGCCAAATTACATTGTTACATCATTACACGCTGCCATTACATCATGACACAACTGCCCAGTCACATCATGGCATGACTGCCCAGTCACATCATTGCCTCACTACATAACTGCCAGACTGCTGAGAATGTGGCCCAGCCAAGTCGTCGGACAGCCTTCACCATCACAACCCGGGTGAGCTAGCCTTGCACCTCAGTGCTCATTACTGCCAGATGGAAGTCACAAATGCGCAAAGTAGTGTATCTGTTGACTACTGTCAATGCAAAATGCCTGATAACAAGCTAGTCAAAAAGATAGTCACAAAGCGAGGCACGGGTGTATAAAAACTGAAATTGCAAAGGTTTTGTTATATGCATCTGATCATGATAAAATAGAAAAATTAGGGTTAAATAGCAAGCTACGTGTTACACCGATGGTTGTGCTTGAATTACGGTTCTGGCGAAGGAAACGGAAAGGACCCCAGACTGCCAAAGGGCACACACGTGTCTGGAAGAAGTACAGCCAGAGTGCTGCTCAGAAGCGAGGATGGCGGGGCGTGTTGTCAGGAGAGACCCGTCCCTGTCGAAGGACAGCACGCTTGGTGAAGCAGACGGGCAGCAAAAAGGAGGAAGCCCCCGGACAAGATGGACTGACTGGCGGCTCAGCCACGGACTCAAAAGGAACAGTGATTGGGGGTGGTGTGCGGGGCCGGGCGGGGTTCCTTCCGATGCTGGAGGGTGGCTCCCCCCGATGGCACCCAGCAACAACCTCTATGTCACCACAGTTTTCAAAACCCAGTATCAGCGAACTGAGCCCATGTTGAGCGATAGGATGAACAACCTGGATCCAGAACCTTCCATGGGACAATAGATGACATCAAGAAAAGCTGGCTTTGTCGATAGCAACAGGCCAGTGTTCGCGTCCTAGGCCTGGCCCGTGGCCCGAGGTCGTGTGAGATGCTAACAGTGGACAGAGCTGGTGAGAGGATGCATGGGTACTGTCGGTACTATTTTAGCAACGTTTCTGAACATTATTGTTAACATATTCCAGAGTCAAAGGTTATTCGAGAGATTATTTTAGGAGACAGGATGGTGACCTGAAAGTGTGAGGTGTACCTGCTCTAGGGGTTGGGGGTCAAGAGAGCTGAGTTCTGATTCCAGTCTGGCACACACACTCCCTGGGCCCCTAGAGAGACCCCTGCCGTCTCAGCTTCCTAGTCTGCAAATGGGGCTGAGCGGGTCACCTGCAGAGCGTGGCTGGGGAGCTCAAGCGGAAACATAAAGAGATGTCCTTCCCCCCTGGCTGAACCTGAGGGTCTCCTGCCCACTTACCTGATAGGGAACTGGATGCTCAGGGAGGGGCACAAGGTCTATCCTTGACCCTAAGAGAGGCCCAGTCTTGGAAGAGGAGACTGGCTGCCATTCAGAGGTGGGGGAGCGGGGGTTGTTTGGGGGCACCGAGAGGGTGTTTGCTGATGTTTTGTCGAGTGCTCAAGTGACAGAGGATTCTACGCTGCTCCTGAATCATGACGCGACTTTTCCCAGGGGGCATCAAAGTCACGTCCCACCACATGGCTCACAAAAATAAGGCTCTACATCCTACTGTGGTTGAGTCGTGACTGGGCTCTTAAAAACTCAATGGCAGCCATTGAAGATGCAGCTACAGGTCTCTTCCTGTCGAGACGAGCGAAGCGGGATAGAAATAGGAAGATGTGTGGAAACATTAGTCCGGTGGGTCGTGGAAACATTGGTCTCCACAACCCCGAGACCAGAAGCACTAGATGGTGCCCGGCCACCCCCCTACCCACCAACCGCCCTGAAAAGGGTCACAGTAGAATAGCGTTCTCAACCTGTGGGTCCCCTGATTCATAACAGTAACAAAACAACAGTTACAAAGTAGCAAGGAAAATACTGTTATGGCTGGAGGGTCACCACCACATGAGGAACTGTCTGAAAGGGTCGCGGCGTGAGGGAGGTTCAGGAAGGTTGAAAACGCTGCAGTAGAAGGTCTTGATAGAAACATATGGAAGAGATGGAGTCAGGTAGAGAGACCAGCAGGATGCCCACTAAGGTCCTGACCCTACAGACCCGGAACTGAACTCACACGTGAGTTAGACTCAGCAATCGTTTACATCCAAGGGGAAGCAGGTACCCAATGGCAATGCTCATAGAAGGAAGAATGAACTCCCTGCTGTCGAGCCCACGCAAGCCTATGAGACATAGTAGATCTGCCCCCATGAGCTTCCCAGAATGCAGCTCTTCCCAGAAGTACAATGTTCCCTCATTTCCCACAGTCAGTGGTGACTCCGAACTGCTGACCTCGCGGTTAGCAGCCCAAGGTGTAACCACTACGCACAACAGGAAACACGGGGAGGAAGTGGGATAAGCGATGGTCCGCTGAGGAGGCTGCATGGACCAGTTGACTCAGGATGCTGACACTGCAAGAGGTGAAACCGATCTGCTTTGTAAAACTTTCTGAAGGTCATCGGGGACTCTGGAAGGTGGTGTCTGTAATGACCGTACGTCACCTTATGTGACTGAGAAGTGGAGCGTTTTCGAATCTGCATAGAGAAACAGAACTAATGTGAAGAACATAGAAACGACCTTGAAGTAGACCTTGCCCCTGCCTGCTGTCCTACAAGAAAAACGCCCTGCTATCAAGTCGCTTCTAACCCATAGGGAGCCCCTGGACAGAGAAGGACAGTCCCTGTGGATTTCCAGGGCTGTCACTCTTTTCAGGAGGCAAGCGTCTCATCTTTCTTCTACGGAGCAGCCAGTGGACTCAAACTGCTGACCTCGGAGTAGCCCCGTGCAGAAGCCATCACACCACCAAGGCTCCTGATCGTCTTGCTAATCTTTGTGCACCAGCCTTGAGACCAAAATCTAAACCGTCACCCCAATCTCTAACCGTGAAGGAAAAAAACCCGAGACATCTGGTTTCTGTCAAAGTTGTGAACCAGTCTTTGATGTCACACGGGGCCCTTAACGTGGGAGGGACCGCAAATAAACCCTGGCTTCCCGCTGCCTGGCAGAGAGAAGGCAGGCATGAGCCTGACTCCCTCAATGACTGACCCTCTGCCCTGAGATTCTACTACCGCCAGCCTTGAACCTGAGCCACGAAGGACAGCTGCCAAGCTTGCGGTCAAGCCTTCTTCCCCAGACCGCTCTTCAGAGGGACAAGCTGAAAGTCTGAAATTGAGGCGCTAGTCATGGAACGAAATTGCAATTGCTGGCTCAGATGCCCCCGTTCTAAATGAATGTCTTGGCCTCTTACGCGTGCCTGGCACGGCTACCTAGCAATAAATACATCGGCTCTAGGCACGCCAGGGGGCTGGTTATTCTTAGCTTCTTTGGGAAACAAAAGCCTGAACAGTGGGCAGGGGCCGTGAGTCCTTGGAGAATGGGTGAGTGGAAGGACAGCTTCCAGGAAGAGCAGCCCTGGCCCAGGGCCCGGCAGGCTGGACTTTGTTTGGCAGGTAGTGAAAGGGAGAGGAAATCTCTCAGCCGGGCGGGGTGGGAGGTGGAAGAGCATGGATAAAGCAAGAAGGCTAAGAAAGGTCACCCCGCCTGGAGGAAGCGCAAGACTGGCGAGGGCCAGCTGGGCCTGGCTGAGCCCCAGGCAGCCCTCCGGAGGCTCACAGGGCGTCACGCAGGGGTGTGAGCTGAGCAGGGGAGGCCACGGTCAGATCCAGGTCTCGAGGGGGGGGGGGGGGGGAGGCTGGGACAAGAATGGAGGTCAGGTGAGGGGAGGTGACAGTATGGAGATGACGAGCATAATTTGAGGGGGGAGGGGACTCTGGGGACTGGGGGGCCAAGGCCCATCTGTGACAGGCCAGAGCATAAAACTCACCAACTTCCACGGGCTGCCAGCCGTCCGGCGCTGGAACTGCACCTCGGCCCCATCCTGGTCGTCTGGGATCTTCCACTGCAGGAGCAGCTGGCCTGCTTGTCGGGACACCTGGACATGGCTCCGAGGAGGAGGGTCATACTTCACTGGAAGCAGAGGTGGGGGGGGGGGGATAGCCAGGATGTGTGTGACTTGGTAAGTGCCACTTGGGCCAGGGAGCCCTGGCGGTGGCGGTCAGCAGTTAGAGAACACCAGCCGCTCTTGGGAAGATCGACAGCCTTGGGAACCCTAAGGGAGCTGCTCTGCTCTGTCCTGTAGGGTCACTGTGAGCCACAATCCACTCGATGGCAGTGGGTCTGGTTTGCCTGGCCCAGGGTCTCCGGCCAAACACTCTCGAGTGTGCATGAGGGACACCCCGACAGTCTATGCCTGGGAGTCTATGTAGACACAGGACCTCATCAGCACTGATATTTTTGAAATATGAACACCCATTGCTAGCGCAGCCGGGGCAAGAGAGGGCTTTTTGCAGATTGTAGCGAGAGGGTACCATTAAGCTCTGTCTCCCTGGAGGGCTGTGGAGGACGTCTTACTGAGCGACTTTGACCATTTTGCAGACCCCTTAAAAGGAGCCCAAGGAGAGACATTGATCATCCTTTCTGCACCTTGATCAAACCATACCTGCTCCCACACAGGGCCTTTGCACATGCTGCACCCTCTGCCTAGGACACTCTCCCCACTTTTCCTCCTGCTGGATGCTTTCCGGCGCCACGGGGACAGGGGCAGGCGAGGCAGGAGCATGTAAGTGCAGCATTGGAGCTCGTCGTGGTGTGTAGTCTTGATATTTGGTTCCTAGTAGATGTTTTTGCATTACACTGGACTTTTAAAAATATCACGTGAAAGAAGTTTGAACTCTAGTGGTTTTTGTCAGAAGCTGGAAAGAATCTGGAACCATGAAGAAAACACCCCTCTGGGACTGAACGTTGAAGGGAGTCTGAGAGCAGGCTGAGATGCTTGCTAGGTGACCACCTGGATCCACTTGCTGAGTGGCAGTGGGAGAAATGCAGCAATAGAAAGACGGGTTGAGTCTGGCCACTGACACCGTGGACTCGGTTGACAGGAAAGATGAGAGTGGGTTGACTGGTCTGAAGGTCATGACCCAGCACAAGGGGCTGGGGTTGTTGAGAATTTGTGATGGGGCCATGGTCTGAAGGTGAGGCAGTCAATGGACACCCTGTGAGGCTAAGAGAGGCAGCCCACGTTGAGTTGACCAGAACCCGACCAGATGAAGAGAAGATTTTTGAGCCTGTGAACTGGTGCATTTATGGATGGCCTGTCCTGTTTGACTTTGCTTATGGATGCGGATTTCACAAAGTTCCAACTGGAATGAAGATGCTTCACGTCGAAAAATATGATTGTCTCCTCAGAGCACTGGGTTGATGTAAGTGGGCAATATAGAAATTGGAAACCCAAAATTGGGGGGATAAAGGCCAAAAAACATATATATCACATGAAAATAGCACTTGTTCCTAGTGGTGCTGGTGAACAATATCCATATTACCAGGGACTGCCAGGAGGACCGGCAGATCTGTCCTGGAAGAAGTACAGCCAGAGCGCTCCTGAGAGGCAAGCAGGGCAAGACTCCGTCCCACATACTTGGGACATGTCAGGAGAGAGTCCCTGGAGAAGGACACCGTGCTGGGTAAAGTGGAGGGGCGGCGAGAACGTGGAAGGCCCTGGGTGAGACGGACAGACGCCGCGGCTGCCTCCGTGGCTCAGGCGTAGGACCATGTGAGGAGTCCGCAGGAGGGGCGGGGTTTTCTTCTGTGGTGCGGAGGGTGGTTACGACTTGGAATCTTCTGGAAGGCCCCGCACCACCACAGCAGTGAGTTTTGCAGGGATTTCACCTGTTACTTTGTGTCGCCCACAAAGATGTGCTGTAAGCCCCAGCTGCTGTGCCTGCCTTGGACTCCTCTTTGTCCGTTCATCCCTTCTGAGATATAAAAGAGGTTCCCCCAGCAGCCGAAATGGGAATGAGAGATGCCAAGCCAGGCAGAGATCTCTAAGCAGATCAGGAAGCAGGAGCTGAGAGTCGAGAACCTTCCTCCAGAGGCAACAGAGAGAGAAAGCTTCCCCTGGAGCCGGCGCTTTGAACTTGGGCTTCCAGACTGCTGAACGGTGAGAGAATACATTTCTGTTTGGGAAAGTCACCCTCTGGGGTCCATCTGGTGTTGCAGACAATGCGCAGTGCGGAGGCCTCACTCACCTGACTCCAGGACCAGCGTAGACAGCGGCCTGGCGGACCTAGCCCACATCCCTACGACTGATCAGCAGACAGCAAACAGCGCTTGCTGAATCGATCCCGATTCACAGTGGCCGTCCTCTTTATGGGAGAAGATTGCCAGCTCTTTACTCTCCTGGGGCCGCCAGTGGGCTTGAACTGCTGACCTTCTGGTTAACCAGTGAGTGTTTGAACCATTGCCCACCAGGGCTCCTGGCGGTAATAGTCAAGGTGTAAAGTAGGTCTGCTGCATGCATGTGGTTGGGTCTCGGGAACAGATCTAAAGACCCCACAAGGCCCCTCTAGCTGGACAGCACTCGGGACAACCTGCACAACCTCAGGACCAGGAGGAGGGGATTTCTGACTCGAGGGTGGAAGGCTCAGTCGTGGTACACATGGTAACAGACGTGACAACTCCAGGCAGGAGTGACAGAACCCCCAGGTCCAGGCGGGGAACTCAAGACTTTTCTGGGGGAGAGTGACCTGGGGAGGGGGTGGGCAGGGGTCCCACAGGGTGCTGACCCAAGTTGTAGAGCTGCAGGGAAATCCTTGGTGATGTCTCCGTGGTGTTTCTGACCCGAGACTCCACCCAGAACGTGACATTGCGAAGCACTGGCACGCCGTCCTGATCGGAGAACTGCAGCGTGGTGGCCGAGCCCACAGCAAAGTGGCAGCAGCGCCCGTGGCTGACACTGCAGGGAAAAGGTTGTCAGGGATGTCAGCAGCTATGGCAGACATTGTGTTTCACCTCCCAGCACCCTCTTCTGCCCTTTTGCGTCTTCCTCCCACTGCAGCCTATGGTGCCTTCAAGGTTGGCCTGGGACTTGGGGGTGCCAGAGCCTCTCTGCATGGGCAGCAGAGGGAGAAGGAAGGAAGGGATGGATGGATGGATGGATGGATGAATAGATGGATGGGTAGATAGATGAATGGATGGATAAATGGGTGGATGGATGGACAGGAGGATGGATGGATGGATGGATGAATAGATGGATGGGTAGATAGATGAATGGATGGATAAATGGGTGGATGGATGGACAGGAGGATGGATGGATGGATGGATGGATGGATGGATGGATGGATGGATGGATGGGTAGGTAGGGTGGATGGATGGACAGGAGGATGGGTGGATGGGTAGGTAGATGGATGGATAGGTGGGTGGATAGAGAGATGGGTAGATAAATGAGTGGATGGATGGACAGGTGGATGAATGGGTGAGTGGGTAGGTGGATGGATAAATGGGTGGATGGATGGATGGATGGATGGATAGGGGTAAGTGGATGGGTGTGCGGATGACTGAATGAGGAGTAAAGGTGAAAGAAGAGCTAGGGACCTTCAGTGCCATCCACTTTAGGGTGCTCACCCCCACATCATGCTGACCCCACATCATGGAGGCCCAGCCTGCAATCTCAGATGAGAAACTGAGGCACGGAAAGGCATAAAGACAAGGCCAGTCCGGGCACCTAGGAGCAGGAGCCAGGGCAGGATGGTGGAGGAGGTTTGGGGATCCTCACCAGCACCTCAGGAAGTGGCTGACCCCGATCGAGGGCCCCTCGTACTGCCAGGAGCACTCGTAGCTGGCGCCGGCGCTGAATATCCGGTAGCAGCTCAGGTTCCGGGGCCCCAAGGCTGAGACTGAAGATTCCAAAGGTTTGAGAATGGGGGAGAGGGGGCATGCATCTTTGTGACATTGATGTAATCTGGTGTCCCCTCAGCCCCAACCTGTGGTGGTTCCCAGCATCCTCCCTGCCTCTCCTAACCTCCCTCCCCCATCTCCCTGCTCCTCTGCTCCAGCCTCCTGGCTGGCTGGTCCCCAAACACACCAGCAACTTTCCTTCCACAGCGCCTTTGAAAGGGCCTGGACCCCACCCCCACAAGGCTTTACTTTCTCCGATGGCAAGTTTGTTACAATGAAAGAGATACAAATGGAGGAACACGCAGGAGGAGGTTTACCAGGATGCTCCCAGGACAGAGCTCCCAGTGGCCAGAAAGGATGCTGCCTCTTTCACCACCCAGGAAGCCCCAGGTGATCTTGACATTCCAGTTTGTCCCGAAGAGGCTCCTCCTTCACCACCTGCAACCCCAAAGTGGCCCTCCTGTTCTCCCTGTGACTGCTCATTGAGTGCAGTCGATGGGTTCACGGGTCTGCATCTGTACCCCAACCCCTCATCCCCCAGTCCATCTGTCTGTCCACCCACTCATCCATTTAGGCTAGGACCCTGGGAGGTCAGCCGGACCCACAGTGGATTCCATCTAGTCTAGAATTGTGTCTGCTTATAGTCACTGCTCAGTAAATCTTTACGGAACAGCCACCTGGATTAAGTACCTGCTCAGTGGCAGACTCTTGGCAGGGGGCATTCTAAAGTAAGGTGACTAGACGTCCCGCTTTTGGCGGGACAGTCCTGATTTTTAACAATTTGTCCCGTGTCCTACGGCATTTTTTTTAAAGTCCCTATTTTTTGAAAGAATGCACAACAAGCTAGGGTACATGGTTTTCGGCTGCCATGTGGCTATTTCTCCAGGATATGAGTTTTATCAATGGTGCCCCGCTGGTGTCGCTTTCCCAATGTTAAAATCTGGTCACCTTAAACATAAATGCTCCAGCAATGGCTGCCTGGGCCGGCGCTTGAACTGTTTGCCCCATGCACTGACCCATCTGAATGGACTCAGACAGAAGGCCATGCATGACCTTGCAAGGGAGACGTAGGTTTAGAGTGGTTGACCACTTGTGGGTCAGGGCTCCCTGGAACCCAGGTCGAGCTGGGTCTTTGGCAGGTGGGAGGAGGCTGAGGGAAGGGGTTGTGAGGATGGGGTCATGCTGAGCCCATTTTGCACGCCCCTCCCGAGACGGTCCCAAACCTGAGTCTGTGTCCAGGTACGGTGGGTCCTGAAAGCAGCACCTGCTGGTTCCACAGGCTCCAGCTGCAACAGATATAATGATTCTCCATAGGTGAGACTTCACCTGTGAGCCTGGGCCTTGGGGAGTATCTGCATGGCCACCCTCTGTCCACCCATGTACCTACCCACCCAGCCAGCCATCTCTCTATCCAGCCGCCCACCCACCACCCATGCACCCACTCTGTGGTCATTAATTCATCCCTCCATCCACTCACACACTCACCCATCTATTCACTTACTGGGTTTTGGTTTTTATGGTTTTGTCGGCATGTTCTTCACATATCGTACCATGTAATCGTTCGATCGTGTCAAGATCTGTGCAATCCTCACCACAATCCATTTCAGAGAATTTTCTTCTCGTGCTTATTGTTGGCAGCTTACTATCACCCCCCCCCTTATTCCCACCCCCCATCATCCTACCCTGCCATGCCCCCAGGTGTTCTCAATCCAGTTACTGTCTCTGTCGATTTACCTATCTGGGATTTCATGTGCAGATAATCGTACAAATCACAACTAGGAAGCACACAAACCAAAAGCCAATGACACACACTCCTGGGGCGAGGTCCAGATCATATGGCAGGGCCAGACCCAGCTCACGAATACATATGGTAGCCCACTAAAAGGGAGCAGGGGTGAAAAAAAGACATGAATAGCTAGGGGAACAGGGCACTAACCCACACAGGGGGAGGGTGTTGACTGTGTCTCCCCAGAGAAAGAGGGACCAGACTTCAACCCGGAGCTCCAAGACAAGAACGCAACACACTGACATGAAACAGGGAACCGATAGAGAGGCCTGAGGAGCTGGCCCCATTGCCAACGAAGTGGACACCACCACCCTCCCTCCCAGAGAAATTCACTTCAGAGGACAGCACTGAAGCTACAGCTCAAGAAGAGGAACGTGTCTGATCAGAGCACACAGGAGCCAACGAGGGGGTAAGGGGGGAAAAAATAGTGAAGCAGAACCTGGCTCACCAAGCCCTGAGGACAATGCTCCTGCTCAGAGCAGCAATGCACAGAGACGACCACAGGGCCGGCCCCCCCATGGAACACACTGACCCATAGCACCACAGGGGACAACACTAGAGACACACGGCGGGAATTGTGCCCCCCCTGAGCTCACTACACCGAAGTCAGCCACTGGGGGCGTGGAGCAGAGCAACTGCGGGGAGCAGAGCAATGAAGTCCCCAGAGATAGATGTGGAGCCAGGGCATGGCACCCCACCAGACTGGACTGGAAAGCACTCATAAAGGACAACAAATAGACCCTGAACTATTTATAGGGTTGTTGTTGTTGCTACTGTTTTATTTTCTATTGTTGCTTCGTTGTACTCGGTCTTGTGATGGTACATATTGTCACTGCATGTCTACCTGGAAGGGATAGGTGGGACAAACAAGCCGGAAGAGAGAACAATGGGAAGACAGTTCTGGGGGGGGGGACACAGGAGAGGGGAAGGCGGGGGTGGGGTGGGGAGTGGGTGTTAACAAACCCAGGGACAAGGGAACAACAAGTAATCCAAAATCAGTGGCAAGGAGGGTGTAGGAGGTCTGGTAGGACTGGATCAAGGACAATGTAACCGAGAGGAATTCCTGAAACCCCAATGAAGGCTGAACATGATAGTGGGACAAGAGGTAGGTACAAAGAAATAGAGAAAAGAACTAAGAGGCAAAGGGTATTTATAGAGATCTAAATACAGGCATGTACAGATGTAAATATATTTATATACGACGAGGGGGAAATAGATCTATGTACATATATTTGTAGGTTTAGTATTAAGGAAACAGATGGACAGTGGGCTCTACTCAAGTACTCCCTCAACACAAGAACACTGTGTTCTAACAATTCGAGAGTCTGAGATGCTCACCTTCCTGGCACGATCGCTAAAGACAACGGGTGCATAAGCAAATATGATGAAGAAAGCGGATGGTGCCCGGCTATCAAAAGATATAGCGTCTGGGGTCTTAAAGGCTTGAAGGTAAACAAGCAGCCACCTAGCTGAGAAACAACAAAGTCCACATGGAAGAAGCACACCAGCCTGTGTGATCACAAGGTGTCAAAGGGATCAGGTATCAGGCATCAAAGACCAAAAACAATCATAGCATTGTGAATGAAGGGGAGTGCATGCAGTTGCCCATCTGAGGGCAATTGGACATCCCCTTGCAGAAGGGTCGGGGGGAGGAGATGATCCAGTCAGAGTGCAGTATAGCAATGATGAAACATACAATTTCCTCTAGTTCTTGAATGTTTCCTCCCCCCAAATATCATGATACCTTACAAATCCGGCTGGACCGGAGGATGTACAGTGGCACAGATAGGAAATGGAAACACAGGGAATCAGGAGAGATGAACCCCTCAGGACCAGTGGTGAGGGTGGCGATACTGGGAGGGTGGAGGGAAGGTGAGGGAGAAAGGGGGAACAGATTACATATAACCTCCTCCCTGGGAGACTGACAACGGAGAAGTAGGTGAAGGGAAACATCTAACGGTGTAAGATATGACAAAATAATAATAATTTATAAATTATCAAGGGTTCATTAGGGAGGGGAGAGTGGGGAGGAAGGGGTAAAAATGAGGAGCTGATACCAAGAGCTCAAGAAGAAAGTAAATGTTTTGAGAATGATGAGGGAAACAAATGTACAAAAGTGTTGGCACAATGGATGCATGTGTGGATTGTGATGAGTTTTAAGAGCCCCCAATAAAATGATTTAATTATTTTTTAAAAGCCAATGACGAGGCAAACAGAACAACCTCAATCAAAGAGAAAGCAGAACGTATTACAACTTTAAACTGAGTCCGAAGGGAGAGCAAGTGATAAGGTTGTAACCGAACTCTATCTGCCGTCACCGACTTCACAATGCCCTGTGCAACTGCAAGGTTCTTCACACCCCTCGACTGTGGTCAGAAGGGACTCACCCCGAAGTTTAGTCCAGGAGGGGGCCCTGCAAGTGGACGAGGGGCTTCCACTGTCACCCATAGCGTTCTGCAAAGTCAGCGTTCATAAATTAAGCTCTGATACCATTCCCTCTGTCACACTTGGATTTTACTATTTACAATCCTTGGATCACACAGGCTGCTGTGCCTCTTCCCTGTGGACTTAGTTGACGCCTCGCTCAGATGGCTGCTTGTTTGAAGACAAGCCTTTAAGATCCCAGACGCCATTCTTTCTGAGAGCCGGGTGCCATCTGGTTTCGTCACCACAGGATGCCCTATCAGTCATGTCCTCAGAGAGCTCTTCATGGGAGCAAGCAGCGGGAAGGGCCATGTCATGTGTGTTCTTAGATTGGGGCTAGACTAAAGTATGAGCCCCAAACTCATTTCATAGATCTATGGTTTATCTATGTCTCTGGTTGACTTTAGAGACATCAGTATTGTTTTATGATAGAGGATATTATACATCATACCCCTGGGGCATAGGCAATTAATTCTATCGATAGTGTCATTAGTTCAGCCAATTCACCTACTCTTTCATCATTCATTCATTCATCCATCCATCCATCCATCCACCCACTCAGTCGTCCATCAACCCATCCACATCCCACCCACATCCATCCCTTTGCTCTGCAATCCACTACCCCTACCCCACCCCCAGCCCTTGACCTCATAATTAAATCCTCCAAGTGGAGACTGAGAGACAAGTGGGGCCTCTCTGGGGAGCTCACCCCAGAAGAAGAAAACCCCAGAAAGAGGACAGCCTTGGGAGGAAGCTGAGAGAACAGGGGTGTGGCTGTCCCATCCACAGCGTCTGTGCCAGAGTCGAGGGCGGGTGGAATGGCAGCTGGGTGCTGAGAGACTGGTACTGCCAGCCTGAGCCAACACACTGAGCCACACAGCATTGGACATCTCAGGCCATCCGGGGGGCGAGATAACCTCCCTCAGCGGGGGGGTCAGCCCTGCCCCCAGGAGTGCTAGAGTCTGTCAGATGTTGACCTGGGTGCGGGGTCAGGCTGGGGTAATTAGAAACCATGAAGGAGAAGGCAGCCCCCAAGAATCAGTCCTGTGTGGCTCGATTGTGGGGAGAGGGGCACTCGGTTCTGTCCTCCAATCTCCCTCTCTGCCAACACAGCCCCCCACCCCAGGGTCTGCTGCCTGCCCTTTTCCTTCCTCCAGGGCTGACAGTTTAATGCCATCCCCAGCAAGCTGCCCCTTGGGAAATCCATCCTCCCCTGCCCTCTGAGGTCATCTCCCTGCCCCACCCGGCCCCTCCGGACCCGGGTCGGCAGCTCACACAGGCTGGGCCTTCCCGAGGGCCAGCTCCGAGCCAAGCCCTTTACCTGAGTTTAACCCATTGAGCCAGCTGAGGAGCCTGCACCTTTCCGGAGCCTAGTCTACAGAGAGGGAAACCGAGGCACAGAGAGGCAAAGGCGTAGCCCGAGGTAACGGCAGAAAAGCTTCCATCCACAGGAGGCCGGCACCTCTCTCCCTGCCTGGTTCCACCAGATGGCAAGAAAGCGTTTAGATTCCCGTGAGTGTGTTTGTATTTATATACGCTCACAACTAACTCACTGCCAGCGCGTCAATGCCGACTCACAGCGACCCTATAGGACAGGGCAGAGCTGTCCCTGTGGGTGCCCAAGAATGGTCACTGTTTACAGGAGCAGAAAGCCTCCTCTTTCTCCCCTGGAGCGAGGGGTGGCTTTGAACTGCCGACCTTGTGCTTCGCAGCCCTACATGTACCCCACTACACTCCCAGGACCCCATTCACACATACACAGGGAGCTTCCAAAAGTTCACTGGAAGAATTCACGATCTTTTCACTCAACTTTTTTTCAGAAATCTTTTGAAGCCCCCGGGTAAAATTCCACTGTCACCGAGTGGATTCTAACAGAGACCCCACATGTACACGTTACAGAGAACATGTGTTAGATGCTATGTCTGTCTGTGCTAATGAACGGGGGCCGGGCAGTTCAGTGGTCCAAATCCTGGCCAGTGCAGATCCTGGGCAGTGACCACCCATCTCTCGGTGGAAGTCTGTGTGACCACGAAGGGGTCCAGCAGTAACTCTGCGGCTCTCAGTCAGAGCAGGCATCTCCAACCCCGTCTCCGTCCCCCGCCATCCTCATACCTCACCTTCTCCAGCCACCGCCCCCTCCCTTCACTAGTCCGCGGTGCCACAGCCAATGGGAGGGAGGCACCGGCTCCTTTTAGACCCCATCTTTTATTTCTGTCCCAAAGTTTATTAACACGGGATTCCTTCTTCCGCTCTCTCTCTGTCTTCACCTTCTCCTGTGGTCGCACGTCCGTCAGTCCCTCTGTCTCCTCCTCTTTCTAACGCTCCCGTTCTTCCTTTGGGCTAGACTCTCTTCGCTGTCTTCTGATCTCCCCTCACCCTACCCCCTGGACTCTCATTCCATTCTACCCGCTGGGGCAGGTCCCTAACGCTAATCAACCTGTTCCTTAAAACCCGCGCTCTGCGTCCGTCTGCTCTGCTTTGACGCGTCTAACAACCAGGAGCCTGAGCTTCGAGGCGAAGGCAGCTGACGCAGAAAGGCCTGGCTCCAGACGCGCCGTGAAAACCCTCTGACTCAGCCGGGTCCACTCGACCTCCGATCACGGGGATGGCACTGGGCCGGGCAGCGTTTGGGTCTATTGTGCACGGGGCTGTCCAGAGTCTGGCCGAGTCAACGGCAGCTAACGAGAACAATGCCTTCTCTGTTACACGCACTGCGGCACTTAGACCTTCCTCGGCGCCTTGCTCCATGCTTCTGGGAAGCGGAATAATCCAGTTGCCGAGGAAGGAATACCAAGACTCAGAAGAGTGATCCAAGTCCCACCCTGGAGCCCAGGGAGGTGGCTATCACCCATGTCCCCATTTGTCAGAGAAAAAGACCGAGGCAGAGAGCAACAGAGAGAAACCTCCAGCCCAGGCCCATGGCTGTGCGCGTACACACACACACACACACACACACACACACAGTGACAGAAGCCCAGTCCCCACAGGAGTACTCACCGCTCTGCCTACGGGCGAGGACAAGAAGGATGGGGAGGGCCAGCCTGATCTCCAGCCACCCCATTGAGTTCACGTTGGAGCCCACAGCCCAGGTGAGCTCCTGCACTGCCGGCGAGGCCCCCGCCAACCCGCCTCCACCCCGGAACACATGCAAAGCTGAGCAAGAAAGTAAAAAAAAAAAAAAAGTAAGATGTAAGCGTCCCTCGTGGTACAAGTCAAAGAGAAAGAGAAACCCAGGAAGTCAGCTTGGAGGTGGAGGCTTCTCTCCACCACAGCCCCCACCTGACCTGGACACCCTGTGCCGGCCCGGGGGAGCTTCTGGCGGCTGTGTGGGCAGGCCTCAGCCTTCTCTGGACATGGCAAAGAGCCAGCAGCGCGGAGGTCCAAATCCCTTCATCTGACAAGTACCAGAACGTAGCCCAAGATGCCCAAACTCCAGGCTTGAGGTGCTCTGGCCCCCAGCTCCTGACCCTGGATTCTGGCCTTTCTTAGAATCTCTTCCTCAGTCAGCCATGTCCCCAAACTGAGCTCGGAGAAGCCGATGCTGGCAATGAACCTGTAAAACATCATGCTGCTTGAGAGCGGTCAACTGCAGCCATGTCCAGTCTGATCCCACCGAGCTGAAATGTCCGGCACGGGCAAGTGCCTGCAGACAGAATGCGGCGTGGGGGTTGCCGATGGCTTGAGGGGGTCCTTGGGTGGTGGGAAGGGACAGAGTGCTCAGCTCCTGGTTGGAAGGTTGGTGGTTCTGACACCTCGGAAGAAAGACCAGGCGACGCGCTTCGGAAGGAGAGCCTCGTGGGGGAGTTCTAATATGCGCTCAGGGGCCGCCACCTACCGGAACCGACCTGCTGGCAATGAGCAATTCAGGGAGGGCTTCAGGGAGGCAGAGGCAGTGACAGCTAGTGGGCGTGGAGCTTCCATGCGGGTGATGGGCACGTTCTGGAACGAAATCGAGGTCCTGCTTGTACTACTAGCACTGAATGGTGGGCCTTAAAAAGGCACAGTGGCTGCCATGCTAATTTCACCTCAGTTTTTTAAATGTCCGCAGGGCTCTGGGGGCTACGAGGAGGGCTGAGGGTCTCTCTAAGAGGGGAAGCAGGTGGGGACACTGAGACCTGGGCAGGCAGGGACCACCGTGTGGAGAGGAAGCTTCTCCTGCACGGGGTCCAGTGAGTGGCAGCTGGGCTGGACAGGATCAGGCGCCCAGCGGAGCATGAGGTCAGAGCTGCCCAGGGGACAAAGTGACAGTGTCCCCAGCCTGGCACAGCGGGACCAGGCACCCATGACCCTACACAGGGCAGCCTTCATGGGCTGAGAGGCCCAGGTCAGGGCAAGAGAGTGGGTGGGGTCACGGGTCTGTGGTTGACGGGGAGGGGCAAAGAGAGAGGGAAGGAGAGAAACAGACAGAAGAGACATGCAGAGGAGGGACACAAGGGACCCTCATTCTTGACCCATCAGGGACCCCTTGCCCAGGAAACCCATCGCCTGCTCCCTTTCCCAGATGTGGAAACTGAGCCCAGAGGCTCCCAGAAGATCCGGCTGGAGAGGACGAGGTGGACGGGAACCCTGAGCCAGGGCACTCCCCAGGGACTCAGTTTACCCAGCAGGAATGAGGTCCACACCCAGGACCCCCTGGAAAGCATGCCCCCTCTTGCCTCCCTGTGACATGGGCTTAGTCCGAGGGGGTGCTGCCAGCTGATTATTGTCATGGTTGTTGGTGTAACCCCCCTCCCCATAGGATGCTCCATCCTTTCCCATCCCCACAGAAGCTGGAGAAGTCACTGGGAAAACATGGAGAGAGGGAGGGGTGGTGGAGGGAGCCAGGCCAGACACAGCTGTGCTCAGTACCTGGGTCAGGGCTAGGCTGGGGAGGGTAGGTAATGGGGAAGCGGCAGGGCTGCCTGGAGGAGGGGGCCCTTGAGCCAGGATTTATAGAATGAAAAGGAATTTGGGTAGCAGATACAGCTGAGGCAGAGGTAGGACAGGACGGATGTGGCTGACCTGGGGTTTCTTCTGGGGAGCTGGCTTGCTGAGCAAGGGCCTCAAATGCTAGCTGAGGGCCTCAAATTTCTCCCACAGGTGCTAGTGTGTGAGCAGGGTGGGGGGGACCACAGAGGCTCTGGAGGTAGCATTTCAGCCTTATTGGGGTCACAGTCCACAGCTCATCCTGAGGTTCACCACACCCCACTCTGTGCGCCCGCCTGCCCGCTCAGGCTGCCTCCTCCAGGAAGTTGTGTGGGCCCCTCCCAGGGCGCCCCACTTTCCACGGCCCCACAGAATGGGGGAGGGGAGGAAGGCAGGTTGCAGCAAGTCACAGGGGCCCCCGGAAATCACGACAGGAGGAACTGTAGAACTTCCCCCACACTCTCCGCTTCCGACTTCCTCCCTGTGACTGTGACCTAAGGCCTGAGGAGGGCCCAGCATCCCTCTAGGTGGTCAATAAACCTTGATGCCACAAGGGCATCTAAGAAGGGCATTGAAGGATGAGTCGGAGTTTGTAAGAACTGTTGGTTCATATGACAATCACATGTATACACATGGATCACCAATAAGACCATTTTTCATTCATTCATTCATTCAACCAAGACTTTCTGATGCTACCTACGGGTCACTTGAGGTGGGTGTTAAAGTACAAGTTCACGGGGTGGGGGTGGGGAATCATTTGTTCATTCAACAACTACACTCACTAATGGTCCAGAGGACTTTGGTGGATATGCCGATGTTCGTAAGGAAAAAAAATTACTAGCTCACTCCATAAGCCCTTTTTAATAAGCACACGCAGAAATCATTGGAGAGAAGTTTGGGAAATGATGTCGGAGTTTTCCAGGAGGCTCAGGAGCATTTTAGATCTCTGGCCACTCTCCTGCCACCAGCTTTTCATCTGTCCCACCCAGACATGCTAGTTACTCGTAGAAAATTCCTGCAAATTCCAGTCCAAATCCCAGGAAAGGCTCTGATTGGCTATACTTGGGTCACATGCCCAACTGGAATGAATCACCACAGTGCTGAGGTGAGCGGAAGACTGATTAGCCTGTGCTGGGTCACATGCTCACCCCAGCTTGGACCCAAAAAGAGATTTTAGTCAGACCAGTCAGAGAAGGATAGTGGACCATGACAGGAGGGGAGCTTCCCATTACCTAGGGTATGTGAGCTACAACCTGAAGCCCACCTGGTGACGGGTTACCAGATAAAACACAGGATACTCGTTTAACTTTGAATTTCAGATAAGTCACACATTCTTTTTTTGCATAACCGTGTGTGACAAACACTTAAAAAGAAAGTACTCATTGTTTATTTGAAATTCAAATGTAGTTCAGGGACCTGCTTTGGATAACAGCCTAGCAGTTGTTCCAGGACTGAAACAGCGTTACCCTATGATCCAGCCACTTCACTCCAAGAGATACACCCTAGAGAGTGAAAAAACAGAGGGCCACATAAAATTTGCACACCAATGTTCCTAATCCATAAGCGCTAGAAAACAAGAAACAACTCAAATGTCCATCAACTGAAGCATGAGCAAAAACACAATGTCGTCCGTCCGTCCGATGGGACCTTGTCGTTGGTGTGAGGTGCTACCCAGTGGGTTCTGACTCACTGAGACCCTGTGGACAAACAGCAGGAGGACACCCCGTCCCGATCCTTCCAGCAGCACCCTGAGCATGAATCTTATGTCCAAACCCATTGTCCTAACCCCTAAGTCAGTCTGTGGGAAACAGAAAGATTTCTCCCACATTATCTCCCCCAAATATATCTCAAACTTAGCTGCTTGCAAATGACTATACACTTGGAGGTCATCAGAAGTAGGTCAGGGGTTCTTCTCCCTAAGGGTTATCAGCCATCTAGAGCAAGCAGACACCACTGTTTATCCCACAACAAGTAGGGCCCACTCCTTTTTGATTAGGATAGTAGTTGTCTGTTTCCTTGTAGGAGACCCCAGAGAGGTCAAACCCACCCAAGGGTGACCAAGGTTAGGCCGCCATCATGAATCTAGGGTTCACCCATCTTGTCACATGTATCCCTCTAGTTCCTCCCCTTTCTATCATGTGCACACCCCTAGTTCATCCCCTTCCTGTTACGCCTATGCCATTGTACGTCCCCTTCCTATGATGTGTATGCCTACTGTACTGCCCCTTACTGTGACGTGTGGGTACCTATAATCATGCCCCCCTAAGTAGATATAACCCTTGGTTAGCAATAAACGTGGTCCTTGAGCATCCTGCTGGGTTCCTGCCCCACCTCACCTCGGCACTGTGTGTGGACCTGGCTGGTAGGATCATGGCCATCCAGGAGGTGAGCATGCTACCATGAATTGTGTCTGACTGCATTACTTCAATCTCTCTTCTATCTCTCATTATCTTTATGACTTTAATGTAATCTTTATATATAATAACCGTACAATTGCGTCTATTGAACCTGTGATTAGTGGGGGGCACTGGCACCCCCTCCAACCACATCAGTCCATGTTGTTGAAGGCCTTCCTCTTATGGCTGCTCCTCTTCTTTACCAAGCATGATGTCCTTCCCCAGGGACTTGACTCAGCCATGAAAATGGGTGAAGGGCTCAGACATACCCGTGTGGTCAGGATAGGGCAGGACCAGTCAAGGCTCCACTGCGATTCACCAGGTCAACGTGGGTAGAAGCTCCGGTGCCTGCTACAACATGGGGGAATTTTGAAAACATGATGGTCAGACACATAAGATCATAGAATGTATGACTCCATTTATATGGAATGCCCAGAATTCACACAGTCAGAAAACAAAGTGGTGGTTATGGGGCCACTGCAGAGAGGCTGAGGTTTGGGGAGTGACTACTAATAGGTACAGGGTTTCTTGGGGATGGGGGACAGTGTGTTAACCCAGGTGGACTAGAGAAACAAATCCAGGGAGACTCATCTGTGCATAGGAAAGAGCTTTCTATACAAGAACAGTTGAATATTGAGGAAACATCCCAGCCCAGTCCAGATCTAGTCCATAAGTCTGATATTAGCCCATATGTCTGATACCAATCTATAAAGTCCTCTTCAGACTCACAAAACACATGAAATGACAGTGAATGCAGGAAAACCAGACCAGTGAGTGCAAAGGCTTGTGGATCCAGTGGTGGTAGCAGCATCTCAGCACTGGCAGGGCTCTCCACGTGGCTCCTCCAGCTCCCAGGGCACGGGGCCTCTCAGCCTAGTGCCATGTGTCTTGTCAGTAGAGCGTCTCCAAGGGAGTGAGCAGAGAGAGAATGTGTCTCGCCGCTCCAAGGAGGAAAAATAGGAATTCCCAGAATCCTCAGGGGAAGGCCACGTGCACACAGAGGCCTGATTGGCTATCACCTGATTGGCAGGTCCACCCTTTCACTCTTAACCCTCAAATTGCCAAACGATTTCTACAGCTACCACAGGCGGTAATAAAAATGCTCTGAGATTAGTGGGATGGTTGGGCAACTCCATCAATGTTCCATTCAATTCAAACCCAAATTCACTGCCACTGAGTCAGTGCCGACTCATAACGACCCTGTAGGACAGAGTAGACATGTCCAGGCGTGTTTCTGAGACTGCAGCTATTTACAGAATTAGAAAGCCTCTTCTTTCTCCCTCGGAGTGGCTGATGGGTTCAAACTGCTGACCATGCAGTTAACGGTCCAACGCAGAACCCCTACACCACTACCAAACCACTAAATTGTACACTTGAAAGGGTGAATTTTATGGAATGTGAATTATATCGCAATTAAAAAGTCATATGGGAAAATTGATTAAACCGGGCATCCCGTGTTTGCTGAATTAGGCAAACCTAAGTTGGTAAGATCCTACTGAACCCCTGAGGCCCCCCCCACCCTAAGTTTGTACCCCAAAGTGCTCGTGAACAGTGGAGATGCCTAGAGCACCTGCCGAGGCAGAGAGCCTGGGAATCCCAGTGGAAGAGATAAGAGGGGTGCCATAATGAGACCGTAGGCTACCCCCAGCTCAGTTTCCCCTTCTGCAAATGGTGGGGCGAGGTGGGGCTGCATTACCATCGAACACCTCAGGTGGAACTCAATCATCCTGAAAGCATAAATCAGCAACAGGGGGAAGGGAGGGAGAGAGAGGAGGAGAGGAATTGGGAACCGATCATGATGATGGACACATAACTGTACTCCACCCCCTAGGGGGACAAACAACAGAAACCGTGGGGGTGGGAGACAGCAGTTGGTGTAAGATATGAAAATATTAATAATTTATCATTTTACCACGGGGCCATGAGAGTGGGGGCTGGGGAGGAGTTGACACCCAGGGCTCATTAGAATATAAATGTCTAGAAAATAATGATGGCAACTTTTGTACAAATGTGCTCGATACAACTGATGTATGGATTGTTGCAAGAGCTGTAAGAGACTCAATAAAATGTGTTGTTTTTTTTAACACTCCCTGTGAGGGATTCATGTTGACAAGCCAGATGGAGCTATGCTGATGGAGCCAGGGCCCTGGAGCTGGAGGAGCCATGTGGAAACCCCTGCCAGCGCTGATATGCTTTCACCACCGCTGGATCCACAAGACTTTCCACCTAATGACCTGTGATCTTCCTGCATTCAGCATCATTGCATATGAGTGAGTGAGTATGCAGAGGAATTTACAGACTGATATTGGACATATGGGCTAATATCAGACTTATGGATTTGATTTGGACTGGGCTGGGATGTTTTTAATATACAATTGCTCTTTTATATTAAAAATGTTTTTTTTTATTTAAAAATCAGCAACTGCAAACATCAGCTGTTTTTGTAAACTAAGTTATACTATTGGGACCAAGGGCTGGGGGACCAGGTGAGGTGGGTGAGGCAGGATTGAGCAAGAGCAAGGTTGGATTATATTTATTTAAAAAAAAATTATTCAGCTCATCCTGAATTTTGGCATTAGTATTTTGAACTGTTATATTAACATATACATAATGATTCACATCACTTGCAGGGTTTGGTGGTTGTCAGTTGTGCCCGTCGAGTCTGACTTCTGGCGACATCGTGTGTGCAGACTAGAACTTCGCTGGGTTTTCAAAGACGGGACTTTTTGGTTGCCGACTGCTGGGTTTGTCTCCCGCGACACCCCTGGGTGGATTCCAACCACCAACCTGGGGCTCCCCGCGGGGCACTCTACAGTTTGTGCCCAGCAGGGCAGGTTGTTGGGTGCTCTCAGGAGATTCTGACTCTGTGACCCTGTTCTGAACTCACTGCCATCTCGTCGATGCAGACTCGGAGCGACCCTGCTGTGGGATTCCAAGACTGTTTATAGGAGTGGAAAGCTCCATCTTTCTCCTGAGGAGTGGCTGGTGGTTTCGAACCGCAGACCATGCGGATACAAACCGTATCTAGGTGACTGCTTTGGAAAACAGTCGGACAGCTTTCTGTAGTTCTGAAGCCCCGAGGCCAGGTTCAAACTTGCGCACACCCCGGGTGACAAATCCTATGATCTCTGTGTAAAATAAGAATTCTGGCTGTCTCCCTCTGGAGCTTGGACGACTAGGAAGGCGCCTGGATTAGCCTCTCTGAGTCTCAGAAGTTTCTTCATCTGCAAAATGGGGCTGTTCACACTCGTTGCTTCCAGGAGCAAGAATTGTAAAATGTTTATTTCCTCCGGGGCGGGGCGCGGCGGGGCGGGGCGAGGCCCGGCCCACTGGATGGGGGCGGAGCCTTCGCAGCCAGGCTCCCCCGGAGGGGCGGAGTTAGAAGACGTCAGCTGACCGCGGCCAATGGCGCCAGGGGCGGGGCCTGCCAGGGAGGGCGGGGCCGAGGGCGGGCTGACTGTTCGGATTCCTGAGCCATGGACGAGCCGAGCCTCCTGCGGCGCCGCGGGCTCCAGGTGAGGCCCCAAAGCCGTGGGCGGGGTGGGAGGGCGGGGACGGGGGCGAGGGCGCGGCCCCGAGGACGCAGCCTGGGCACCGGGGGCGGGGCTTCCGCGAGGTGCGGGGAAACTGAGTCAAGGGTTGGGGGCGCTTCGGTCGCTCCCTAGGCGTACCCTTGGGAGTGCTTTTTCTGTGGAAGGAGGGAAAGATGCTCCTGTCTGACATATGGGGAAACTGAGGCTCCGAACACAGCGGGGGGAAACCCGGGGTGAAGGGTTTCAACACCCCACTCCACCCCCGCCCCGCCAGGGTGAGCTCATAATAAAATCAACAACTGCCTGAAAGCACGCCATATGTTCATCAGTATATCAATACTATTATTAATGATATACTAATATTAATCAACATGTATCGATCCCTGCCTGGTGCCTTTGCTGAGTCGCTGCGGAGCCCCGCCTGAGCCCACCTTTAGGGCAACCTGAGGAGGTTGGGACGGTACACTCAGGTGTCCATTGGTCAGATAGGAAGCCGAGGCTCCAGGGTGCAGGCCAGTTCCTAGAGGTCGTGCATCCTCCAGTGGAGATACAGTCCTTAACTGGTCCTCAGGGCACAGGCCAACTGGGGCACTCTTGCGTCTCCGGGTCCCCATTTGCCATAGGACCCCGCTTTTTTGATACCAGCCTCTTGGGAGGCTATGTTTCCCCGGGCATTACGAAGGTGGACAGAGGCCAGCAGGGGACTGCCTGACCCCCAGGGCGGTGACTTCTTTGATCTCTCCCAGCCTCAATTTCCCCAGCTGTGAAAAAGAAACTCAGAAGTTCTGGCTGGCTCCCTCTAGGACTTGGACCACGTCCCTGAGCAGCTGCTCGGTTTACGGGGCGGACGGGGAACCTGGGATCCATCATTGACTTGAGTCCTAGCTGTTTATGAAGCACTTGCTATGTGCCGGGTGGGAGAGACTGCGAAGTCTCAGTCTCAGCGCTCCGGTTGAGCAAGAGCGACCCCACGCAGTGGTCCGCATCGAAGCGTCCCTCCGGAGCTGTGACAGCCCTAGGGGACACTTGACCCAGGCGTCTGCCAGTGCCGGGGCTAGGGGAGGAGTGTGTATTGGGGAAATGAAAGAAGCTGAGAGAGTCTGGTGCGCGGGGTGAGGTTGGCACTGGCGTGGAGGGACAGAGGGCCCTGGATCCCCCGTTGGCTGCCCCTGTGGAGCTCTGAACTCAGTGAAAGGTGGGGAGCCCAGAGGGCTCAGGTAGGGCTGCAGGTTTGGCAGCTGAGAGTGCAGCTAGCTCAGGGGGAGGATCAGACTGCATGGTCAAGGCCAGAGATGGGGGTGGGTAGCCTGGGTGAAAAGGAGGGGGCTGGGTAGGACTGGAGAACAAGGGGGTGTTGTTGGGGGGAGGAGGTGCCCAAGCCCAGTGGATCCCCAATTAGACTTGAGCCCCGCCTTCGGCCTCTTAAAATAAGAAAACCGCCTCCAGGGAAGCAAGCAGGGGTGCTACTGACGTCAGGAAGTGGGGCCTGGCTCAGAGGAGGGGTGTGGGAAGTTGAACCTCAACTTGCAAAAGAGGAAACTGAGGCTCAGAAAAGTGTAGTCATTTGGTCAGGTCTCGCAGAGTGTATGTAGGTGACAATCAGGATTGAATCCAGGCTGGCCATCTCCTTCTAACTTAACTCTCCCTCGCCCTTTGAAGAGAGGAGACTTTCTTTTTAAGGTGATGGGTGGCAATGGAGGTGCTGGACTAGACAACACACACTCAGATCTGGAGACTGGAGCTAGAGTGAGGTAGAAAATGAAGATCCGAGGGCCAGGAGGAGCCTGGACCAGAGGGCCAAGTGGGAAGGGATGGAGTCACCAGGAGCTGGGGGCCAACCAGACAGCAGCTAACAGCCTCCACCACCAAAATACTAAAAGTGCACATCTGAACTGATAACTCCAAAGGCATGTATGGTTGATGCCATCAATAGCCCCATCTTACAGAAAAAGAAACTGAGGCTTGGAGCAAAAAAGGAACAGCCAGGAGTTCAAACCCCACCAGGTGCTTGAGGGTGGGTGCCCAGGCATTGAGGGCCTCGGTCTCCGAGCAGCAACTGCAGACTCCAGCTTTCCCTAACTGTCCTGGGAGCACTCCAGCCAATCAGATATGTGAGCCTACCAGCTGGGGCCCATCATATTTCCTGACCTCTGAAGGTGCCCAAAGTCAGTCGATGCATAATAGCCTGAGAAAGCGAGGGGGACTCCAGTCCAGTGCTGATCCAGATATAGGTCTGCAGGTCCTGGACAATCAGAGTGTGGTGGCTGTGTCCTGGACACGTCCTAGCCCCAGGGGCCGTGGGCTCTCATTGGGTGTGGGTCAGGGGGAGAGCTAGGGACTGGTTCTTCCTGGTTTGGCTTAAGGAAGACAGAAGACAGATTGAAAAACACCAGATCCCCTAACGGCATCCGGGCTGGAGCATGAGGCCAGAGCCTGTGTCTTGGCAGAGCCTGGACTTTGTCCCCTGCTGCTGTGGAGGCTCCTTGGAAGGGCCAAAGCTTGTGTGTGTGTGGGGGGGGGGGGTCCCTGCTTCCTCTTGGTTCAGTTCCATTTGACCTCTTCCTCCAGGAAGCCCCCAGGCTGGTGTAACATGGCCTCTGCTGACTTCTCCCTCCGGTCTCTCTGGCCGTACCTGACCTCTTATGCGTTTGGCTGTCACCACCACATCTTTACTCTTGCGGCACTAGTTCTGAGACACCTCATCCAGGAGGGCGCCCCCACCCTGCACCCCTGGTACCTCCAGCCTTCTCTCTTCCTGACTCCTCCAGTCTGGGGATCCGAGCCCGCTCCTCTTTCTTCAGACTGGGGTCTTTAGAGCTAGGCTTGGGGAAGGAGATAGTGTTGCCCAGCATGACTGTGCACAGAGCAGATGCTGTAAATATTATTGCTAATAGATGGTTCCGAGGGTCGGCATCCCCACCCCTCCCCCTGGGGAACAGCTGGCACAGAGGGGGTTGTGGGCGGAAGCAGATGGTTCCTGGTGCAGCGTCCACGGCTTCCCCTCCCCTCCCTCTGCCACTTGACATCATTTTGCATTTGGGTGGCTATGAATACTCTCGCAAAATCGTAGTCAAGACCCCTCCAAGTGCCAGGTGCTCCCAGGCCTCTACTGATTTGCTTTTCAGATGAGGAAACTGAGGCACAGAGGGGTCAAGTCCCAAGGGTGGGTGAGGGGGTGGGGAGTGGCATAAGGTTCCCCAGCAATTACAGGAGGCAGAAAGCGATCTTAATGATGGTAGTTTTTGCAGAGTAAGACTTCTTGTCCTGTGCGGTAAGTAGTGAGCTCTCTGACCTCAGAGGTATTCAAGCAAACAGGGTGATTTTTAAGGTGGGAGTTCAGCCTTCGCGGCCAACCCCCCCCACCCCCACCCCGAATGACTTGGTTTCCTTCATGTGAGATAGCTGGGGTCAGGCCTCTCCGAATGTACACTCATCCCTGCCAACCCCTCTCCTCCTCCCCAGACCCGGCTAACCCCTCCCTGTAGGCGTTGTCCCATGCCCGGCGGCTTCCGGCCCCCTCGGATTGGCTGCGGGGGCCGCTGACGTCACGGGTTGCCATGGTGAACGCCCCGCTCAGAACGTGGGCAGCCCCAGGCCCACAGAGGTAAAAATAGTCCAGTGTCCCCGCCGCGGCCACCCCGTGGTGGTGGGATAGGGCAAAGCGTCGGATTCCCGGCCCTGCCTCCACGGGGAGACGTGGGCTGCAGGCTTCCCTCACCGCCTCAGTTTCCCTGGCTTGTAAAAAAAAAAACGGCTTCTCTGACTCCTAGTGAATGGTACAAAAATTTCCCAGATACCACCTATGTTCCCTTCAGATTTCCGATGGAGAAACCGAGGCACAAGTCACTTGCTCAAGGTTGCAGGTCAGGAAGGGACAAATAGCTGGTCCCCAGAGTCTAAACCTGTGCTCCATGGCCTTAGAGAATTCCCAGACTCTGAGCAAATCACACCCTCGGGGTCACGGTGGACCCCCAAGCTGAGCTTTCCGCCCTGTATGTGTTGAGGCCACTTAGGGGAGGTGCAGGCTCGCTCCCTGAGCTCTAAAAGGGTCTCAAAAGGAGGATCCCCGGCATAGTACCCTAAGCCCCACTAGCCACCCAGGACCCAAACATAACATCGTTTCTGCAGAGTGGAGTGGGGAGAGCCCATTTCGGAACACAGACGCCTATTGTCAACAGATAACTGGGACTCCGCTGCTCTTGACGAACTTCTTGATTAACAAGAAGACCGGATTCGTTCTTTCGTGGATCGGTGCCAGTGTGCAGAGTAGGACTACTCTCTAGGGGTTTCTAAGGTGTGACTTCATGAAGCAGATGGCCAGCCCTGGCCCGCTTTCCAGCATAACCACTGACTGCACTGAATGCTTCACCGCTTGCGCCAGCCGGGGACAGCTTGTTCTTCTAAGGAACAGCATGACTTCAGTGCAGCGGTTCTCAACCTGTGGGTCGAGACCCCTTTGGAGGTTGAGTGACCCTTTCACAGGGGTCGCCTAAGACCATCGGAAAACACATATTTCTAGTGGCCTTAGGAACCAAGACACCGCTCCTCTATCTGTCTCCAGGCGGGTCTGCCCACAGGCAGATAATGCCCACATACGAGTACCTGGCTTGACAACTCTGTCCGATGCTACTCCATGCTTCAAGACAAAATGTCTTTGATTCATCATTAGAAATAAAGAATTCACAACACAGAATGACGTATTGTTTTTGTGATGAATCACTATGCTTTCATGATGCTCAATTTGTAACAATGAAAATACATCCTGCCTATCAGATATTGACATGACGATTCGTAACAGTAGCAAAATGATAGTGAGGAAGTAGCAATGAAAATAATGTTATGGTTGGGGGTCCCCACCACTGAGGTCTCTGCCTGAAGAAGGTTGAGAACCACTGCTTTAGTGCAGGTGGAGTAGGAACTGGGTGAGAGGAGGTTGACTTGCAGTCTGGGAGGGCTTCCAGGAAGAGGAGACACACAGGCAGCGGGATGAGCTGCACTTAACCAGGACTGAAGGGAGGGAAGGAAGTCCTTGCCGGACAAAGGCCCTGAGGCAGGACTGAGCCCAGTGAGTGAGATAAGCAGGAAGCAAGCATATCTGAAGCCCCATAAAGTGGGAGTTGGGGGCAGGGGGACGGGGATGGGGGGGGAACTTGAGGAGGGTGTAAAAGGCATGTTTCCTTGGGAATGACCCCATTTCCATCTCATTTCAGAAGGAGCTGAGCCTGCCACGCCGGGGACGTGGGTGAGTTGGTGGGCCTGGTGGACTGGTGGGCTGGCTGGGGCTCCGAGGTTCTGGGTGCAGAGATTACAATAGTAGCAACTGACTTGAGCGTGTTCTTCGTGAGCACTACTTGCCTGGATCGTGCCTGGAGGGGTTCAAAGGACCTCATTTGGCCCTTCCCTAGGGGGCAGGTGTCAGTTTGAAAATGAGGAAACTGAGACACAAAGGGCCTCTAGCAGCAGCTCAAAGGAGCTCCAGCTTGGAAGGGGGAAACATGGATGGAATCCAGAGTATAAAATTCCAACCCCAGTATCCCAGAACTAGCTGGCAGGCCTCCTGTGCGGACCCCAAATTCAAAGCCGCCTCATCGATTTCAACTCCTATTGACCCCATAGGATAGAGAAGACCTGCCCCACAGAGTGAGTCCCCAAGGCCGTACCTCTTTATGGCAGGAGACTGCCACCACTTGGCCCACACACCTGCTGGTGGGTTAGAACCACCAACTCTCCGGTTTGCAGCTGAGTGCTTAGCCACTGTGCTACTAGGGGCCCATTCTGGGGCACGAAACAAATGAACAAAAGAAATTCACTGCCATCAAGTTGATGCTAACTCAGAGCGACCCTATAGAACGGGCTAGGACTGCCCCAGTGGGTGTCTAACACTAACACTAACGCTTTATGGGAGTAGAAAGGCTCATCTTTCTCCCACGGAGCGGGTGGTGATTTTTAACTTCTGACCGCGTGGTTAGCAGCCTGACACACAACCACTCCGCCACCAGGGCTGGCCAGGGGGTATGAACTCCCCAAAGTGCAGAGAACATTTTGGTCAACACTTTGCCCATTTGCAGATGAGGAAAGTGTGGCCCAGGAAGCGGGAGGGAACGCCTGGTGCTGGCTGGTGGTCTCCGTCCCTGGTTGGTATCAATGGGTTGTACTCTACTGCTTGAAAGGTTGATGGTTCATAGGTCACACAGGTGTGACATGGAAGAAAGGCCTGGCGATTCCGAGTGATAACACAGCCACTGAAAATCCTCTGGGTCCTGCAGTGACTGCTTTGGTTTGGGGTTTGAGGGTCTCAGAGGCATGGGGGGGGGAAAAAGCAAGACATCGGCTCCTTGGAACTGCTGGGCTCTTGGGGAAGAAATGAAAAGGGAGAGGCAGAAAGGAGGGGGCGGGTTTTAACCAGAACCATCTGAAGACCTCTTAGAGGGGGTAGGAAAGAGGAGCTGGCCCCTGGGGGGATGTCGGGGGGGCGGGGGGGTGGGCTGGGGAGGGAGCGTTCCAGCAGAGGGAACAGCATAGGCAAAACTGGGATATTGGGATCAACTTGGATTGGCTGCTGGAACAGAGTGAGCTACAGGAAGCTAGTGCTCCTCTCTGGATTCTAACTTAAAAAGCAAACAAACAAACAGAAAACACTGTCATCATCGAGTCAGTGCCAACTGTCCCTGTGAGTTTCTGAGACTGTAATTCTTTATGGGAAGAGAGAACCCCGTCTTGATCCCGAAGAGCCGAGCGAGCGGCTGGTGGTTTCTGACAGACCTGGTGGTTCGCAGCCCAATGCGTAGCCATCTCCTTTAGAAGGCTGAGAGTCATGCTAGGGCTGGGGTCAGAGTGGCCTGGACCAGCTGCAGATTGCTGGAGTGGGGGTGGCACAGCTGGTGGGAAGGGGCCCCAAGTGCCAAGTGTACCAGTCCAAAAGATGGTGCTCGGACTTTGCCCAGAGAGCGGGCCCTGACCGGCCTTTGCCAGGGCTGGGTGGTGTGTGGTGGTGGTGGTGGTGGTGGTGGTGAGCGACTCGCTGAGTCAGTTGGATCTCAGAGGGCAAAGTCCCGGGTCAAGGGAGCAGATGGAACCAAAGACTCCCCTAGGTTCTGTCCCCTCTCTGCCGCTTGTGATAACACCCAGCTGGGTCCCCCCCCCCCCCACCTCAGGTGTGCCTGGGGACTTGAAGGGGACCCGGGGAGCAGGGACCAGAGGAGGGATTGGGGCGTGTGTCTCTTGAAGATCAAAGATCTCTCGGGGGCGGGGCTGGGGCGGGTTTGGGGGCGTGGTCAGATATCGAGCTCCATTGCGGACTAGGCGGCTGTACCCCACCTTCCTTTCCGTCTGCGGACCCCTCGTCCTCCGTATCCGTCTCGGGCAGGGGGTGGCCCCCGAAGATCCCCCCCCACCCCGCCCCCGTCCCCTCCCGCCCGGGCCTGCGCGCAGGTGCGGGCCCTGAGCCCCGCCCCGGGGCGGAGAACGCCTGCACCCCGCGCCCCTGGCCGCCCAGCCCCCGCGCCGCGTCTGCCGCGCCCGCCAGGCGTGCCCGCGTCCCCGCGTCCGCGTCGGTCAGTCGGTCTGTCCGTCGGTCCGTGCCGCGGCCGGGTGTAGCGAGCCGCGCAAAGGGTGTCAGTTTCCGGCCCTTGTGTCGACGCGGCCCCGGCCTCGGCATGAAATCCCGCAGGGACAAGTTGCTCATCCCGGCGCTGACCCTCGAGTGAGTGCTGGGTTGCGGGGCGGGGGACTGGGGCGCCGGGGAGAAGGCGGCGGCGGGAGGGGGATGGGGGGGTCTATGCAAGTGGGCCCGCGCGTCACTGTTCACGCGCCGCCGCCTCCAGGAAGCCCTCTGCGGTCAGCGTCAGCGGTCTGGCCCTCACGGCCTGTTCGACACCCAGACTCGGTGGCCTGGACCCCGTTCCCTCTCCACCGGGGCCAGGAGCACGCAGGCCCACACCTGGCTCACCGTCCGGCCTCTGTCTTTACAGTCTGTCTCCGAGCAGCCAGAGCCCGGCCCTGCTGAGCCCCAGCAGTCCTTGCAGCCCCTGTAGCCCCTCGCTGGGCCTGCACCCCTGGAGGTGAGTGACAGCGTGAGGAGACAGGGCGAGGACCTGCCTGCCCCAGTGCCCCTGGGGCTGGTGATGTCACCTCCCCAGGCCTCAGTTTCCCACTCCATAAAATGATGCAGCAGTCCACGCTGAGGCTTTGCTGGGGAAATTCCACTGTTCAGCCATGGCCGGAAAGTCTCCCATCCAGCAGGTGTCTCCCAGGCCAGGCCAGGACTTGAGTTGCTGCCCAAGGACTTCCCCAGACAGGTGCTGGGTTCCCAGCCCTCTCAGGGCCGGCCCTGCTGACTCTGCCTGGGCTTCTAAACTGGGGCCTCAGGGCCCCTTCCCCCGGCTCCTCCCTCGGAATACACATGCCCAAACCCAAGAGTCCATGGGAAGAGCCCAGGACTTTGAATGAGCATGCCCCAGGTGGAAGGAGAGAGGAACCCAACTTGCCAATGTGCCAGCTGTATCCCACACACAGTCTCTTCTGCCACCAACCCTGGGAGGAAGGCACCGTGTTCTACCTTGCTCCCAGCTGAGGAACCTGAAGCTCTACGAGGAGCTGTCAGTTCTCCTGGTTCAGTACATGTGCAGGCCAGGCACGTGGGCGGGTTTTGCCACCAGAGTCTATGTTTCATTCCTCTTGAGGGTTAAGCCACCTGGTGTGGCTTGGTGGGTATCAGGGTCTTCTTGCACCTGTACAGGGAGGATTACCAGGCCTATCATAGGCCCCTTGCAAGGTTCACACAGGTGGCAGATGGGAGGGTCAGTGCCATCTAAACTTCAGTCGCCTTTCAGTCATGTACACTTTAGTGTGAATGAGTGGCTCAGCTTCTTCTCACACGGCTTTAATAGGGGGGAAGAAGGAATGCTGTGGAAACCACAGTGGGTGCTGGGGAATAAGCAGGTGCCTTTAGTTGAGGACTGTAGATCTCTCCTGCGTGCCAAGTGCTGGGGGCATAGCTATGAACAAAATAGACACCGTGCCACCCTCACGGGACTCAGTCTGGTTGGAGAGGTGAACAGGGACCCAAGTGAACAGATGAAAATACTAACAACCAAACTCACTGCCTGCGAGTCCATTCTCACTCACAGCTCCCCGACAGCACAGGGTGGACCTGCCCCTGTGGTCTTCTGAGGGGATGAATCTTTTTATTATTTATTGAGGGGATGAATCTTTATGGGAGTAGAACCCTTCATCTTTCTCTACAGAGCGGATAGTGACCTTGATGTTGGCAGCCCCGTGTGCCCCACTCCACCGCCAGGGTTCTGAGAGGAGGTGACACTCGAGCCAAGACCTGGGCAGAGAGTCACCAGGCAGAGGGAAATGCAAAGGCTCTGTGGCTGCTGTCAGGACCCCTGGTGGTGCAGTGGGTTACACATTAGCTTGCTAACCTCAAGGTCAGCGGTTCAAACCCACCAGCGGGTCCAAGAGAGGAAGATGAGGCTATCTGCTCCCACAAAGATTGATAGCCCCCGAAATCCACAGGGTACGTTCTACTCTGCCTGACAGGTCACTGTGAATCAGAATCAGACTCTGGCACGGGAGGGTCTGCCTTGGAGTGAGAGTACCCACCCACTGAGGGCATGATTGGCAGTGGATGACGGAGGGAGGAAACTGGGGTAGGGTCTGGCAGGAGATGGTGGCTTCTACCAGGTGAGGCCCTCCGGTAAGGTTTAGGGGCTGTGTTGCCCAGCAAGGAATGGCTAAGCAAGTGGAGCTCGGGGTCTTTGGCCTTAACCCAAGTAAGCAATGGGGTGCTGAGGGGAGGTAAGTTTGTGTCTGGTGGGAAATGGAGGGGAAGCTGAGCTGCTTTTACCAGGAAGCTAGGGAGGCAAAGTCTGGGGCTCTGGCAGAGCTCTTGGTGATTGCCTCACACGCCACCGGGGGGCAGCAGAGCCACGTTAAACAGGGATCGGCAGCAGACCCTGGCTGCCCCCCCCCTGCTCCTGGCACCCCAAATGAACTCAGTCATCCTTGTGGTCTGGCTGCTTTCACCCCTCCCACCCCATCTTCCCTGTGCATTTTCTGTCCCACCCACGGCCTCCTGGCTGCCCCTCTAAAAGGCAGGCTGGCCCAGTCAGCATGGGTCTTTCTTGACTCAAGATAGCTTCCTCTCCCTAAGAAGCCCTGGGTGGCTTATTGGTAGACGAGGTGGGCTGCTAACTACCAGGTTAGCAGTTTGAAACCAGCAGCCACTCCTCCCTCGGGAGAAAGATGAAGCTTTCTACAAACGCCCCCAAAGCCAATTCCAAACTTGTTCTATAGGGTCTGTTGTGAGGCTGTGAGCCCTTCTACCCAGGGCTCCTTCCTGCCTTGCTCATCAGCCAGACCTGGTCAAGTCTGCTACGGGAAAGCCTTCCCCAGCTCCCCCAGACCCCAGAGACATCCATCTCACCTGTGTTCAGTTCCCCCGTCTTGGGTTGTGAGTTCACGTTTTCTTGAGGGATGATTAGCTGGTGTTTTTTCTTCCCCTGAGACTGGGGGGTTGGGGGATGGGGACCTGGGTTTGTCTTGGTCATGCTGGGACAGGACCAAGCTGGGGGGGGGGGGCAGCAGGTACTCAGGTGATGTGTGGGGTCTGGCCAAATGGAAAGCACCAGCCATTGAAGTAACTTGTCACTTGGACCCCCAAGAATGGAGGTGTGGCCGAGAGGCTGTCCCTGGTGGAAATACAGAATCAGAGGTGGGTTCCCTCTGGAGCCTTGAATGTCAAGGGCAGGGACAATGGGGATTTTCTACTGAAGACGCTGCAGACCTCACATTGTGGGGCCAGGAGTATATGAGAGGTGGACAGGACTGGAGTGGGGGGCTGGGGATGAGGTTCTACGCACTGAGCCCCCTCTTTTCCATAGTCATTAGCACAGAGGGAAGCCGAGTCAGAAGTCAGGGATCTGGCCTAGGACAGGGTCAGAATCTGGGACCCAGGGGAGGTAATGGGCCCAGGAGCACAGCTCTGTGAGAGCAGTGGGAACCAGGGAGGGCGTATGAGCCGGGGAAGAGCCTCATCTAGTGGTCAGCTGTGCTGCCAGCCCACGGTCACCGGCTCTCAGGGTCTTGCTGTTCTGCGTGGGGGTGGGGTGGGGGCAGGCCAGATGGGCGTAGGGAGAGACAGCTGCCGGGGACACCGGGGCAGTGGGTGTGATGGGGTGTGTAGGTGGTGCCGTGTGCAGTGGCTGGGAGGGGGGGCAGCTCCCTTACTGCATGCCTGCAGAGGTGGCCCGCAGACACACGGACATGGGAGGAGGGTGGCTTGTGGCCATGAGTGTGGCCTTGGCTCTGTCCCCACTTGGGTCCCCATAGTGGCAGGCACCTTGAACTCAACAACAGCCTCAGGGGTCTTGATCTCCACCTCCCCTCCCCGTCTACCCCAGCGCTACCACGGGACTCAGGCCAGACACCTGGACCCATCAGTGACTCCTCCTGGACCCTTCTTTCTCATCCTCACATCCAGACCCTCAGCACAGCCTGTCCTTCACCCCCCAGAGAAGTCTAGTGTCTGCTCCCCTTTTATCCCCAACCCCCCCATGGCCCAGGCCTTTATATCCCTCACCCAGATGCTGTCCTGACCCCCCCCCTCCCTGGCCTTGTGCCACCTCCCTCCCGACCCTGACAACCCTGCTCCCCTTGGCAGATGTGGAGGGGTTTAGCCGACACAGACCACCTCACAGCCCTCCCTGGCTCACATACCTGCCATAACTCCCCGTTTCTCTTACCCACACCCACTCCCCCGTGCAGCCCTCAAGGTCTATGTGGTTGGCCTGCTGCCTGTGTCCACTCCCCCACCAAAGACCTGCCTCAGGGCCTTTGCATGGGCTTCACTCACTGCCTGAGTCACTTGCTCTGTGGCCACCTCCTCTTCATGCTTGGTGTCCCCCGCTGCAGTAGCCTCTCCTTGGGGTATCTCCCCTCGCCACCACTGCCCGCCTCTTGTCCTTCCTCAACGGTGGTGTTTGAAAGTGTCTGCTCATGTCACAGTTTCTTCCTGCCGCCTTCCCCATCAGACTGAGAGCCCCTCACTTTGGGGCAGGGAGTCTTACCCCAGGCTCCCTCAGTACCTGGCAGGAAATAGGGGTTTAAGGAGCATCAGTTTAAGGAATGAATATCCAGGTGTAGGTGTTCAAGCCTGGTAGCGAGACATCCAGCCCCAGTCTGAGCCACAAGGCCAGGGCACCTGGGGTAGAACTGGGCATGACGGGAACAGGCGGGTCAGAGGGAGACTTGGGGAGTGATGTTAAGTGGTGAGATGGCTGGGAGGCGGCGCCCCCTTCATGCCTCAGTTTCCCTGCTTGTCTCTTGTGGTCCCTAGGCCCTGGGGTAGAGTCCTGTGTTCCTTGTGGCCTGGGAGTAGGTCGGCCCTCAGGGTGATGTGGTCTCTGACCTCCTGCAACCGTCAGAAGAGGAGGGTGCCCGCAGTCAGTGCCCAGAGGAGGCCTGCAGGTGCAGCAGGGAAGTGTCGGGCTGCTAACCGAAGGACAGGCAGTTCAGACCCACTCCGCAGTGCAGCTGTAGAAGGACCAGGCGGTCGGCCTGCATGTAGACCACACCCATTGAAACCAAACTCATTCCTGCCCTGTGGAGTCCTAACCATCGCGACCCAGTAAGCCAGAGAATTGCCCTGCAGGATTTTTCAGACTATACATCTCCACGCGAGCAGATTGCCACTTGTCTCTTCCCAGGAGCAGCTGCTCTGGGTTCAAACCACTGGCCTTGCTGTTAGCTGTTGTGCGCTGACCACTTGTTCCACCAAGACCATAGCCCAGCAGTTCAATTCTGAAACACATGGGGTCGCTATGGGTAAAAGATGAACTTGACGGCATCTAACAAGAATCGTATAGCTCAGCGGTTCTCAACCTTCCTAATGCCTCGACCCTTTAATACGGTGCCTCATGCGGTGGTGACCCCCAACAATAACACTATTTTCTTTGCTACTTCCTAACTGTCATTTTGCTACTGTTGTGAACCGGGCGACCCCTGTGAAAGGGTCATTTGACCCCCAAAGGGGTCGCGACCCACAGGTTAAGAACCGCTGGTATAGCTGGAGCCATTCGACCTATAGAGACTGCTGTAGTAAATGCATGTTACATCCACAACCATAGGCTCTGTGGTGGCACAGAGGTTACTCGTTGGACTCCTAACCATGAGGTTAGCAGTTTGAAACCACCAGCTGCTCTGCAGGGGAAAGATGAGGCTCTTTAATTCATGTAATGAGTTGAAATCTCCGACAAGTGTTTAACTCTTTTTGTTTCTATGGGTTTTTGTTTTCCTCCCTTGAACTTGTTTTTGTTTTGTCTGCTGGTTGGTTGCTGCTGCTGTTGGTGTAGATCAGGGGTCCTCAAACTACGGCCCATGAGCCACATGTGGCCCACCGAGGACACTTATCCAGCCCGCTGGGTGTTTTTGCCCCTATTGTGTTTTTACTTCAAAATAAGATAGGTGCAGTGTGCATAGGAATTTGTTCATAGTTTTTTTTTTTTTTTACTATACTCCAGCCCTCCAACGGGTCTGAGGGACAGTGAACTGGTCCCCTGTTTAAAACGTTTGAGGACCCCTGGTGTAGATGGTCTTATGGGGTTTTGGTTCTGTCATACCACAACCACCAAAGTAAGCCCGACTCGGGCATATCCCATGGACTTGAAAGTGGATTCTGGGCTCCCACTTAACTTTGGCCCCAATCCAGAAACAGTTAGTTCTGATCACATGGCCCTGCTCGATACTCACCTTCAAGAAATGATTGCTGAAGATAAGGGTGCTCCAGCAGAGGTTGGTGAAGAAAGCAGATGGTGCCCCGGTATCAATCAGAATAGTGTCTGGGCTCTTAAAGGCAAGCATCCATCTAAGTGACGAGTCAGATCTACAAGGAAGAAGCACACCAGCTTGTGTGATCCAAAGATGACAATAACAAAATTCCAATGTGCTGGAGGGGAAAGTATCAGAGCTTAAATTGTGGACATCCAATTTGTGGAAGGCTGTGGAGGACAGTGGGAGCCCAAAACCTATCTGCAGAGTAGCTAGCTAGTCAGATAAAGCCACACAGATCCCCTCTAGCCACAGGCAAGGATCTCAAACAGCTTTGCTATCAGATAGATTCCATTGTGATCTTGATTCTGCTGGATTGAACTTGATACTTGGTCAGTTGACCCCTCTCGACCCATCTGGATTTGTTGTAGGTGCACGTATTTCTGGCTTGTTTCATAACAAACATTTCTTCCCTGGCTTTTAGAATATTGATGGTGGTCTTTTCTTTCATACTCATTATTTGTATTTTTATCTTATCTTTATGTTATTATTATTTTATCCTCACCACTTTATTCTGTTTCTGCTTTTTCGTTGTACCTGTGGGGTTTTCCAGTGTGTGAAGCACAGGAGTAGATGCATAGAGATAATAGCTGACTGACGCAAGAGCCTACAGGGAATGGAGGGGTGCGGGGAGATGGAGATAGGGAGGGGGAGGAGATTTGGGGAGCCAGCAGTGTGTGCCAGAGGGAGGAGGGAACATTAGAACTGATTGTTCTCGAATAACTCATTTTAAAAGCGATTTAACCATGGGGGGAGTGGAGCAAGAAAGAATATGTTCTTTAAAAAAAAGTTGCCATCTCAAGCCGACAGGGACACTTCTACCTTGTCCTATAGAGCCACCATGAGTCAGAGTGGACTCAACACTAGTGAGTTTGGAGTTTTTATAGCCACAGCCCCCAACCAAGTCCACCTTCCTTCCTGGGGAAACCCAAGGCCTGGAAATTTGTCTGCCATTGGCCGTTTTTGAGGACCTGCTGGACACTGTTACAGACACCACGGAGCCCTGGTGGCGTGAGGCTACATGTTGGCCTGCTAACCACAAGGCCCAGAGTTCGAAACCACCAGCTGCTCTGTGGGGGAAACAATGAGCTTTTCTACTCCTGTAAATAGTTAGCAGCCTCAGAAACCCAGAGGGGCAGTCCTACCCTGTTCTGTAGGGTCATTATAAGCCTAATTGGCTGGAGGGCCCTGAGTTACAGACTCCCACCGATCTCTAAGCTAATTGCATGTCATGTAATCTTCACAAAGAACCCTAGGTGGCGCAAGTGGTGTCCAGTCAGCTGCTAACCGAAAGGTTGGTTGACCAAACCCACCCAGCAGTGCCATGGAAGAAAGACCTGGCTATCTTCCCGTAAAGATCGCAGGCAAACACCGGAGTGAGCGGTCTGTTCTGCAGCACACCGGCCACCCTGAGCCAGCGTCAACTGGGGGGCAACTGGTTTTGTTTGCTTGTTTATCTTCATGTGAAGATTATTTCCTCCTCTCACAGATGAGAGTGAGGCTAGCAATGTTCGATAATGGGTCACGGAGGGGTGAAGCCAGGAAGAAGCTCTTTCGCCACCTGACAAGGACAAGATGCCCCAAACGCAAATTTCCAAACACTCCTCAGTGCCAATCCTGGGCTAGGAGACAACGGGGCTGCCAAGGAGCCCCAAGTCCGGGGAAGGTCCAGCCAACAGATCCCTCCAGCCCTGTCTGGTTGGGGTTGGGGTTCAGATAGAGGGACAGCCAGAGGTGTGCAAAGGGAATCAGGGAAGGCTTCCTGGAGGACGCGGGGACGTTTTATTTGGTCCGCTACGAAGACCTTTCCGAGCCAGGAGCAGCTCAGAGGGACGTGATTAGTGCATTGGGCCGGGCGGGGAGTGCGTGAGCGGGTTTACGTTTACAAGGATTGAGACCCAAAATCTTCCACCGGACTTGGAGGTGCCGCCCCACGCCCCACCCGCGCAGCGCAGAGGCGCTGGCAACGCCCCGCCCCTGCCGCCCGCGGCCTTGGCAACGCCCCGCCCCTGCCGCCCGCGGCCCTGGCAACACTGCAGCCTCTCCGCCGGCAGCCTCGCGGGGCCCCGCCCCCGGTCGGCACGTGGTCCCGCCGGCCCCGCCCCCTCCAGGCCCCGCCCCCGCCGTCTCTAGGCCCGTTCCCGGCCGCGCTCCGGGCGCGCGCGCGCGCTTCCTCCTCCTCCTCCTCCTCCTCCTCCTCTCCCGGCCTGACCCCCCACCCCGGGGCGCGCGCAGCCCCTTCCCCGCCGTGGGACCCACTCCCGGGCTCGGCCCGCCGGCGGGGGTTTCCGCCCGTCGCGCGGCGTCTCCCGGGGCGCCCGGACCTCGGGCTTCGGCGGCGGCACAAAGGGAAGCGGCATGTCCGACCCCAGCTACTGGACGGCGGTGGCGGCTCCTGGCCACCGGAGCCGCCTGGCCAAGGGTGCGCTGCTGCAACGCTCCAAGAGGTAGGGGGGCGGCCGGGGCTCAGCGGCGTCCCGGCAGAGGGGGGGGTCGGCGAGCCGCGTCGGAAGCGGCCGGGGAGGGGACTGTGAGTGTGAGGTGCCTCCCTGTCCTCGGGCCGCGGCTCGGGTGTCTGGGGTGTCTGGGGTGCAGGGATGGAACTGAGAGTCAGCGGCCACTTGGGACAGAGACAAGATTTGAACCCAGGCCTCTAGCGCTGCGAGGAAACGAGTATGAGCGAGGTTCTTGGAAAAACTGAAGCTTTTCTGTCTGGCGGGGGAGGGCAGGGAGGGGGGGTGTCAGTCAGTGGAAACGTTGGTTCAGAAGTCGGTCTTGCCACCCCAGCTGGGGGTGGGGTGGGGTGGGGAGGGAGTGGCAGGAGCTCGCCGAGATGCATTTGGCTCCTTTGTGAGCCTGTTTCCCGGACTGAAAGGCAGATGGGATCATAGAGCGCCTTACTTACTAGGTGGGGGCTTGAATTTTCGCGAAGCCCCCAGGCTGTGTGGCCTCAGGCAGTGCCTGAACCTCTCTGAGCTCAGCTTTCTCCCTGGTGCCGGCTGAAGGGAGCACAAGCCCAGGCTCTGAAGATCAGAAAGAAGGCTACTGGGTTGGGTTTTCTGAACTGGGACGCTGTGGGACCAACTTTAAACATTTTAATTAAGAAATCCTTTTATTGGGGGCTCTTGCAGCTCGTTTAACAATCCATACATCAGTGTATCAAACACATCTCTGCATATGTTGCCATCATCATTTTCAAAACATTTCTTTTTCGCTTGAGCCCTTGCTATCAGCGCCTCTTTTTCCCCTGCCCACCCACCCTCCTACCCCCATGGACCCCTGATAAATGATAAATTATTATTTTCATATCTTACAGCGTCCGCAGTCTCCCTTCACCCACGTTTCTGTTGTCATCCCCCTGGGGGGGGGGTTATATGTTGATCATGGTAGCCGGTTCCCCGTTTCTCCCCCTTCTCCCCCCAACTTCCCCCTACCCTGATGGCCTCCCTAAGGGACCCACTTTGTGAAGAGCTTTGCATTCAAAGTGCAGGTGCTGGGGAGCCACAGAGGGCACGTGAGCGGGGTGGGGTACGGTGCAGGAATGTGGCTCCAGACCCTGCTTCCCATCACATGTTCACACTCTCCTGCCCGGGCCCCCACGTCATGGGTTGTTGCATGGTCAAGCCGGGGGGCTTTGCAAACAGTCGGCACTGCTTGGATGCTCGGCGTATACCTGGTTCTCCTAGGAGTGGTCCAGTTTTCCTTTGAGACGTCACCGTTGGCTGTGTTTCCTAGGAGGCCCCTTCTGATGTGGTCAACTGGTCTGTGGTGTGCAGGACGGGGGCAAGGCCCCGGCTAGAGGAGAGGCCTGCTGAGGACGTAAGGCAGCGGTTCTCAACCTGTGGGTTGCAATGTACCCTTTGGGAGGAGCTCGAACGACCCTTTCACAGGGGTCGCCTGATTCATCACGGTAGCAAAATGACAGTGATGAAGTAGCAACAAAAATAATGTTATGGTTGGGGAGTCACCACCACATGAGGAACTGTCTGAAAGGGTTGAGGCCTGAGGAAGGCTGAGAGCCACTGATGCAGGGGAACCGTGGTGTGTATGACGAGAGGGGGAGGGGGTGTAGGCAGGAAGTTTGGCAGGAACTTGGGGGTTTCGTTTTTGCTGCTTTTGTACCTCGGGCGGGGAAGATGGCCCTGCAGCTGTTGACATCTGAGGGCCTCAGTTTCCCTGGCTGAACAATGGGTACAGCTGCTCTCTTATACCTCCATCTGAGGCATGCTGGGATTGGCACTTGTCCGGGCCTTAATTCTCCCAGGTAGCACCTGGACTCTCTGTCTTCCTTTACCTGGGGCTTGTGGGCCACTTGTGGGAGACCAAGAAAACAGAAAAAAGCAATAGATAGACCTGCCACGGTTTCCTCGGGGCCAGTCGGTGGTCTTGACCCTGACTCGATAGCAAGGAGTCTGATGTGTTTTTTAGGTCCAAGAGCTGCACACAGCACACCCAGCGTTAGAATGCATTGCACCTTCCCTCCGCCCCTCAGGGTCTGTGGCTGACCGGTGGCCCCCTGTGTGTGAAGCATCGCCAGGGCTTTCTTCCAAGGCATCTTGAGGGGCAGTGTTTCAAACCGCCAACCCCCTGGCTAGTCATTGAGCGTCTAACCACTTGCGACTCAGGACCCTCTCTCTTGACAACTGGGAAACAGGGTGCACCAGCACTCCTCCCTCGCTTTTCCAGCAAGGGCCCCCAGGTCGCTGGCTGACCACTGCCCCCATTCCCCTTGGCCAGCACTGCATCTTCCTCCTGGGACACCCTTCCTCCTCTTGGGGCCCCATAACCCCGACTCTCCCTCCCCATGGCTCTCCCTCGTTGCCGAGCTGAGCTGCGTTGGTGGCCGTGGCTGTGTGGGCTGTGTGCCTGCCTGTCGAGCAGCAGTGAACTAGCAGAGCCAGCAGGCTGAGTGGTTGCCGGGTAACTGAGCTGGGGGGCGGGCTGGTGTTGCTCCTAACTTCCCTCTGCCAGCATGTCCCCCCCCCCAGTGGCCTGGGCAGAGAGTCTGGTGGGGAGCTAGGGGCCCAGGGGGAAATGAGGTGACAAGCTAGGTACAAGTGGAGGCAAAGATGCTGAAGTAGGGTGTAGTGGGGTGAGGCGTGCATTTAGGGGGTTGGGAAAGCGGGCCTGGACTTAAGGATCCCTGATGGGGCAGTCCAGAGGGAGAAAGAGGAGGCTGTCTGCTCACCCCCCCCCCAATCAAGATGCACCATTATGGAAGCCCAAAGAAGCAGCTCAACTGCCCCTGGCGAGTAGCTGGGCGTCTGAGTCGAGTCGAGTCTGTGGCAGTGGGAGATAAGGAGGTGTGATCCGGGGTCAAATTCCTAGTTTGTGCTCAACTGCTAACGGTGAACCCCTGCAGAGGCACTAAGAAGGTCTGCCTGGCAACCTGGTTCCCGGAAAGGGACCACCAGGAGAACCCTGGAAAATAGTCCAGCTTTGTAACACATGGAGCCACCAGGAGTCAGGAGACGCGACCGCATTGAGGGTTTTTTCCGGGGGTGAGGGATTGCAAAGACACTGAGGTGGCCGTCCTGGGGAGTGGGCATATAGTGCAGACCTGGGACGGGGCACCCTCAGCCCACTGGTGGACTCTGGGGTCTACCCCACTTTGTGCCTGGGAGCAGTTCAGGTCAAGGTGGGTGGTGTGGGATTGTGAACAGGGCAGCTGGGGCTGGCCCAAGCCTCCTGACCTCGGGCGGTGCCCCCTGTGCCCGTCTCACTGCAAGCAATCATAGTCCAGTGGAAGGATTCTTGCCTTCCGTGGGGGAGACCTGGGTTCGAGCCCCAGCCGGTGCCTCCGCAGGCACAGCCACGTCCCGCCTGTCAGTGCAGGAGGCTTGCGTGTTGCTGGAATGAGCTTCTAGATAAATCGGACGAGAAAGAAAGGCCCGATCGCCAACTGCCAAAAATCGGTCCATGAAAATCCAATGGGTCCCAACACGTCTGACTTGCAACTGATTTTAGGGGTGACACAGGGCTGGCAGGGTTTCTTCCCTTGTGTGTACGGTCACCAGGAGTCGGGGCCAAGTGGAGCGTAGTCGGCCATGAGGACGATCATGTTAGGAGTAGGTGATGGTTGTCCAGTGCCGGGCCTTGAGGGCTGGCCACAAAGCTGTGGAGGGCCCACCTGGGGGTAGGCTCACTCTGAGAGGCGAGGGGAACTCAGCTTCCAAAGTCAGCGAAACATGGCTTCCGGGTTGGACACCTGGACCTCTGGCCTCTGGGTCGGATCCGGCAGCCCCTGACGTGCCTTCCCTACACCCACAGCTGCCGCAGCGGGAACCGCAAAAGTCTCGTGGTAGGAACACCCTCACCGACCCTCTCTCGGCCCCTGTCGCCGCTGTCCGTCCCAACAGGTGAGTCAAGGTCGTCAGGCAGGTGGACATGGTGTCCTGCCCCCCTCCCTTGACCACTCCCCCACTTGTGCTCAGCAGGCAGCAGTCCCCTGGACAGCCCCCGGAATTTCTCGTCCACGTCAGCTGTCAACTTCCCCTTTGCCCGCAGGTAAGTGATGGCCAACCACGGGGGATGGTGGTGGGCCCAGCCACTGAGGAGACCCACAGGGGCGTGTCCTAGGTGACTGGACCCACCTTCTCATTCCCCTCTTCCCCTCCCCTGGCCCCTGCCCGGCCGTTTCTGCCTCCGGCATCTGGCCCGGCACACGCTTATCCACCTGCAGCCACTTCCCACGCACCGACAGGTAATCACCTTCAGCTCCCGGGGCGGCCGAGGAGGGGTGCCAGGCCGGTCCAAGTATCCTCTATTTAGCAGAAGTCACTCAGCCGCTCAACAAACCCTGCTCACACAAGTGTCTGCCAGCACTTAGGTTTGGCCTGTTTGGTTCACCTCACTTATTAAATGCCTGCCGTATGCAGCAGAGCAACCAGCTGAGCCTGGGAGGCTGGACTTGGGCCTTGGGGTCCCGGGGCAGCCTGCATACTCAACTGGGGAGCTCAAACCCCGAAAGGCCAGAGCTTTGGTCTGGGAGGAGGGCCTGGTGGCAGCTCAGGTCACAGAGGGCTTCCTGGAGCAGAGTCAGGTATAGGGTCTTTTCAGGCACGACCAGAATTTCCTGCCTCGGTGTCCACCGAGAGCATGTACCTACTGTGAGGTGTGTCCCACCTGCTGACTGTTCTCATTTCCCCCCAGAGCGGACGGCAGAAGGTGGTCCCTGGCATCCCTCCCATCATCCGGCTATGGCACCAACACTCCCAGCTCCACCGTCTCGGTATTTGCAGCCCCAAGTAGGGTGGACAATCTAGCCTTATCCCCGAGGAACCTTCAGTCTGGGGGACCTAGACATCCCCAGTCTTCAGAGTCGAGGTCGGGCCAGTGGGGCACATGGGCATGCCAAGAGAGGGCAAGCTCGGTGGGCCTCCTGGAGGGGGAGGTACGGCTAGGGTTCTGAGGGATGCACAGTTGTCAGCTATGCTTCTGTGTGAGGCACTGACCAGTGGCCTAGGTCTTGGAGGACAGAGTAGGGTGGGAGCATGCACGGAAGGCTTCCTGGAGGAGGAGGAGGCTATTGCATTGGGGTTTTGAGGGATACGTAGGGGCCAAGCAGGAGAAAGTATGACTCTGAAGGGCTTGTAGGGCAGAGCTATGGAGCTGGCTGTGGTGCTGACCGGACACCCCTGCCTGCGCCCCACAGTCCAGCTCGTCCTCCCGAGAGCGCCTCCACCAACTGCCCTTCCAGCCCACGCCGGACGAACTCCGCTTCCTGTCCAAGCACTTCCGCAGCTCCGAGAGTGTGGCCGACGAGGAAGGCGGCCGCCTGCCCTGCTTACGGCCACGCTCCCGCAGCCTCAGGTGGGCCTCCAAACCTGAGCCTGGGTGCCAGCCCCTCTCCCCTCCAGTCCCCCAATCCGCGGGCTCAGGCCCGCAAACGAGCCGCCCATTCTCTTCTCAGCCCAGGCCGCACATCGGGGACCTTCGACAATGAAATCGTCATGATGAACCACGTGTACCGGGAGAGGTTCCCCAAGGTGGGCCAGCGGGCCAGCCCCATCTGTCCACTTGGCCTTTTCCCTCCCTCTGCTCTGACCCCTCCCCCTTAGCTGTGCATGTTGTCCCCCACCCCTACCTCCATCCGTCCCCTGCCCCATCTGTCCTCCGCTCTGCCTGCCTGGTGCCTCTCCCATCCCCCGTCTGTCTGCCTTGTGTTCCTTCCAACCCTGTCCTCTGAACGGCGGCTCCCTGTCCGGTTCCACCCAGGCCACGGCACAGATGGAGGGCCGCCTACAGGAGTTCCTGGCGGCCTATGCGCCCGACGCCCGGCTGGCGCTGGCCGATGGCGTGCTGGGCTTCATCCACCACCAGATTGTGGAGCTGGCCCGTGACTGCCTGGCCAAATCCGGAGAGGCGCTCATCACCTCCCGCTACTTCCTGGAGATGCAGGAGAAGCTGGAACGCCTGCTTCTGGATGTGCGTGGGAGGCGAGGGGTCCCAGGCGCAGGTGGGGGTGGGTGGCAGAACCCAGAGGGCTGTGAGTGAGGCCCCCATCTGCCCACCCCCAGGCTCATGAGCGCTCCGACAGCGAGGAGGTAGGCTTCGTCGTCCAGCTCGTGCGGAAGCTGCTGATCATCATCTCGAGACCAGCGCGGCTCCTTGAGTGCCTGGTGAGTCCCCGGGCGGGCGGAGGTCAGCCACAGTCCCACCACGTGGACAGTCCACGGTCCACGAAATGGCTCTCATCCTAAGATCTTGGAGAGGGGTGCAGGACCCTGCTGCTAGGCTTGGAGGCGCTTCCTGGAGGGAAACAGTGAACTGAGCCCTGGACAGGGGGAACAGCGTGTGCACAGAGGGAGCAGCATGTGCAAAGGCCCAGTGGTAGGATGTGGCTGGTGGCCAACTGACCGGCTCCCCTGCTCCCTCAGGAGTTTGACCCCGAGGAGTTTTACCACCTGCTGGAGGCAGCTGAGGGCCACGCCCGCGAAGGCCAGGGCATCAAGACAGACCTGCCGCAGTACATCATCGGGCAGCTGGGCCTGACGAAGGACCCTCTGGAAGGTGAGCCAGGGTGGTGGTAGGGCAGGGCTGCCTTCCAGAGAGACAGACGCAGCTGGGATTCTCACTTCCCCAGCCTTGCACTCGGGCCTTCCTGTCTGTGGCTCAGTCTCTGACACCTGCAGGGCCTGCTGGGGGCCAGGAGCTGAGGTCCAGCAGCCCAAGTGAAACCTTCTCACCTGCACGGGCCTCAGGGAACCCTCTGTCCCTGAGCGCCAAGTTGAGGGACGCTCAGTGGGATGCTTGAGCAATGCTGGGGCGGAGCGTCTGGTTGTTAGAGGTACATGGAGTGGGTTCCGGACTCAGAGTGCCCATCTGTACGACAGAACAAAACTCTGCGCCTTCCTCCCAATTGTCCTATGTTCGAGCCCATTGGTGCAGCCCCTGTGTCAGTCCACAGTGTTGGACCTTACTCTTTCTCGCTGCCCCTCCATGTGACCAAGCACGACACCCTTCTCCAGGGACTGGGCTTTCCTGGCCACATGTCCATGAGATCTCACCGTCTTTGCTTCTAAGGAGCACTCTGACTGGACTTCTCGCCAGGCAGGAGCTCCATTAGCAGTTTACAAACGTCCTCGCACTGGCCCAGGAGGGCACTCAGGGTTGGAGAGGCAGAAGCCATGGGCGAGACAGAGATCCCCGCAAACAGCCAGGCTAGATCCTCCGGTGTGGTCCTGGGTGGCCTGGAGGTGGCCAGGAAGCATCCGGGAGGAAGTGCAGCTGGCAGTGGGAAGAGGGGGAGTCAGGCTGGGGAGCAGCACGTTCAAAGGCCCTGTGGTGGGCAGAGCAGAGGGGCAGGGGGGCTAGAGCAGAGGAAGGAGGGGACCTGGGGGGCCAAGGGTCCTTGCAGGGGCCAGACCCACCACAGTTGTAGCTGGTACCATGATGGGCACATCCCAGGCTGGGGCAGCTGGCCTCATTGAAAGCCAAAGAAATGGAGGCTCTGAGCAGAAGAGGTGGGGCGGGATCCAAACCCAAGCATGCCCGAGGCCAGACTGTGTGGAGCAGCATTGCCCTCCCTACTCAGCTCCACCCCTCCCCCCGTGGGATGGATGTGATATGGGTGGTGGGTGGTGGTCAGCCTAGGTGGAGGGGATGGCCTCAGCTGGGCAGGCAATAGCTGAGGCTGTGAGGCCCTGAGGGGTCAGGAGTTGGGAGAGACTACATTCAAACTCAGGACTTTCTCACCAGCCTGGCTCTGCCACGCTGTGCCGTCTGTGCTGTGACCACAAGACACTGCCCTCATGACCACCATCGTGACTCACGTCCCTCTACTGAGCCCCTGGGAGACGGAGAATAATGGGACCTACCCTGGGCTGAGCAGGAACCTGGACCCTGAGGCCCTGCCTCACTGGCCTGAGACTTCAGAGTCAGGGTTTGGTCACTGCTGAGCAATTCTCCATGTAGAAGGTTCCTCCCTAGTCCAGCCTCCCAGGGTTTGGCTGAGAACTGGGTGTGTCGCAGAGCTGGGGGGAGGGGGCACACAGTGTTCCCCAGCCCAGGACGGGCCTGAGGCCTTGGGGAATCTCTGGCTGAGGGACAGGCTGACCCTGAGAGGGGCAGTCACCACCATCCCCGCCCCCCTACTTGTCTTGCAGAGATGGTGCCACTGAGTCACCTTGACAGTGGACAGGTCCCCACCCCTGAGTCCCCAGAGGTGAGTCTCAGAGCTCTGGGCCCCTCGGCCATCTCGTCCTCTTGGGGGTAGATCAGGCGGCCCATCGAGGGGGCGGGGTTTGGTAAAGTTTCGTGTTGACGAAGTTTTGGGTTCGTTGGTGATTAATAAAATGCTTGTGACAACCTCTAGGAGGAGATGGGATTACTCCGCGTCATCCCTGGGGAATGCCCCGTCATGGGTGGGTGGGCACAGGAAGGAGAGTTCTGAAGGGTGTGCAGGAGTTTCCCAGGAGGAAAGACACAGCTTTGATTGAAGACACAGAAACCCAGAAGTGGTGTGGTTTGGGGGAGGCAGTGTGAGGTGCCGGGATTGGCAGTGTGACTTGGGGGGTGGCACAGGGAAAGGGGGGCAGGTCCTGAAGGACGTGTAGAATTGGCTGGGAAGAACACAAGCTGTGACACTCGAGCCGAGTGTGAGCTGTTTGCCAAGAGGGGGCGTGACGGGAGGGGCCCCCAGAAACACCTGCAGTGGGCAGGGCCCTGAGCCTTCCCTGTCGCCCGCCCGCAGAGCCGGGCCCTGGCCGGCCCCTCTCGGAGGAAGCCATGTGAGAGCGACTTTGAGACCATTAAGCTCATCAGCAATGGAGCCTATGGGTGAGTCCTAGGTCCACCCCAGACCTGTGGGCCGGGGTCCATCCAGCGGGAACCTCTGACGGGTGGAGGCCCCAAGAGGGGTGAGGACACCCACATCTTGTCTTATCTATCCCAGTCACATGGGGGGGGGTCAGTTTAAGCCCGTGGATGGCTGCCTGGGATGGAGAAGGGGTGTCCTGGGCAGGGGCCCAGACAAAGACCCGGACTCAGACACCCCCTGCCTCCCCTCCCCCGGCTCTCTGCAGCGCTGTCTACCTGGTTCGGCACCGCGACACACGGCAGCGCTTTGCCATCAAGAAGATCAACAAGCAGAACCTGATCCTGCGCAACCAGATCCAGCAGGTGTTCGTGGAGCGGGACATCCTCACCTTCGCCGAGAACCCCTTCGTGGTCAGCATGTTCTGCTCCTTCGAGACCCGGCGCCACCTCTGCATGGTCATGGAGTACGTGGAAGGTGCGGGCGCTGGCACTTGCTTGCATGCCCCCGGAGATGGGGCGCTCACCCCCTGGCCTGGGAGAACGTCGTCCTTTGGACCTGCAACATAGGTCCAGAAGACCCTCCAGTTCAGTGGGGTGGGGCTGAGTGTGAGGGTCAGAGGAGGGGGTGGATTGGTCCAGGCAGGCCAAGAGGTTCAGAGGAGGGAAGTGAGAATTTGGGGAGGAGTGCCTGGGGCGTGGTAGGCTATGCTTTGCGTTACTAACCGCTGAGGTCAGCAGTTTGAAATCACCCGCCACTCCTCGGGAGAAAGATGAGGCTTTCTGCTCCCCAAAAGAGTTCCAAGTCTCGGAAACTCAGGGCAGTTTAGGGTACGAGTCCCGAGTCGGCATCGACTCGATGGCAGTGCGTTGAGTGTGTTGACAGGTGGAGGTCAGGTGTTGTGAGATCCCAGGTGGGGTCCAGAGACACACCATGGCGGGCAGCATTGCCCTTGTCCCCGCCCTGACTCCCTCCCATCAGGACGCTTTGCAGCAGGCCAGGGTCCCCATGAACGAGCCCCACTCCCTCCCCAGGTGGTGACTGCGCCACGCTGCTCAAGAACATGGGCCCGCTGCCCGTGGACATGGCCCGCATGTACTTCGCGGAGACGGTGCTGGCGCTCGAGTACCTGCACAACTATGGCATCGTGCACCGCGACCTCAAGCCTGACAAGTGAGCCTGCCCGCCCCTGCCCTGGCCGTGCAGCTGGGCCTCTGTGGCAAGGGGGTGGGACCTGGAGTGGGCGGGGCCAGATTAAGGGGCGGGGCCCAACTCTGGGGCCAGACTGCCAGGGTTAGAGCTGGGTTTAGGGAGTGGGCATGGCCTGAACATCTGGGTGGGGCCTTTGCGTGGGCTGGGCCTCTGGTGGGAGGTGAGGCTCGGAGCCTTTGGGGTTTGCGGCAGCTGGAGCAGGCCTCACATAGATGGAAAGAGGCTTTAGGCTAGAAGGACCTGGACTGGAGTCATGGGCAAGGGAGTGGCGTGGGGGCTGAGGAAGGCTGTTTGGGAAAGGAGGTGGTAGAACTGGCTATGAGGAACACCACTGGCATCTCGGGCCGCTTCTGGGGCACCAGCTGACCTGGTGTGCAGGAGGAGAGAGAGGCAGTATGAGTGCATACTGTATGCAGAGGAAAGGAGGACCCTTCCGGGCCCTTCAGAAGCTCCGGCTGGGTCAGGGAAGGAAGGGACCAGGCCCTCCGCCTGGCTGTCAGTGAGCACAGGAATGTGCACCTAGGAGACCCCTGCTGTATACAGGGCACGGGCCACCAGAGGGAGGGGGCGGGCACTTCCCACCGTGCTGCCTCTGTCCGTGGCGGCAGGAGGCACACGTGAAAAGGTGACTTTTAAAGGTGGCGTATGCCAGTCTATCACTTGGCGAAACGTACTCAGACTGAAGTCTGCGGGAGTCTGGGATGGCAGCGTACACAGGAGGAGCCCTGGAGGCGTGGTGGTTTTACGTGGTGCTGCCACAAGGTCCGCAGTTCAAAACCACGGGAGAAAGACAAGAGCTCTTTCTGCTGTCAAGAGTTCCGGCCTCGGGAAACTCACAGAAGCAGGTCTGCCCTGTCCTCCGGGGTCGCTGTGAGTCGGCATGGGCTTGGCGGCGGTGAGGCCGTGGATTGGCCTGTGCCCGTGTGAGGTGCTCACGAGTAGCCCTTTATGCAGCGGGCATCCGAGATAGGCCTGTTTTTCCAGAGGGAGGTAGGTCGTAGGTGCTTGGGAAGGGCGCGTCTTCCTGAAGTGGACGGACCTGCTAGATGTACGCACATGCACGTACACCCAGCAGGACTGGGTTCTCAGAGCGTGCGTTGTGCACAGATGAGCACACAGTCGAAGCCCCGTTGTCACTGAGTGTAGCGGCCCCACGGCGGCCCCACGGCGGTCAGGGTGCAGGTCAGGCTCCGGCAGGCCTTCAAGGGCTCCTTTCTCAAGAGTAGCTGCAGACCTTTCTTCCGAGAATCCTTCTGGTGGGCTCGAACCGCCAGCCTCCTGGTTACCAGCCAAGCAATAGCCTGTGTGCATTCTCTGGGACTCCCACGTCCACAGGGAGGTACCCAGTACCGCCTGCAGATGCACCCAGTAGGGACCCTGAGCTGTGTGCTCTGTCACGTGGTCACTACCGAAAACCCTTTGGTTCCGTGGATCCAGTTCAGGCCAGGTCGGGCATGCCTCGGTTTCCCAGCCTTGAGTGTCCCCCGCCCCCTGCCCGCAGCCTGCTCATCACTTCGCTCGGCCACATCAAGCTGACAGACTTCGGCCTGTCCAAGATCGGACTCATGAGCATGGCCACTAACCTCTACGAGGACCACATTGAGAAGGATGCTCGGGAATTCCTGGACAAGCAGGTGTGCTGGCGGGAGGGCAGGTGGGCCGGGCGGGAAAGGCTCGGGTGTGTCCTGTCCCTTCGCTGCACCTCCCCGCTGCTGCCCTGGCCTCAGTGTCCCTGTGCCCCCGCCCTAGGTGTGCGGGACGCCCGAGTACATCGCACCTGAAGTCATCTTCCGCCAGGGCTACGGGAAGCCGGTGGACTGGTGGGCCATGGGTGTCATCCTGTACGAGTTCCTGGTGGGCTGCGTGCCCTTCTTTGGGGACACCCCCGAGGAGCTCTTCGGCCAGGTTGTCAGTGGTGCGTCCCCTCCCCTGGCCCTGGGTTTGAGTCTCGGCCCCACTGTGGTCCTGTACAGAGAGAGGAACAGTCCCACTTAGGGATGGGCCCCGGGCAGCCAGGACCACAGGTGGATCGGGGAGCTGTCCTGTAGAAGGAGCAGGGGCTGTGGGCCGGGAGTGCTGGGGGCAGAGTTGCTAGGGTGATAAGATCGACCCTGCCCCACCTCATTCCAGACGAGATTATGTGGCCAGAAGGGGAGGAGGCCCTGCCACCAGACGCCCAGGACCTCATCACGAGGCTGCTCCGGCAGAGCCCCCTGGACCGTTTGGGCACTGGTATGTGGGTATGGTCAGGACCCAGGGAAGGGTGGCATAGGGACTAGGTTAGACAGTAGCTGTAATAGCGAGGCTGCACAGAGGAGCGGGCTTGGAGGTGGTGGGGTTTTGAAGGATGCATAGGAGTTCAGCAGGCACAAAGGAAGGGAGAGCCAGGGGAGTGACACAGAGTGGTGAGTCTGTGTGGGTCCCTGAAGCTCTGAGAGGTCCAGGGACTGTGTCCTTCAAAGCCCAGTGGATGTTGCTGTCCCAGCTTCCCCACTCCCTGGTTAGCGGTGACAGGACGATTCAACTGTGAACACAGCTGCCTGTACCACCGTGGGGCAGCTTGACCAGGAGGGACAGTGGGTGGGGCTGGCTGGCAGCAGGCTGTGACATTGCCCGCAGGCAGTGCCTGTACCCATGAGCCTGTGGAGCTGACCTAGGAAGACCCCCCCCAGCCCCAGCCTCTGGTTTCGTGGGGCAAGGAGGCGGATGCTGGGCCAGGCTCAGCAGAGGACCCAGCAGGGGGCCTGGCCGGCCCAGGGCTCAAGCTCCCAGAAGTCATTCCACCGCCCTGGGGCTCCTCTTGGTGCTTGCCTGGGGCTGCTGACTTCCCTCATCTTTCCAGTTTGTGGTTAACCCGAGTGTCCCCTCCTGTCACATGTCCGGTCAGCAGGCCACTTGCAGGGGGCAGGGCAGAGTAGGGTAGGGAGATAACAGTGACAGTGGCGGCTGTCTGAGAGGGGATGGTGGTTGAGGCTCAGCCGGTGTGTCTGCAGGTGGCACCCATGAGGTGAAGCAGCACCCCTTCTTCTATACCCTGGACTGGGCAGGCCTCCTGCGTCACAAGGCTGAGTTTGTGCCGCAGCTGGAAGCCGAGGATGACACCAGCTACTTCGACAGTGAGTGGGGGGGGCGGAGTGGGGTGTCTTCCAGTGACCTCACCTAATCTTGGCACTTTGCCTGGTCGTGCCTGGAGCCTCAGACTTCCTGAACTTTCCCAGAAGCTGGGGTCATGTCCGCCGTCCACCAACTGGGATTTCCTGTGCCTCTGGGCAGAGGCGTTCCAAGCCGGCCCCCTGTCCCCGCTCCCCTCCCTGCATTGGCGAAGCAGAAATCAAGGCACCAGGTGTAGCTGAACCTAGGTCCTCCCATGGGCCAGCCTCCTGGGTTGGGCCCTGGTCAGGCAAAACACCTAGGGTGCCCCCTGCCTGTCTGGGTCCCATCTGACACGGAGGGGGGGGGCCTCCTTTGGGGTGTGGCGATGGGCTCGGACAGGTTCACCTGTCTCCACTCACAGCCAGATGCTGAGTGAACACCCGCAGTTCCCCGAGCAGGCTGTGGCGTGTCCTGGGGTCCTGTCCGGTGTCCAGTCCTCTGGTTCTTCTTCAAACAGGCCTTGTCTTTGAGGCCCGTGTGGTTCTGGGTGACCTGCTTCAAGGGTGAGGAAAGGGAGGGTCAGGGACAGGAAACCCCCAGTTGAAGTCCCCCAGCTCCTAGGGACACGACTGGGATTTGGTCCCAGCTCGGGGGGGTCCCCATTTTAGGGCCTTTGTGTGTCCCCCTCCTGCAGCTCGCTCGGAGCGGTACCGCCACCTCGGCTCCGAGGACGACGAGACCAACGATGAGGAGTCATCCACGGAGATCCCCCAGTTCTCTTCCTGTTCCCACCGGTTCAGCAAGGTGGGCACTGGGGGAGGCGGCGGTGGCACGACTTACTCCCCTTCCAACGCTGTCTGTTAGCAGCGATCACACGCGTGCCTTGCAATGCTGACCGTAATCAAAGGGGTCCGGTGGGGGGCGTTTGGCACCATCATTTGGCGGGCCCACCACCACTTCCGTCGAGACGGTGAGGGGTTACACATTGGGCTGCTCACCGCCAAGGTCAGGAGTTCGAAACCACCAGCTGCTCAGTGGGAGAGAGATGAGGCTTCTGCTTCCGTCCAGCGTGACCATCTTGGAAACCGACGGGGGCAGTTCTACTCTGCCCTATGGGGTCGCTCGGAGTCGGACTTGCCTGGATGGCAGTGAGTTTGGTGTGGAAGACTGCCTCTGTCTGGGTCCAGAGCTTTCCCATCAGCCCGAAAGGGACCCCGGGCTCCCCGGCAGTCATCCTCCCATCCCTCTGCTCCCCCTCGCCTTTCCATAAAGGGCAGTGCTTATTCATCACGGGGAGAAATGAAACCCAGGTGCCACCCCACATCCAGTGAGCCTTGAAGCCAGCCGCCGTGCCGAGCACAGCGCCATACATCTGTCCCAAAGGGACGTGCGGATACTGTGGGGACTCACCAGATGTCTGGAAACAAAAGACGGCCCCTGCTGGTGGGGAGGAGGCGCCGTCGCCTGGGGGGCGTTGAGTCTAGGTTACAGGTGGAACAACTTGGAGAAGGGTAACGGGGGTGTGGTCCAGCCTGACTCGGGGACCCCGTGGGTGACCCCATGGAGCTGTGTTCCCGAGGGTCTTCGAGCACTTGCTGTTGAGAGTAGGTCACCGGACCGTTCTGACAAGGCAGGAACTGCTAAGGCTGCGCACGGTCTCCTCCCTGGTTCCCTGAGCGAGTGGAATCTGCCTTGGGTCACCACGAGGGTCCAGCCCGGGGGTCTGCATAAGTGCAGTCACACGAGATGTGCCTTTAGTGTCAGGTGCGGCGTGGGTCCCAATCGGTTTCCTTAGTCTCTGGTGCGTCCAGACCAGGTTTTGTTGATCTGATTGTTGGTCGGTGGCCATCTGGGCTGTTGATGTCTTTCGACAAATTGGGCCTAGCACCGTGATGCCTTCCGGTGTTTTTCTGACCACTAAGCTTAAGTGGAATATCTTCCCCACTTATAATGTGATCAGGTCTCTGTCCTGTCGCAGGCAGGACTTCTTGGTTGGCTGTGGAACACTCCCCACCTCCCGCTGCACCCCCAGCTGTCGTCTTGGTGACTAGGCCTCCCTGACCCTCGGTTTCCTCGCCTGTGTATGACTGAGAGACTGGGCTCTGGGGGGATGTGGTGAGCGGGGATTTAAGGAAGTGACTCACGTGGAAGCATCTGGCATGGAGGACGCGCTCATCACCGAGCTGCCTCTCACACACGGGTGTGGCCGGCGCCGGTGCCGGCACCGTCCTTGTTGTTTTTACTGTTATTTTTGTTCTTTGCCCAGGTCTACAGCAGCTCCGAGTTCCTAGCCGTGCAGCCCGCCCCCACCTTCACAGAGAGAAGCTTCAGCGAGGACCAGGAGGAGGGCTGGGAGCGCAGCAGCGAGGGGGAGTCCAGCCGCCGGCTCAACACTGAAGTCCGGTGTGTAGGGGCAGGTCCGGTTCCCAAGACTTGCTGGGAGAGAGGCAGAGCCACAAAGACAGGCATTGGAGGGAGCTTCCCAGCGGCCCTGTAGAAGAGGCTCCAAAGGCCCTACCCGGTCATGACCTGTGACCCTGTGCAGTGCCCTTTCCCACGCAGTTCTTCTCCCTGCCTGGAAAGCCCATCTGCTAATGAGCGTCTATTCACGCGGCAACACCAGGCCCTACAGAAATAATGTCTCTTTGAAAATGGGCACAAATTGGGTCTTCACGCTGATGTGGAGGGCAGTGCGGGCAGGAGGAACTCACCCTGTGTTTGCAGATACCAGGCAGGGAAGTGCCCGATACCAGGGAGGGGCCCTGAGGTCTGATGGGTACCCCAGGGCGGTGGCTTCTAGCGTGTGATGTGGACATGGGCCCTCTCCCTGCAGCCTGCGGTCGTGGACATCTTCTGGCTCCTCCTGCCACTCTTTGTCATCCCAGCCTGAGCGGGGACCCAGCCCATCTCTCCTGAACACCATCAGCCTGGACACAATGCCCAAGTTTGCCTTCTCTTCAGAGGATGAAGCGGCAGGTCCGGCCCCTACCAGTACCGAGAGACCCATCTTCATTCTGGGCGAGCCTGACCCACCTCAGGCAGCCACCCCAGTGATACCCAAGGCCTCAGGTCTTTCTGGTAAGTGGGCGTGTCAGGACAGCTTCTTAGAGGAGGGGGTTTTTTGAGCGGGGTTTTCAAGGATGAGTAGGAGTTCGCCAGAGAAGGCATTTGTTTTATCTAGCCTCCTCTGACCTGTTCCATTAAGGAACTCCCAGACTAAGATACCACTAGCCTTGTAAGGCCAGACCCGGGCTGGAGGGGGAGGATTGGAACTGGGAGATCTAGAGGGAACCTCGGCTCTTTCCAAAGTGGAGGGAATGCTGCCTAGAGGAGGTATTCTTTTCACGTAGGACTTTCAGGATGGGTAGGAGTTTACTGGAGGCCTCTTTTCCTTCTGTCACAGAGGCTTTGACAGGGAAAAGCCAGGGCCTCGGCTCTGTGGGTCACGACAGCAGGAAGGGGAGCAGTGATGGGGGTAAGGGGGGCGCCAAGGTTTCCTGGAGGTGGGAAGCTTCCAAAGAGAGGAGGGGTATGCAGGCAAAGGGAACTGTGGGGCAGAAACTGAGAGGCGGGACTGCACCTCCTCGGGCCTCTGTGAGCTGGGCAGAGGCCCTTGCTGACCCCTGACCCCACTGCCCATCCCCCAGCCGACACAGCTGCCCTCAGCCAAGCCCGCCTGCGCAGCAACAGCATCGGCGCCCGACACTCCACACCCCGAGCCCCAGACTCCAGCCGAGGCCGCCGTCTCGGGTGCCCAAGGGACACAGGCCCCGAGAAGCCCCGGGCCTCCGTCGGAGGCGGCCGAGTGCCCAAGTCGGCCTCCGTGTCCGCCTTGTCGCTCATCATCACGGCAGGTACCTCTGCACCCGGGAGTCCCACCCTTCTACCCCAAGCCCCACCCCACCAGATAGTCAGGTCAGCTTCTCATGTGTTCACTGATGGGGGGCAGGAGCTGCAATACCCAGAGGCTTCTGGGGCCTCCTTGAGGCAGTGGCCTCAGGACTGAGCCCTGGGGACACAGACGAGCTGGGGGAAGGGCATTTCCAATAGAGACCTGGTGGGGCAAAGGCCCTGAGGCTGTAGAGCAGTGACATGGTGGGAGGTGAGGGGGACCGACTGGGGCCCCGGCGTGGGAATGACCGCTCGCTCCCACAGATGACGGCAGCAGCGGCGGCCCCCTCATGAGCCCCCTGTCCCCGCGCTCCCTGTCCTCAAACCCGTCCTCCCGCGACTCCTCGCCCAGCCGAGACCCGTCGCCCGTGTGCGGCAGCCTGCGGCCCCCCATCATCATCCACAGCTCGGGCAAGAAGTACGGCTTCAGCCTGCGGGCCATCCGCGTCTACATGGGAGACAGTGATGTCTACACTGTGCACCACGTGGTCTGGGTGAGTGCCGGGAGCCTGCAGGGGAGCTGGGCGAGGACCGCACCCCCTCTTGGAAACTGAGTAGATGTCAGGGACTGTGGAGGGGGGTGGTCCTTCTTAGCTCCTGGATGGGCTTTTGTGCCCGCACTCCAGGCTGGCACTCTATGGCCGTGCCGTCCTCCCCCACCCCCCTGGTGGCTCCTCCCTATTGCCACTCACCAAACAGCCCCCAAGGTAGTGAAATGAAGGGCACAGGAACACTGAATCAGCTCGCCCTCCTGCAGAGCGTGGAGGAGGGCAGCCCTGCCCAGGAAGCGGGCCTGCGAGCCGGGGACCTGGTCACCCACATCAACGGGGAGTCGGTGCTGGGGCTGGTGCACATGGACGTGGTGGAGCTGCTGCTGAAGGTGCCACTCTAAGTCCTGGGGCCCCAGCCCTCTGCCCTAAGATCCATCTGCCTCCCGTCCCGTTCCAGGGCTGTAGACCTCTGTCCACTCTTCCACTCATCTCATGTCTTCCCAACCTTGGACCTTCAGGCCTCCCTGCAACTTCCTGTCTGATCCTCTAATATCCTCTCCATCATTAAGAACCCTCCCTCCAGTACCACTTGGAGACTCCTGGAACCCTTAACAACCTGTTTGCTCACCTTTGGGAGGATCCCAAGATTCCCTACTCTGATCCACCTGAGGACCCCCCCAGCCTCAGCTCCATGTTCTCCCTGCCTGCTGCCCACACCACCCAGAGAGCTACACTGGACCCCAGTCCCCCAGACTTGGTGGGCCACTCTCTTTAGCCCCTGCCATACCCTTTCAAGCCACCCCATCCTGGCCCTCCTCTCACCCACCCTGACTTTCAGGGCTGTGCGGGAGCAGGGGCCTCCAGGCTGTGGGTTAGAGAGGAGGGTGCGGGGTCCTGACCTGGGGAGGGCGTGGCGCACTCTGGTGGTGGGTGCACTGCTGGTGAGGCACAGTCCAGGCGGGCGAGCGGGTGGCAGGTCTTGGCTGATGGCTGACGACGCTAGAGGCTCTGAGGGCGCCCTCCTCAGCGGGGAGGCTCCCAGGGACCCCACTCCACCCCTGGCCGTCCCTCTGCAGAGCGGCAGCAAGATCGCGCTTCGGACCACGGCCCTGGAGAACACGTCCATCAAGGTGGGGCCGGCCCGCAAGAACGTGGCCAAGGGCCGCATGGCCCGGCGCAGCAAGCGCAGCCGCCGGCGGGAGACGCAGGACCGGTGCGTGGCGACCGGGGGACCCGTGGCATGAGCCGAGGCAGGGGCAGGAGGAGCCGGGCCGGGCCCTTTTCTGAATCCGGGTTTTCTTGCCCGTCCCAGGCGGAAGTCGCTGTTCAAGAAGATCTCGAAGCAGTCCTCTGTGCTGCACACCAGCCGCAGCTTCTCATCCGGCCTCCACCACTCCCTGTCCTCCAGCGAGAGCCTCCCCGGCTCCCCCACGCACAGCCTCTCCCCGAGCCCCAGCACACCCTGCCGCAGCCCAGCCCCCGACGCTCCCACAGGTGCGTGCACGTGGTGCGTGCGTTTGTGTGGCCACCGTGGGAGAGAGAACCAGTAGGGACTGAGAGGGAGGGAGCAGAGAATGGAGGACCAAGCAAAGGAAGAACCCAGAGGCCTGGGAGGACTGGCCATGCTCCGAGAGTCCAGTGCAAAGGAGGGGAAGGGCGTGCCCACCAGAGGGGACTGCATGCACCGAGGAGATTAGGCAGAGAGCTGAAAAGGAAGCTGGGGGGCAGAGAGGGCGGGGCGTATAGTAGGTGACCTAAGCCGTGCTTCCAAGCCCTGGGCCAAAGAGCTAGACTTTAATTGAGGGGTGTTAGGGTGGGGGCATGGAGGAGGTGTGAGCTGGCCAGGGCCTGGTCATGGCTGACCATTGCAAAAGATCCTTCTGGGCCAGGAGAGGGGGACGCACTAAGCCAGACACAGACCCCAGCCCTACTGGGACAGGCCCTGGCTGCAAGGAGGGACCAGGACTCAGGAATCTCAGCGGGGAGGCAGAGACTTCCTGGAGGGAGAGGGCGTGGGAGCTGGGACTTAGATGGGTGAATCGGAGTTCACTAGATCAAAGTAGGAAGCCCTGGTGGTGTGGCGCCACCGGAAAAAGACAAGGCTTTCTACTCCTGTAAAGAAGTACAGGTCTAGGGTCACTGCGTCGTCCTCAAGTCATGGCAGGGTGGTTTTTCAGAGATCAAAGCCAGCAGAGGCAACCAGCCTAGGCACAGGACGGGTGGCTGGAAAGTTTTGAAAGGTGTAATCAGTCCCGGGGCCTCAACTCTGGCTTAGGACCGAGGCAGGAAGCCCTGACCCACATCTGTCATCCACAGACACTGCTTCCCCGCCCAGCGCCTCCCCAAGCTCCAGCAGCCCAGCCTCTCCAGCCGCAGCCGGACACGCTCGCCCCAGCTCTCTGCATGGCCTGGCAGCCAAGCTGGGACCTCCTCGCCCCAAAGCCGGCCGCCGCAAGTCCACCAGCAGTATCCCGCCGTCCCCTCTGGCCTGCCCGCCTGTCCCCGCGCCCCCACCCCGTTCTCCCTCACCCCTGCCTGGGCACCCACTCACCCCTGCCCGCTCCCCGTGCCTGCGCCGGGGCCAGTCAGCCGACAAGCTGGGCACCGGTGAACGGCTGGACGGGGAGTCAGGGCGCCGCGGCCGCGGTCCAGAGGCTGAGCTGGTTGTCATGAGGCGCCTGCACCTGTCGGAGCGGCGGGACTCCTTCAAGAAGCAGGAGGCGGTGCAGGAGGTGAGCTTCGACGAACCTCCAGAGGAGGCCACTGGGCTGCTCCCCGCCGTGCCACAGATCGCCGTGGAGGGTGCTGAGGCCATGCCGGGAGCCCCCGGGCCCACAGGAAAGGACTGAGCCCTCCCGACCCCCCGGGGCCTCTCCTGGCCCCCGAGCCGCGTGGTATTTTTTGTCGTTCCATGTTTTTCCAGTCAAGTGACACTCTAGAAGAGACCGAGGCACCAGCCTGAGGCCTCCTGGTCTTCGCTGGGAGGCAGAAGCAGCAGCGGCATTTTACGTTCTGGTGCTGAATGGAGCCGTGGAGGCTGGAAGGCAGGCGGAGGATGGCCTTGTAAATAGCAGCAAATCCCTGTGGTTAATTTATTACGTTTTATATTGCCAGGCAGAGCTTGCCCGGGTGCTGGCGGTGGCAGTGGCCCCGGCCCCTGGGACCCTGTCTGCAGAGTCCCCACCTCCTGGGCCAAGGAGAAAGCACTGTGGACAAGTCATGTGTGTGCGTGTATTCCAGTTTTTCTGTATTTTTTTAAAAAATGTTTGTGTGTGTTCCCTGTACCTTCCCCCACCCAAGACCCACCAGTTTGAAGGAATTCCACTGAACTTACCTGTCCGGACTCAGGTAGGGCACGGGCTGGAGAGTTCCGACAAGCCTCTGTGAAATAAAACAAAGTGCATTCTGAAGGAGCTTCCTACTCCCTCCTGGAACTGGCCTCCGATTCCAGACTGTCACCTGGAGCTGGGAGCTAGGGTTTGGATGGATGAGTCAGCGTTCACCAACTTCAGGCAGAGGGGTCACCCACTCCACAGGCCAAACCGTACAGGACAGCAGAACCGACCCTGGGGGGTTCCGAAGCTGTTCCGCTCTAGGGAAGCAGAAAGCCGCCTCTTTCTCCTGCCGAACGGCTGGTGGTTTCAAACTGCTGACCTCGCAGTTAGCAGCCCAACCTGTAAACCCACTACGACACCAGGGGAGAGGAATGTTGACCTAGCACAAGTTTCCGAATGTTCGAGGCCTTGACAGTAACTCCTTTTTGGGGGGAGGGGGTTCACCTGATTCAGAGCCTTCTAGGGAGAAAGTAAGGAAGAACCTGACCCGGGCAGGACAGCGACCACGTGTGACGTTCCGCTGTGCTGTGTGGCTCGGGGAAAGCAATGTTCCCACTCTGTGCCTGAGTTTGTGTTTACAAGACTTAAGTCCAGCGACTATTTATTAAGCACCTACTTTGTGCCAAGCACTTTCTTCTCGTGGCTTCTCCCTTCCTTCGCCAGCCTTCAGAAGGCTGCAGGTGGCCGCAGCATCCCCATTTTACAGACAAGACAGCTGAGGCCTGGTGCCGGGCAGGGACTTGTCCCACGTGGCATAAGGGAGCCTCCGGCTGTCGGGCTCTGTGTGACCGTCGTTGTCGAGGGAGCTTGAATGGAGGGTCTGGTGGCAAACACCAGATTCTAGCCCTGGCTTGTTTCCTCGTTGTACGCAGCTGATGGCAAGGCTGTGCCCCATTTCTTGAGGGCACTCTCCAGGCACTGCATCCCCCCTCGTCGTTCCTGCCTCCCCCAGTCCCCAGCCCAACACCATCAGGGGTTGGAGGCAGACAGAGGCTGTGCATGAGTGCCCCCCTCCTTCTGTCCAGGAGATGGCATGAATAAAAGCCTGTATTCACAGATGGTCTGATGTCTTGATTTGGGAGTTCGAGAAGGGAGGGAAGAGGGGGGGGCGGGTTATGAGAACAGCCCTTGGCTCAGCAGAGTGAACCTGGCATCCTTCCCCTCTTAGTTACGGTCCTATCATCCATGCAGCAAAACTTTGTGGTACTTCCTATTGGGCCATTTGGAGTGGGTTTTGAAGGCTCTGTAGGAGTTCGCCCCCGGAGTACTCTCTGGTCCTGGCCTTCCTGTCTCAGGCTCTGCCTTGAAACGTTTCATCCAGACACCCCACCCCACCCCCAGAACCTTGAGCTGTGTTGATAAGAGAAGTACACTTCTTTGTGACCATTCCATCCTGATCTTTCCTTGGGCTGTGCCCTAAAAATGAACAATAAACCTATATCACCTCTCAGAGACCCCCCACCCTCTTTGTACACGGTTCCCTAGTCCAGTAGAGTTCGAATTCGGTTTGTCTCTGGCATTCTCATCGCCACCACCTTCCCACGCGTGGAAATCCTCGGTGACATCTGGGCCCACTTAGTGTAGAGCTCCTTCAGCTGATTGTGGACGCCAGTGGCTGCTATGGGAAACGCCTTCCACGGGCTGCTTCGGAGGGTGTTGGGCTATTTCCGGGAAAGGTCCACTGGCTGCTGCTCCGGCCCCTTCACCACCCGTGCACCCTGCCCTCCGGGCATCTCGCCCACCCTCCTCGGGAGCCATCCACAGGAGGCAATTTCTGGGAGCTGTCTGGGGTACACTGCCACTGGGACGAACTAGCTACAGAATGGAATGCCTGTGGCGGTTTTAAATTGCTGGCTGCTCCCTCGCAGCTGGAGATGGAAACTGCGATAGCCAATAGAAACTGCTCGTTTGCGCTCTCCCCCCACCACCCCACTACTTCAAGCCGAGCCTGGGGGCACAAGCCCCAAACCGGCCACCTCCTAGCTAAGTCCCTGTTCCTGAGCATACTCTGCTCGGTCCCAAACTCTTCCCCTCCCACGCCAAGTCCACCATGTCCAGAATTCCTTGGGTGTCTCCCCGCCAAGACAAATAAATCTCACTGCCAGTGACTGCAGTTCACAGTGGTTCTGGAGCCAGGGTAGAACTGTGGGCTTCCAAGGCTGTAGAGCTTTCCTGGAACAGTAAGCTTCATCTTTCTTCCTCGGAGAAGCTGTGGTTTCGAACTGCTGACCTAATGGTTAGCAGCCTAATTCATAATCCCCTACGCCACTACGCCCTGTAGAGCAGGATTAAGCTGCCCCTGTGAGTTCCCTAGACTGTAGCCATTTATAGGTGTAGACAAACCCAGTCTTTCTCCCACGCAGCTGGTAGTTTCGAACTGCTAAACTTAAGAATCTCGACACCACGCGCAGCCACGACTCCTCGGGGCTTCCCACCAACCCCATATTCCTCCGGCTCTTCCCGGAGATGCGCGGAAGCGCCTCTATTCTACGACTCCCGCGGGAATTCGCTCGGCTCTTCCCGGAGCTGCTCAGCCGAGCCCAACCTCGGGTCTTCCGAAGGACTGAATGCGTTCGGCGACTTCCGGAAACGCTCGGCTCTACCGGGGGCGCGTGTTCGACTCTTTCCGGAGCCGCTCGGGCGTCCCCGGGCTTACCCTCGGGACCCGACCGTGCTAGGCCATTTCCGTTGGGGGCGGGACCGGCCGCTCGGAACCGCGGCGGCGGCGGCGGAGGCGGGGATCCCGCGGCGGCGGCGGCGGAGGCTGCGGTGCAGCCACGGGGCGGGCTCCGGTCGGCGTGACGGCGGCGGCGGCAAGACCAGGTGAGTCCGGCCGGTCGGTGTGGCAGACCGCGATGGGGGCGCGCTCGAATTCGGGGCGGGTAGGCAGAGTGCGGCGGTCGTGGAGGCCAGAACGAAGCGCCGGGCTGGATCGGGGCCCCGCAGAAATTGGGGGACAGCAGGGAGAAGGAGCCGCGTAGGGCGCAGGCCTCGGCTCAACGCTGCCTGCTAATGACAGAATGGGGGCCCTGGGCAGAAGGAGCCGCAGCCCGCGATGGAGGGTGGCCCTGCCTATAGAGGGGGCTTCGAGCAGTGATTGGGAGCATTAGGCATTGTGTGGAGCATAATGGGGCTCGGGGTCGACCCCACTACCAGTCCACGCGGGCCCGAGTGCATGTCTGCACACGCACGACCCCGAGTCTAGCCAGGCCTGCCGACCCACTCCCCTCCCCTGCCTCTTGGATTCAAGGGGTGCACACTGGGGCAAGTGCAAATGTGTGTACGCTGGAGTGGGGTGGCGAGAGGTCCCGGACCATCCCGAGTATCCCTTTCCTCCACGTCCCCTCACTGGGCCTTAGTTTCCCCACCTGTGGAATCAAGGTGACAGGGTGGGCACTGGGGGGCCAGAGAGTCCTGTGTAGGACATCTCCTGGGACTTTGGGTGACGGCAAGTACTGGACCTCCAGACCCTTTTGGGGGAGGCCTCCTTGCTTTCCTACCAGACACCTGAACGAATTTCTTTGGTGGAGGGCACGTACCCTCCTAGTTGCCATACCTAGCCTGAGCACCAACAGCCGTTCTGCCCAGCACACCCTCCCAGTCTCATTGAGGACCCAGCCCTCACCCAGGAGCCCCAGACCCTGCCCTGCAGCTCTGCAGTGGCATGCCTGTGTTCAGCTCAGAGCCCGGGCTCATCATGGCCTTCAGCTGGCAGCTCCCACCCCACCCCCACCCCCATTGGCGGCCACAGGGCACTCCTGCCATCTGCCTTGGGTCTGCCCTCTCCTCTGGCTGCTGACCCCACCCACCCCTACATATTTTGAACCACTCCGGGGGAGCCCCCTGGACCGAGCGATGCCAGGGACATACACACACCCCCTCCAGTGGAGGCACAAGGTCTGCCCACATTGACTCACTACCAGGCCTTCACTTGGTGGCACCTGCAGGGGTTCCTCCCCCTTCCCTCTGCTCTCCCGCCATCGCCTGTGGGGCTCTGGTCACTTCTGACCCCTCTCCAGATCTTCCTGAAGCCTCCTCCCCAACCCCCACCAACCTAGCAGTCCTGCCCACTCCAGTTCTAACTTTTGGCTATGTGACTAACCACACACACAGACACACACACACTCGCCCCCCCCCAGCCTCAGTCTCCCCATTCTTAACAAGGGCAAATGGAGGATGTGTTGCTGGTGGTGCCCTCAGTATGCCTTGAGCAGGTTCCTAAAGCTCTGCCCCTAAAGGCCCCAAGGGGTGCTGCCATTTTACAGGTAGGGAAACCGAGGCCCACAGAAGGGCCCCGATGGACCTGAGCGGGCTCAGTGAGTTTGAGACTGGAACCTAGGTTTGGAGTCCATCCGGGGGGCGGGGGGTGGGGGGGCTAGGGATCCAAGCCCAGATGACTCTGCCCTGCCTTTCTCCCTAGGTCCACCCACATCCCCGCTGAGCATGGTGACCACCTGTGCCCCTGACTCTCTCAGAAGAGCCACCAGCCTCAGGCGCCGATGGCACCCCACATGAGGGAGTGAGTGAGTGGTCCATCCTGGGCACCCCCCCTCCACCTGGCTGAGTGGCCAGACACACTGCAGGCTCCTCCCGCCCGCTGGCTGATGGTAGGCACAGTGGGGAAGGACCCTGATCGGGGACGTGACCCAATGGAACAGATGGAAGTGTGAGCTCCCCTGGACTCATCAGGCTCGGCCGGGCCTCCCCTGGTTAAATTCCATTGTTTCAACTTCATGGTGGACACAGGGGTCTGAGTGCCCCGAGCCAGCTCAGCGGACCCTCCGGGCCCTGACTCTGCCAATGGGGCCAGACGGACCCCCAGCAGCCACTTGACTCTAGACCTCGCCCCTGCCTGGCCATGGCTGGTGCCGACGGCTTCCAGTACCGCGCGTTGTACCCATATCGCCGGGAACGGCCCGAGGACCTGGAGCTGCTGCCCGGAGACCTGCTGGTGGTGAGCCGGGCAGCCCTGCAGGCACTGGGAGTGGCCGAGGGCGGGGAGCGCTGCCCACAGACCGTGGGCTGGATGCCTGGCGTCAACGAGCGCTCACGGCAGCGTGGTGATTTTCCCGGCACCTACGTGGAGTTCCTGGGACCCGTGGCGCTGGCCCGGCCCGGCCCCCGCCCTCGTGGCCCCCGCCCGCTGCCGGCCCGGCCCAGAGACGGGCCCCCTGAGCCAGGTGAGCAGCCAGATGGTGGCAGGGTCCTGTCTTCCCACAGCCCCGCCTGCCTCTTCTCTCCAGTGGGCGCTCAGGCTCTCGGTCACTCTTGTCAACCACTGATGACACCGTTTTTCTGGGGTTGGGCCCCATTCACTGGACAGACCAGGCGCTGCCTTTGTGGAACTGCCGGTGGTGGGTCCAGGGAGGCCCAGAACGGGAGAAGGAGCCTTGCAGGGGGAGAGCTGGGGGTGGACTGTTTCCAAGCAGCGAGGGCGAAGGTCAGGAGGTGGGATTGACTGTCTGATTGACTGATTCCCACTGCAGGAGGCCGCACACGTGGGGTAGAATGAGGAAGTAGAGGCAGCAGCACCTGGCCTGGGGTTGGAGAGGAACACGGGAATGTTCACAAGTCCCAGGAAAGTTCAGCTGCCCCCAGGGGCACATTCTCCATTCTGTCCCAGGAACAGCCCTCTTGTTACGCAAGTTTTCAAATGAGGGGACGCTCAGGATGGGACACCCGGTGGAGGCCACCTAACACCCGTGAGGACCCTGTGTCCCTTCTCAGAAACTGAGCCGTCTCTGGTGCCACAGAGCTGCCGGGGAGAGCAGGGAGCCTGGCACAGAGCCACGCTGGATTTGCCATGCGCTGGGCAGCAGGTGTGGGTCCCAGCTGCCTGGGGAGAGGGGAGCTAGCCTGGTCTGCACTGACCCTCGGGCAAGCCTGTGAGGCTCTGTGCCCAGAGGGCAAGATAGGTGCCAGGGGCCCACCCAGCATGTCCATGGAGCTAGGAGGCACCAAGGTCAGGCTGATTTTGTACATGAGGGACGCTGATCCCCAGAGAGGACCTGGCCGGAGTCCCCAGCTCTGGGCCGAGCAGGGACGCTGGGCCCCTCTGCATCTGGCGTGCCCAGGCCTAGGCCTGCATCCCACCTCGGCCCAAAGAGCAGGAGGCCCCATCTGGGCTCCCAGCCAGAACCTGCCTCTGTCCCTGGTAACAGCCGCCTCCCTCCCTGGCCTGGCCCTGTTCCAGCCGCCCGCCTGCCCGCCACATAAAGCCCCACGTGGGGCAGCTGCCCAGCCTGCCTTCTGAGCTTTCCAGGACCACGTGACCTCAGCCAGAGCCGCCCACCTCAGGCCTCAGTTTCCTCATCTGGAAACCATAGGGATAGTCCCTTCCCGCCTACATGCCTGCTGCTCAGGAAGCCAGGGACAGGCTGAGGCTGCTGGGTAACAGCAAGCAGGTTGTCCCACTCAGAGCCTCGTGGATTGCCATCTGTAACATGGTGGTGGGGAGACCCCGGTCTGTGGGGGATGGTCACAGAAGACTTTCAGGGTCACCTCCCCCAACCCCATTCAGGGCGTCACCTACCCCCCTTCGCCTTGCACGCTTGCTGTTTGTTTTGGCGTTTGCTACTTGCAGCTGGGCCCTTCTCCAGTTTGAGGCGCCACCTGGCCCATCACTCAGGACGCCCCGCAGGCCCCGGCTTGTCCCTGCTGCGTGCCAGGGCGTCCCTGCCTGCCGAGGACCAGCTCCAGGTCCAATGTGGTGATGGAGCCAGAGGCTTCTGAGCAGGAAAGAACCAGGGGGCGGGCTCGGGCTGCCTGGATGCTGGGAGTGAGTGGCCCGGCTTGGGATGGGGAACCCTTTTTAACAAGCAAAGTGCCATAAAAAATAGCAAAAGCCTCAGGAAAAGGTGTTGAGGTCCCCAGAAACTGTTTCCTGTGCATTCCTTTCCACCATTCTCCCCCTCAGCAAACACCCCCTCCCCACCGTGCTAATGCTATGCCCCTTCCTTATTTAAGGTGACAGAGTCAGAGAAGGCAGGTCCCCTACCTGAGGCAGGCAGCCCAGCTGGGCTTTGTGGCCGTGGCCGTGGCCGTGGCCGTGGCTGTGGCCGAGGCCAAGCCCTGGTGTATGAGTCTCCCGTGGGCATGGTAACAAAGCACCTCCGGTGGTCAACTTTACACGGGCCTCTCTTCTCCCCTGTTCTGGGGGCTGGAAGTCCAGATCCCAGCATGGCTGCGCTCGGGAGGGGGCGCTCTGTTTGCCTATAGCCATGCACTCTGGGGAATTCCCCTTTCTTACAGGGATGCCGGTCCCTGGACCCGAGGTGCATGCTGTCTCCTCTTAAAATCTTTTAACTTTATTACAGGGAGACAGTGGGTAAGCCATTTGCCGCTAACCCAAAGGTGGGCAGTTCGAGGCCACCAAGTGGCTCCTTGGGAAAAATACCTGGCGGCTACCTGCTCCTGCCAGTGGTCATCACTGTCGTTGTTTGGTGCCCTGGAGTTGACTCTGACCCACAGCAAACGTACCCGTAACACTGCCTGGTTCTGCGCCTGCCACCACCCCCAGTGGCCCCTATGCCTGGACCGTGGATGCAGCCCCTGTGTCAGTCTGCCTTGTTGAAGGATTGCTTCCCTTACAACATTGCCCCTCCACGCTACCACGCAGTACCCTTCACCAGGGACTGGTCTCGCCTGACCATATGTCCAAAGCATGTATGATGAAGTCTTGCCTCGGACCCTCAAGTCATTTCCAACTCCATGCCTGCCTTGCCCTGGCTCCGTCCCACAGGCCTCGCTCTGGTAGCTGAGGGTCTGTGTTTCCGTTGTCGCCTTGCCTTTACCTAGCCAACCAGGAAGGTGACAGCCCAGGACCAGGAGACCCTACAGGGTGGGCAGAGTAGCTGTGCCCTGTGCTCTTGCTGTGAGTCAGAATCAGATGGAAGGCCCCCAACAACGTCTTCACAATCATGACGTACCCAGCTTCCAAATGAAATCACACACAGCCCCAGGCATCTGGAGGCATCTCTTTCAGAGGGCTGGGATACAAAGTAACCCATCACCTCTGGTTTCCAAGTTGTGACCGGGGACATTGTTGCCCTCGGCCAGGCTCTCCTCCTGCTACAGCGGAAACCTCCCCACCACACACACACACACCCATGAGAGTCCTGGGCCAGCTGCCTGTCGGAGCCAGTCCCTGCCTGAAGTGACCCAAGCGGAGGGATCCCGGAGGCAGGGAGCCATGCTAGGCCCTGCCAGGGACCTTGCCAACATGCCACCCTTCCCTCCCTCCCGCAGGCTTCACTCTCCCCGACCTGCCCGAGCAGTTCTCCCCTCCAGATGTGGCACCGCCCCTTCTGGTGAAGCTTGTGGAGGCCGCTGAGCGGACAGGTGAGCTTCAGACCGTGGACCAGCTAGGGACCCCTATGGGGAGCAGGGAGAGAAATGACACCACTCCCTCTTACCACCCCCATATCAACCCCCGCCCCCACCGCTAGGGAATGGAGAACGGGACCACCCCTCCAGTCTTGTCAGGGTCTCAATCGCCAGTGTGAGTAGGGGGTGGGGGTCTGGATCTGAGAACTAGTCTCACCGGTTCACATGGTTGACTCTGCCCCATTCCCTCCCCGGTCTCTGCCCCCACCCCCAGGGCTGGACAGTGCCTCCCTCTGCAGGCCAGAGCTGCCTGCCCCACGTACAGGTGAGGGGGACATGGGGACAGAGTGGGGGAGCCCCCGGCCTCAGAGGGTGCTCAGAGGTGACCTAGGATCATCCGGATGTGTGTCCCCTGCAGACTGGTCCCTAAGTGACGTGGAGCAATGGGACGCGGTGGCCCTGGCCGACGGCATCAAGGGCTTCCTGTTGGCACTTCCAGCACCCCTGGTGATACCTGAGGCCGCAGCTGAGGCGCTCAGGGCCTTGCGGGGTGAGCCCAGGGGGGCGCCCGCCTGGGGAAGGGGCCTGGGTGGGTGGGTTCAGGTCACGTGGCTCACTGCAGCTGGTCGGCTTCTTTCCGCAGAGGGTGCGGGCCCTGTGGGGCCGGCGCTGGAGCCGCCGACCCTGCCGCTGCACCACGCGCTCACGCTGCGCTTCCTGCTGCAGCATCTGGGCCGCTTGGCCCGCCGCGACCCAGCCCCAGGCCCCGCCATCCGCGCTCTGGCCGCTGCCTTCGGGCCGCTGCTGCTGCTACACTCGCTGCCGCCTGCGCCGCCAGGGAGCGCGCCGGATGGGTGAGCCAAGGCCTTGCCCGGGTGGAGGGCGGGGCTGGGAGCTGGAGTCAAGAAAGGGAGGAGGTTGGGGCTCAGCCCGAGCCCCTGGGTGGTAAGGACAGGGCAGGGCACCGAAGGGTTTCCAAGGCTGGCTTTACAAGAACAGCTTCATCTTTCCTCCCTGGAGTTGCTGATGGGTTTGAACCTACGACCTGGTGGTTAGTGGCCCAAATCCCCCCACTCAGGGGTCTTTCCCAGCCTCTGCTTCCACTCATCCCACCCCAGGTTTGGGGCTTTTATTCTGTTTTTGGTTTGCGAATGTCTCACCTACTACATGCACATAAGCAATAATCAACCCTCCCCTCCCACACACGCAGCCCAGATATCAGGGTTCACACACCTGTGTGCACACAGGGACAGACAGGTGCCACTTGGGGCTCACCGCACTCCCTCCCCGCAGGACTGAGCCCAGCCCCGGCCCCGACTTCCCGGCAAAACTGGTGGAGAAGTTGCTCAAGGAACACCTGGAGGAGCAAGAGGTCGCGCCCCCAGGTGTGCACCCCCACCTCTTACTGGGACAGGGTGTGAGTGCCCCTGGTCGAGCCCTGCCAGGAGTGGTGGGCTTGGTGGCAGTGGACCATCGGTGTTCAACATGGCTTGTTTTCTTGTCCTCCAGCACTGCCGCCTAAGCCTCCCAAGGCAAAACCAGCCACCACCGGGGGCCTGGCCAATGGGGGAAGCCCACCCTCCCTGCAGGATGCTGAGTGGTACTGGGGGGACATCTCCAGGTAGGGGAGCTGGTGAAGCCTCCTGGAGAGCCGTGGGTGGAGTCAGAGCCTCGGTGGGGGCAGCATGGGGTCTACCTGGGGTGGGGGGGGTAAGTGTGGGGAGAAGGGTCTCTGGCAGGTGACCTGATCTTGGGTCTCTTCGGCAGGGAGGAGGTGAACGAGAAACTCCGAGACACGCCCGACGGGACCTTCTTGGTTCGAGATGCATCTAGCAAGATCCAGGGGGAGTACACGTTGACCCTCAGGTAGAGGCTTCCCCCTGTACCCACGACCCTGGTGTCAGTGGTCCGAGAAGGCGGCAGGAGGACATCAGGGGTGTATATCACAGCCGGGAGACCTGGGGTCGAGGTCAGGGTGTTGGTGGGCACTGACCACTCCTCCGATTTCCAGGAAAGGCGGCAACAACAAGCTGATCAAAGTGTTCCGCCGGGACGGCCACTACGGCTTCTCCGAGCCGCTCACCTTCTGCTCCGTCGTGGACCTCATCACCCACTACCGCCACGAGTCGCTGGCCCAGTACAATGCCAAGCTGGACACGCGGCTGCTGTACCCTGTGTCCAAGTACCAGCAGGTCCTTACGGCGGGGAGGTGTGGGCGGGAGCCAAGGGAGGTGTGCTGGGCCAGACCCCTGACCCCTCCTCCGGGTGCCCCCAGGACCAGATTGTCAAGGAGGACAGCGTGGAGGCTGTGGGCGCCCAACTCAAAGTCTACCACCAGCAGTACCAGGACAAGAGCCGCGAGTACGACCAGCTCTATGAGGAATACACACGCACCTCGCAGGTACCCCGGGGAGACCGAGGCCACCAGGGCCTGCAGGGCCAGGGCGCCCAAAGGAGCATGCGAGGAGGTGGGAGCTCGGTAGGAATGGGGTTTGGGAGGTTGACAAGCAGGTCAGCCGAAGCAGCAGGAGCCAGGGGATTCGCACTCCTGGTGGCAGGGCCAGCCCGAGAGCAAAGGCGCCTGGCAGCGCTGGGATCTGCTTTCTCCCCGTGAGATGGCCCAAAGTCAGGTTTACACACACACACCCTCCTCCAGGAGCTGCAGATGAAGCGCACGGCCGTCGAGGCGTTCAACGAGACGATCAAGATCTTCGAGGAGCAGGGCCAGACGCAAGAGAAGTGCAGCAAGGAGTATCTGGAGCGGTTCCGGCGGGAGGGCAATGAGAAAGAGATGCAGAGGTGAGTCTGCGCCCCCCCCTAGAAGAGAGACAGGCGCGGCCACAGCCAGGGATCTGTGTGGACAGTCGGGCGGTGGAAAGGGGTTCTGAGGGATGAGTAGATTTGGGCCAGAAAGAGAAGCCCTGGGCAAACAGCACGGGCCAAAGCCGAGAGGATGGAGCACATGGTTAGATGCAAAGAGGGCCCTGAGGGAGCCGCCTGGGCGCCTGCTGAGCCCTCCGCACCACCATCCGCAGGATCCTGCTCAACTCAGAGCGGCTCAAGTCTCGCATCACCGAGATCCACGAGAGCCGGGCAAAGCTGGAGCAGGAGCTGCGCGCGCAGGCCTCGGACAACCGGGAGATCGACAAGCGCATGAACAGCCTCAAGCCCGACCTGATGCAGCTGCGCAAGATCCGAGACCAGTACCTGGTGTGAGTGCCTCGCACCTGCGCAGCCCCTTTCGCGCGGGGCGCCCTGGGGTCTCTGGCACCTTCCCGCTCTTGATTGCTCCACCGAGCGGCCCACCCCCAAGCCCCTGCTCTTCAAACTCTACCCGCTCCACCCTTAGCTTCTGGTTAAGAGGCTGTGGCCATCCCAGCCTGGGTTCAAATCCCAGCTCTGCCCCTGAACCCGCTGCGGGTGACACACAGGGGCTCCACCTTGGTGAAGCTTGCCCTTGACATCCAGGGAAATAGAGGCACTGAGCAGAGAGCGGGCCCAGACAGAGGCCATCTCTAAGCTACGGCCTTTCGTAATAAGGGCTCCTCTGGCCTGGCGTGTGCTACAAAAGTGCTCTCAGATAAGAGGATGCCCTCAACCCCACCCCAGCTCCACACCTGAAGCCAGGGCAGCCTACCTTGGTCCAGCTTCCCTTAGCCAAGTGGAGGCTGCCCCCACGTGGCCACCGGCGATAACGCGTCCAGAAACAGGCTTCCCAGGTCGGCCCCTGCCTTGGGCCAGGTTTGATGGGCATCCAGGGTCTGCCTTGCCCCAGCTTTGGTTTCTACCTCGGAAGGGACCTGAGCCCAGCTTTCTCTGCACCCCCCCCTCAGGTGGCTCACCCAAAAAGGTGCCAGGCAGAAGAAAATCAACGAGTGGCTGGGAATAAGAAATGAGACGGAGGAGTAAGTAACTACCTAGAGGAGGGCTTCCTCGAGGAGGGGCTATTTTTAAGGGGTTTTGAAGGATGCATAGGAGTTCACCGGCGCTTCCCTGAGGGACAGTTGTTTTTTGATGGGTTTTGAAGAAAGAGTAGCTCGTTGGCCAGGGAAGAAATGCTGTCTGGGCAGCAGGGAGATCTCAGCTGCTAGCAGGTGAGTGACCATGTGTGCCCTCCCCCTGTCCCCTGCAAACACACAACCTTCACAGCCAGTATTCCTTGATGGAGGATGAAGACGACCTGCCGCACCACGAGGAGCGGACGTGGTACGTGGGCAAGATCAACCGCACGCAGGCTGAGGAGATGCTGAGCGGCAAGAGGGATGGCACCTTCCTCATCCGGGAGAGCAGCCAGCGGGGCTGCTACGCCTGCTCTGTGGTGTGAGTGTGTGTGGTGGGGGGGAAATAGGGCCGTGGTGGGGGGTGCTGTTCACATACCTTGCAGAGCTAGGGTTGTTGGAGGTGAGGGAAAACGGCGGGCGTGTCCTGCGGACCGGAGTTGGGGCCAGAAGTGGGTGGGGATTGTGGGGGGGGGATCTGGATGACCGGAGCGATTGACTGGGCAGCGGGATGGGGGGCTCAGGGAGCCCAGGGCCCTGTCTGACACGCCGCTGGCCTGACCCACAGGGTGGACGGCGACACCAAGCACTGTGTCATCTACCGCACGGCCACCGGCTTCGGCTTTGCGGAGCCCTACAACCTGTACGGGTCGCTCAAGGAGCTGGTGCTGCACTACCAGCACGCCTCCCTGGTGCAGCACAACGACGCGCTCACCGTCACGCTGGCCCACCCCGTGCGCGCCCCGGGGCCCGGGCCCCCGCCTGCTGCCCGCTGACGTCGGCCGAGGGACGGGCAGGACCCGCAATCTTCTCTGCCTCCGAGTACCCACCTCCTGGCTCGTGGCCTCTCCCGCCAGCTGAGTCTGTCGTTCCATCTGTCTCTGTCCGAGTCTGTCCCTGCTCTTTCCCCAGTCTGCCTCTCTGCCCGCCTCAGTACTTTTTCTCTTGGTTTTGCTCCATTAGGCTTTTTTTATCGCCCTCACCCTTCAGCTTCCTCTTTTTTTTCCCCCCTGAGCCTTTTCTCCCTCTCCCTCTTTCCCTACCTGTCTCTGTCCGGCCTGTCTCATCCTTTGCCGATTGGTTGTCTGTGCTTTGGGTTTTGTCTGTCTCGGTTCCCACCCCACCCCACCTACCCCCACATGCTAGTTCTCTAAATCTCGCCCTGTCTCTCCATGGCTGTGTTGGGGGTCTCTCCAGCCCTACCCTGGACCCCTTCAGGGGCACTGTCCTCCCAGGACCCTGTACCTAACCCCTTCCCTGGCCCTTGCAGGCCTCTGGGGTCACCAGAACCCCTCCTGGCTGTACCTGCCCTGTTTACAGAGGCCTCTGGGCAGCGCCGACCCAGCATAGGGGCCCTGATTTTTAAGCCATAGACCCAGGGGTCCGGAGAGGAAGGAACCTCTCGCTCGGCCACTTCCAAGAGCCTCTGCTGTGACATTTGGGAGCCAGCGGGCGGGACCGGGACCCGCCCCTGCCCCCGCCCCACAGACCCCAGCTTCCCCTCCAAACCCTGAAGTGAAACCTGTGCTGGGGCCTTCTCCGGCCCCAAGAGGCCATTGCCGAGAATTCCCCACCCCCTCCCCATCATGAGAATCATTAAAAATAAACTCGGGCGCTGGCCCACGTTGAGCCTGGCCCCAGGAACTGAGGCCCCTGCCACGGAGCGGCCCCCACCACTGCCAGCAGCGCCCGCCCGCCCCCCTGGCCACCATGAGTCGCCCTGACCGCTTCTTTTATCATGCTGTCCCCACCCCCCACCCCCACCCCGGGCAGCCGAGCCCACTCCTTCCTTTTCCAGGATGAGCACTCTGATTTTTATGCTGCCGACCCCGGCAGGAGCATTTTGTACGGTACATCGGCATTGCCACGAATAAAGCTCTGGAACTGTTGGTGCCTGCGCGCTGAGCCTTTTGTGGGGGTGGGGAGTTGGAATGGAAAGGGTGTGCTTTCCTCGTGTTCCCCCCCTCCCCAACCTAAGCCACCCCTGAGGGCTGACATGTACTTGTTCCATTTGCCTCAGGGTCCAGAGAAGGTCCCAGGGACGAGGGGACTCAAGACCCTGCCTAGCTCTGTAAGACCCAACCACGCTGCCAGTCCAGAGGGTCCTCCTGCCCTTAAGGGCTCCCCTTGTCCTCAGGGTCCTAACCACTCCCCAGCTTTGGAGGCCCCTTGGCCCTCAACAGGCCACCACCAGATCCCAAGGGATGCAGAGCCAGGCCACCTTGTGACCTCTGCCCCCACAGCACCCTCCACCTGGCTCCAATTGACCGCTCCCCCCAGGGTCCCTGTCCTTTGGTTCAGTTGCTTCCTCCCCTTAGACCGGGCTGAGTTTGTCCTTACTGCCCCTCCTCACCGACTTCCACGCAGCCCAGCAGGAGCAAAGGGGTGAACAGAGCCCAGCCTCCCCTGATCCCTGGCCCAGCTCTTCCAATAGCTTCCTTTTCCTCTGTGGCTGAGTCACCAGGCTCCTGACCACCAGGTGTTCCTGAGGGGAAAGCAAAGGATAAAGCTCTCTGGCTTCAGCCAATAAATAACTCACTGCAGCCTCGTCCCAGTCCCTGCCCTCATTCACCAGCCAATTAAGTTACCTCTGGGCAAGCTGCCCTCCCTCTGGCCCAGCAGTTCCTCTTTGTCTAGGAATAGGAAAGCCGGGGGGGTCACTACTTTCCATGGGAAGTTTCAGCGGGGATGGGGGGTGAGGGGTGGGTGGTTTGATCAAATGTGCTCAGCAGGGAATCTTGCCCTTACCATTACAGGTACATCTGCAATGGGAAAACTAGCATTTGCATTTATTATATCTGCATGTACTTAGCCAAGATCAGTTTTGTTCCAAGCCTAGGGGAGGCTTCCAGGAGAAAGTGGGCTTTGCAGAGAGCTAAAGCACCAGGTTTAGGGATGTGCCAGCCAGACGCCGGGAAACATGGTCCCCGAATTTGCTGCTACCTGTGTAGAAACACAGAACTTCCCAGAACTGAGGAAAAGGGGGCTTTCCGTGTTCAGCCTAGTACCTGGCCCTTGAGACCTGCAGAATCTGGTTATCCCCCCTCCCCCCCACATCTGCCTCCGGGCCTTTTTCTGGACTGTTCCCCTACCTTAAATTGAGATCCTGAGGCTCTCTTGCCTAAGGCCACCCAGTGTACCCAGGAGTGTACACACACACACCCCACCCCCTACCCCACATTTAAAAAAGAACTGACATCACAGCGAGGGCAATGCCTGCCCCTCATCCCCTAAAGTCTTGTGGTGGAATAGAGGATTCCCAGCCCCCTGGGATAGGGCCCGTTAAGGAAGGGAGGAGGCCTCCTTTCTGGCTTCTGCTTTCTGGTCCAGCTGTGGCCAAGTCTGAGTCAGCCCCTGGGGACCGACCGCGGTTGGGTCTGAGCCTAAGGCTGCGGAACCAGGGAGCAAGCGAAGGGAGGAAGGGGGCCAGCGCGGTTTGGGACAGGGCTGTGGGGTCACCAGGTCTCCGGGCTATGGGGCTGGGCTCCTACACTGGCCTTGGGCCACGGAGACCACCCGGCGTCTCTCGCAGCCCCGGTCTCTATCCCCGAAGTCTCCACACCCCGGTCCGCTCAACATGTTCCAACTCCCAGCGTCTCGTGGCTGGGAGCGCTGCTGCCCGCGGCGCAAAGGTCGAAAAAGACCAACCACCACCTGTTGGCGCGCGACTCGGGCCCCGGGCACCTGCCGGAAGAGGTGGGGCAGGGCCGCGCTGGAAAGTGGGCGCTGGTGATGGTTCCCAGAGGGCCCAGGGGTCCGAGCCAGAGGAGGAGTTGGGGCGAAGGGAGGCCGTGCGGAGAGGGGTCCGCGCCAGCGGAGGGGAGGCCGCGGCGGAAGCCGCACCCCGGGAGGCGGGGACACCAGCTGGGGGGCGGCGCGGCAAGGGGGCGTGGCCTCAGCCAGGTTAAAAGGCGGCTCCCTGCGCTGGCCGGCCGCCGCGTTGTCCTGCTGCTCCGCCGCGATGCCTTTAACGCCGCTCCTGCCGTTGCTGCTGCTGCTGCTGCTCCAGGGCCCCGCGGCAGCGCGTGCGTCCCCGCGGGGAGCGTTCCCCGAGGTGGCGGCCGCCTGCAAGGTAGGGACGGTGAAGCCGTGGGGGGAGGGACGGGGGGTATCGACGCCCCGTCCCGGCACTCCGCGCGGGGGAGGGAGGGAGACGGACCGAGGGCCGGAGGAGACGCCCCGCCATCGGTGTAGACGGCTCCCCAGCCAGCCTCTCCGGTCGAGTTGCGCTCACACCCTCCGGGAGTCCTTTCACTTTCCGGCCGTGTGCCCCGGCCTGCCCCCCTCCCCCCCCTCGCCCCGGGCGCCCCCCCCCCCCAGCCCCGGGCGCCGCGGCTGAGTGTGTGCTTTGACTCAGAAGTGCACTGCCCAGGGCGCCGCGGCCGGGCCCTGCGAGCTCCGCGGCCCAGCCGCACCACCTGCATGCAGGAGGCGCTTACTCTGTGCGTTCCGGGGCGCCCCTGGGGGCTGAGTCTCGGGTTGCCCCATTGGAAGCCAGGACCTATTAGGCGCCGCCTCTGTGCAGCTGGCCTTGGGAGGGTGCAGAGTAAACAAAGCTCACCCAGGTTCTGGGGGGGGAAGTGTAGAGAGATGTGCATACATTAGGCTCCTCTGGTATGCACCCTGGAAAAGGCGGGGGTGGACCAGAAACATGTGTGGGCCTTACTGACTGCGGCCCCTCAGAGGCACCTTTGGGGACCTGACAGGTCCCTCACCGACAGGCAGTTTGAACCTAAAGGTTGGCATTTTGAACGTACTTAACCTGTGTCAGGAAAAAAAAGATCTGTCTATCCAAAAAAAAACCAACACCCAGAGCAGTTCCACTCTGTAACCACAAGGGGTCAACATGAGTTGGAATTGGCATGTTTGCCCTGGGGTTTGGATTTCTTCATTGATTTGTTGTATTCGGTGGTTGAAGAGAGAAGGTTCCCACCCCCCCCCCACCCCCCCGTGTCTGAAAGGTGGAAGCCAAGCAGGCCCAGAGCCACACAGCCTCACACCCCCTGCTCCTTGCAGGCCGGCATCCTGTGCCCAAAGGTGCCCGTCAATAACTGGGCCCCGCCACCTGTTAATGTCACCCTCTACTACGAGTCCCTGTGCGGTGGCTGCCGGGCATTCCTGATCCGAGAGCTCTTCCCCACGTGGTTGATGGTCCTGGAGATCTTGAACGTCACACTGGTGCCTTATGGGAACGCCCAGGTGTGTGGGGGCCGGGAAACCCTGTCGTGGGGAGGGGGGCAGGCTGGGCAGAGGGCATACACACTGGGCAGCCACCGCTCACCGCACTGCTTTGCAGGAAAAGAATGTCAGCGGCAAGTGGGAGTTCCAGTGCCAGCACGGGGAGCGAGAGTGTTTCTTCAACAAGGTGGAGGTGAGTGGGCAGGAGGCGGGCTTTGGAATCAGCTTTGTCCTCTGTCCAGGGGCCTCCATGCCGCCCGCCACCACTCTTCCTGTCAGAGCGAAGGTGCTGAACGGGCCCGAGTGCCTCAGGCAGGCCCCCCTCACACCCTTACTCACCCTCACCCCCTAGGCCTGCCTGCTGGACAAACTGGACAAGACCACAGCTCTTGTCACTATCGTCTGCTTAGAGGAAATGGATGACATGGAAGACAACCTGAAGCCGGTGAGTGTGCCCCTCCGTCGGCGCTACAGCGGACCGTGGGTGCAGATCCTGGTTCTGAACACCACCTGCTGTGTAACCCTCACAGCCTCCATCTCTCAACAGGAATGATCAGAGGGTGAGGGTCCCCCGGGAGCAGGGCTGTGTTAGGAAGAGCTGCTTGGAAGACGTCCCGCTAAGCTGTGCTTAGAAGGATGGATAAAAGATGGCAGAGATACAGATGAGGGAGCTCCCGTGGCACAGGAGGATGATAAAATGCCCCCCCCCAGAACTTCCCCAGAGGATTCTAAACAATAGCTCCCAGAGGAGAGCCGCATCTCTCCCCATCATTTATGTATTCCTCAGCTGCATAAGCTGCTTTGTTCTGACTGTGTACATGCACCATCATAAAATAAAAGCTAGCTGGGTTGGCCAAGTGGCCTCACCCTGAGACACTCCCAACCTTGTGGGGTGAGAAGGGAGCTGGGTGTACAGAGGAGGGGAGCTCTCTTGAGACACTGTAGAAGGAAGAGGAAGGGTGTTTCTGGTGGAGGGAACAGCATGTACGGCAGCTCTGAGGAAAGGCAGGATCGGCTGAGCTGCTCTAAGGATGCAGAGTGTGGAAGCAGGAGCAGCCTGGGCCTTGAGGGCCCCCGACTTGGGCATGTATAAAGCCCCCACTCTTTGGGGGCAGGGTTGCATGGCTAGGGAGCCAGTGGTGGACCGTTGGGGAGATAACAGGGAGGAAGCTGAAGCAATGCACCACTTGCCCGTTCTCCTGCACCTATAGTGCCTGCAGATCTATGCCCCGGATGTGTCCTCAGAAGCTATTGTGGAGTGTGCAAAGGGGGACCGGGGCACACAGCTCATGCACACCAACGCCCAGCTGACGGATGCGCTGAAGCCTCCCCATAAATATGTGCCCTGGGCCGTCGTCAATGGGGTAAGACTCCCATTGCCCTCAGCAGGGTACCCAGGTGGGGACTGTCGTGATGGAGATGTCCCTTGGGCTGGAAACCAGAAGCCAGGATGGGGACCTTAGGAGCCAGGACCAGTGTGTATGGGTTGAGGTAGGTGAGACTGTGCTCCCACCCCTGACTTGTCTTGGTTTGTGCAGATACCCATGGGTGAGCATGACAACCTGCTGAACCTTGTTTGCAAGTTATACCAGGTAAACTGGCTGAGGGCAGAAAAGGGTGAGGGTTGGGGTCTGGGTCTCCTTCCAGGACGCCCACTCCTGGCTGTTCCCTCCAGGGTGAGAAGCCGGATGTCTGCAATATTGGAGCCAAGTCCCTGCGGGAAGTCTGTTTCCAGAGACAGTAGTGAGAATCTGGCTGCCCCCCACCCCCGACACACACACACAGTGGTTTTCTGATTCCCAGCTCTCAGACCTGGATAACTCCTATGCCTCCTGAGAAGCCCTGTCTCAAAAATCCCACCTCAAGATCAAGGATCGTGTCCTTCTGAGAATGGTGCTAAACTGCAATGACTCAAATAAACTTCTGGCGGTTGTCCGTCATTTGACAAGTCAGCAGCCCCCGCTCCGCCCATCCAATCCCCGCCCCCCTGCCCTCACTCCGCCGTACAACATACACAGGTAGTGTTGGAGCCGCCCAGCGACCTCCCTCTGGCCATGGGGTTTCCATCAACTGACTTTCAGAAGTAGTTCCTGACAGGCCTTTCTTCCTAATCCGTTTTATCAGCCTTATCTAATCCAGCTCTGTTGAAACCTGCCCACCATGTTAGTATTTAAAAGACCCACAGCACCATAGTCGCCAGAGGGGAAGTGGAAAGCTGCTAGTAGGATCTGAAAAGGGGCTGTCAGATTGCATGTCTGTGCTGCCCTTCAGGGGGTGAAGCTTAATTCCACTCACCTGCCATCTTGGCAGTGGCTCGATTTCAAGAAACACACCTGTGGGTTTCTGAAACTAAGTTTTTATGGGAGTAAAAAGCCCCGTCTTTCTCCTGTGAAGCTGCTTGTGGTTTCAAACCGCCATCCATGCGGATCACAGCCCACTGCCTAACCACTGCACCACTAGGGCACCTATACCTGGAGGGACTGAGTTCCAAAGAATGAAGCAGAGAAAGGGAAAACATTAATCTGAAAGATTCTACCTTCGCCAGGTGATTAAGGTTGGTGTCACCCACTATGATCAGTCATGTGGATGCCAGGTGACCCCAGACCTGAGACAACACAGGTTTGGATTCCAGACCAACCCCAGTGGGGAGACCTTTCTACAGAATACCTGTCCCAAGCATTTCAAAAGTGTTCAGGTCCTGAGAGGCAGGGAGAGACTGGGAAACTCAGAGACGAGAGGAAACAGGAGATGGGACGGCTACGTGCAGTGTGGGATCCTAGCTAAATTAACATTTTAAATAATGATGGCGGCAGAGACTACCGTAATTACCTAACATCAGACAATGTGCCACCAAGATTTCTCATAGCCATGGTAGATCTGCCTTTTGATTGCCTCAGGAGACCAGATTAGGGACCTCAGTAATGCCTGCTAAATCCTTTCTGGCCTTATGTTTATACCCCCAAGGACCAGACTGGTCACAGATACTGCACTGAAGCCAAAAAAAAAATTTTTTTTTTTTTTTTTGCAGAGCCTGGGGCTTTCCCTCCAGGGAGCAGAATTTATTTGCATGTCTATAAGCAAGAATTCTTTTTTTATTGTTATTACTTATAACCAGAGAAACAGAAGAGGGCCTTATAGGGAACCAAAACCTAGCCCTCTGCCTGTCGCATGGTCACCCTAGAGGAAGGAACTGCTTTGTTGGGCTTCTGGGGCTGTCATGGAAGGAAACAAACTTCCCCATCTTTCTCCCGAGGAGCAAGTGATGGGTTCAAGTGGTCCTTTCCATTAGCAGGACCCCTGCTGGCCTAGTGGTTACATATTGGACTGCTAACTTAAAGGCCAGCAGTTCAAAACCACCAGCCACTGCTCAGGAGAAAGACAGGGCTTTCTACTGTTAGAGAGTTACAGTCTCTGAAACTCACAGAGGCAGTTCCACCCTGTCCTATTGAATCTCTGATGAGTCTGAATGGACTACATGGCAGTGAGGTTTTTTATGTTCCCAATGAGTAGTAGAGAACTTAGTTATGGCACCACCAGGCTGTACAGGGAACAAGGAAAACCCACTGCTGCCCTGTAGATTGCTCATCAGATGGGACAGAGTAGAACAGCGCCTTAGTGTTTCCAAGGCTCAATCTTGGCTGGAGCCGGGCATCTCCTTGTTTGCCTGCAGTGCGGTGACTGGTGGGTTTGAACCGGCTACTTTGCAAGTTAGCAGCCAACGCTTAACCCACTGGGCCAGGGGCAAGATGGTAAAAAGTTCTGTTCATGTGGGTCTCAACATATTTTCTCAACACTGAAAAAGACTTTTAAAAACCCTAAACACCCAGGCCTCACTTAAAAACGGGCTGTGGCCTGATTTGGCCCACGGGCTGTACTTTGCCTCACCTTCCACGTGCCTATTGAAACATTTTCCCCTGCGGGAGTACAGGGGATACACGAGGGCTTAAGAGTTCCTGTGGCATGAACTTACTGTAAAAGGAACGGATGCACGGGACGGCGATCAAGGTTTTAATTATTAGCCGCGGTAAAGTCAGGACTAAGGTCAGCGTCTTCACAACGACTCACTTGGACTGCGCGCGCAGGAGCACGGTCCTTCCCCGCCCGTGATTGGACTTCCGCTCTAGGACGATTGGCTAGGGGAGTGCAGGCGCGTGGAGTCCTGGGAGGTGTGGCCACGGTTCCCTTAGGCCGGGGCCGAAGGGGCGGGGAAACGGGCTAGATCCGGCAATTGGTGGCGAGTGTGGCGCGATGCGTTTTTGCGATTGGTCCGCGCAGCGCGGGAAGGCAGGGTTTGCCTTCTTACAGCGATTGGCTCCGGGATGAGGTGCTGATCCTTTATTGGTCAATACAGTTAGGGGCGGGGAAAGTAAAGTGAGGTGGCCATCGATTGGCCTCCGTCGCTTGGGGGCGGGGCACACGTTTATTATAAAAAGCTGTAGCCCGTCTACCATTGGCGGCTTGGCATAGGGCGGGCATTCCGGTGAGGAGGTGACTCGCGATTGGTCTGCGCGGCACGTAGCGGACCGGCTCCGGAGTTCTTGGGTCTGGCGCGGCGATGGCGTCCGGCCGCTGGCACTGGGTGCGCGGCCTGTGGGCGGCGGGGAAGCCGCTATTCCAAGGCCGAGCGCTGCTCGTCACGAACACGCTGGGCTGCGGCGCACTCATGGCGGCCGGGGACGGTGCGCGCCAGACCTGGGAAATCCGCGCCAGGCCTGGCCAGAGGTTCAACCCGCTGCGCTCCGGTAAGCGGACCGGCCTGCAGGCCCGCCACCCTGGGGGACTTTGGACCCCACCCTATATTCTAAGAACCCTGTACTATATCCGCGGATCGTAACCTGTGATCTCAATCTCAGGCCAGACCCTTGGCCTCTCAGTTCACGCTGGTGCCTGATCAACCCTCCCCAGCTTCCGTCCCACCTGACCTCAGGAGTCTCCATCCTCTCCCATCCATCCCCGGAGTCTTCGCTCTGCGTTACCTCCATCCCCACCCACTTCCTGGCGCTCCGCCCTCTGGTCTCGTCTCCAGCTCTGCCCACACCGGGTGTTGCCGCCCCGCCCTCCTGCATCCAGCCTTGGCTTTGCCGAGGTGGGACCCTTGGTAGCCTCTGCACCCGGCAACCTGGCGTCCTGCCCCGCCCCTGCACTCCAGTATGCCTCAGTTTCCCGCCTATACAAAGTGGGGCAGTGATCAAACATCCGCAGGTTATGGGGAGGGGATTCGCAGGTAGAAGACAGCTCCTGGGGCTGAGCCTGGAGATCCGGCTTGTGTAGGTCGAAGACATCCCTGGGCAGGCCCAGGAACTGCAGCCCCCGAAGGGTGTCTGGCTTGCGGTGTTTGCCCCAGGCTGACTTGCGCTCTTCCACCCTCAGCAAGCATGTTTGCCATGGGCTGCAGTATGGGCCCCTTCCTGCACTACTGGTACCTCTGGCTGGACCGCCTGCTCCCTGCCTCCGGCCTCCGCAGCCTTCCATCCGTCCTCAGGAAGGTCCTAGTGGACCAGCTCGTGGCCTCACCCTTGTTAGGTGTTTGGTACTTCATGGGTAAGGATCCCCTTATTGGAGTCATTTAGGGGTTCCCAGCGGGAAGCCACAAGGGGGAGTCCACCAACAGTGGCTGGTGATCTTGAGGAGTCAGAGATGAGGCCGGGCTCTAAGGGAAGGCTTTCCTGCTCCAGTCTGTCAACGCGGTGGTCTGTGAGAAGCAGATGCCAGGCTTTGGGGCCTGTGGTCCAGCACCTAACTGTTGGTGCCTGGTCTTGTCCATGGATGCATCTGATCCTCGTTCCTCATGTGCATGTGCCAGTGTCACCTCTGATAGAGCTCAGAAGGGATTGGGGTGAGGTTACACCCTAATTCACATTCCCAAAAGAAAGCCCTCTTTCCCAACAGCTACCCAATCGCCATCAGGAGCCCGGGTGGTATGGGGGTTATGTGTTGGGCTGCTAACCACAGGGCCGGCAATTTGAAGCCCCTCCTGGCTTCCGGTCTTGGAAGCCCACAGGGGCAGTTCTACTCTGTCCTCTAGGTCCCTGTGAGTTGGAATCGACTCACTGGCCATGAGCTTGATGTTGACAGGGGCCAGGACTTCAATGCATGTTGGTTGGGGACATGATCCCATCTCTAACGCCCTATGAGCCTTGGCCTTGCCCCTCCATGGTCCTTGGAGCAGGGCCAACTTTGGGTTGAGGAGGTTATAGATAGATATACCTCCTGGACCAGGGTGTGGTCAGTCACAGGGACCACTGTGCAGACCTGGTCCCACCCTCAGGGAGCCCGTGATGCATATGGGAGGGTCCCCAGGGTGTTGGATGGGGTTGCTTTGGTGAAGGGGCCAAGTGGGCTTCCCACAGAGGAGCACTTGGCTGAGACTTACTGGAAAGGCCTGCCCCGTTGATGTCCAAGTGGGAATCCACTCGATGGCTGTAGAACCTGTGGGAGAGGCTGGGCTGGGGGAGGGCGGGGTGGTAATCGGCCTTCAGGAACCTGGGGGGAAGGTCCATTAACCCCATTTGCCCCTCCCACCCTTTTCATTGCCAGCCCTCCTTGGTGCGAGACATGGACACTCATTTCCTGGTTTTCTTCCCAGGTCTTGGCTGGCTGGAGGGCCAGACGCTGGAGGAGAGCCACCAGGAGCTGCGGGACAAGTTCTGGGAATTCTACAAGGTAGTGTAGGAGGTACATGTTAGGCTGCTCACCTCAAGGTCAGCAGTTCAACACCACCAGCTGCTCTAGAGAAAGACAGGCTTTCTACTTCCATAAAGAGTCTCCAAAATTCACGGGGCAGTTCTGCTTGGCCCTGCAAGGTCACTGGGTCAGCAAAGACCTGATGGCCCGGAGTTTGGCAGGGGTGGGGGGGGAGGTGTTGAAGGGAATACCTACCCAGGCCCTGCCCATTCCATGCTCTCTCTTCTCCCCACCACCCCCCACACATAACTCATTTGAATTCACCCACAAGCAGTGCCAACTTCTCACCACAGCCCCTCCCCACAGGCAGACTGGTGCGTCTGGCCACCTGCCCAGCTGGTGAACTTCCTCTTCGTGCCCTCGCAGTTCCGGGTCACCTACATCAATGGCGTGACCCTCGGCTGGGACACGTACCTCTCCTACTTGAAGTACCGGGTGAGCACATGAGTCGGGACAGGCCCAGCTCAGCCCCACTCCTGGGCGGCGGGGTCCGCCCCAGCAAGGTGTCTGATGTTGGTGTGACCAGGTGCCAGCCGTGGCAGTGGCAGTGGAGCAAGGCTGACCCCAGACAGAAGACGGGTGGCTGAGGCTGTGAGACAGCCAGGATGGATGAACCTGGTGTCACATGAGCCTGGCCCACGCCCCCAGGCTGTGTAGTCCTGGACGCCAGCGTACACTGAGCCTCCTGCCGGATGAAGAAGCATCAGAGAAGGTCCACCTCCACTCCCAACTAAACATCACTGTGGTCCAAGGGAAGCTGCACCAAGGTGTGCCTACCCCACCCCGGGGCTACCCTTTCCAAGCCCACTGCCTGGCTTCAGTTTCCCCATCTGGAGCAAAACCACAAAGGTGGACAGCCGCAGCCTCGCCCTTTAGATCCCAGGAGCCTCGGGATTCTCCCTGGGGTCCCCCCTGCCCAGAGCACCAGCCCATCCACACTGCCTGAGTCAGACAGCATCGGGCCTGCCCCAGGCCCTGTCCGCAGGCCCCAGCCCTCCTAGCTGACCAATGACTGGAAAGCCATTAAATCCTCTCTCAAGTGGAGCTTTTGTGGTCCATCCCCGCCGGCGGGCAGGCGCACACCAGGACACCACCTTGTCAATTCTGCTTTATTGGGTTGTGTTTGTTGGTTCTTGTGACATCTCTTGGAGGGTCTAGGGGGGCATCTTTGACACTCGTGACGTCAGAACAGGTCTGGTGTTTGGGGGATAGGGGTGGGGGAGGGCAGGGAGTCCCAGGGTGGCAAAGACCTATAGCAGCCCCTGTAGGAGAGAGGAGGTGGAAAAGGGTTGCTAGACTCTCACCCCCCACCCCTGGCCAAACGGAGACCCTCATGGTGGTCTCTACCGCACCTGAGTCAGGGGCAGGCAAGGCTGCACCACCCCACCCCCACCCATCAGCCTGCCTGGGGGTGCCATCAGGCCCCTGGTCACAACGGACAACTGTTGATGGGGGTGAATTTTAAAAAAAAGTGGGGTCTCGAGAGGGTGGTAGGCTGGGGGTGGGGTGGGGGGGCCACGACACGGCAGAGCAAGGAGGGGACTGGTGGAGAGGGTTGTATGTACAGGATGGGCCCACTGGGCAGGGCGGGCCGGGCCTTAGGTGAGCCTGCGCCCCAGGGACATAATAAATAAATAAATAGGCAGGGTGATAAATAAGAGGGAGTGGGGCGGGGTCTCAGGTCCAGGGCCCGTGGGGGCGGGGCCGGGTGGGAGTTCTCAGCAGGCGCAGTCCTGGTGTGGGGCCGCCTGCTGGTCCGTGAGTTGTGGGCCCTGCTTGGCACCCGTCACCGCGGGGTCGGCCGTGTCCAGCGACTCGGACATTTTCTCACAGATGACGTCCACCAGGCGCTCGAAGGTCTGCTTGACGTTGATGTTGTCCTTGGCGCTGGCCTCGAAGAACTCAAACCCTGTGTCCGAGTTAGAGAAGGAAGGGGTGAGGATCCCGGGTTAGGGAGCCAGCCCCCCACTCTCAGAGACTGGGGCTGAGGGGAGAGGAGGGAGGCACCTGGATCAGGACCAGGCCAGCTGGGCACTGAGAGGGGCTGCGTGGCACAGTGTGAGGTCGCACCCATCGTGTGCTTCTCTTGCCCACTGCCCCCAGAGTCCTCCTGACAAGGCCCTGCAGCCTCGGACCCGCTAGTGGAGACCCACCCTCTCCTGCTCTCTGGTCCATTGTGGCTGCCCACCGTGCTCTGGGGAGCCTTGTGTGACTGGCCGGCCTGTGTGTCCCCCAGTTGACCCTCTTGTGCCACACTAAACCATGGAGACAGCATGGAACTGCCCCTGCAAGTGTCTGAGACTGTCCCTTGATGGGAGGAGAAAGCCCCTCCTTCTTCCCCCAGAGTGGCTGCTGGTTTTGAACTGTGGACCTAGCAGGTCGTAGCCCAATGTGTAACCACTATGCCATTAGGGCTCCTAGCATGGGCCAGTTTGGTAAAAAAAAAAGATACACAACAAACCACCGCCATTGTCTTGACGCTGACTCCCAGCAGTCCGATACGACAGAGTGGAACTGCTCCGTAGAGTTTCCAAGCGTGTCAGGTTTACACAGACGCAGGCAGTCTCCATTTGTCCTTCAGAGCTGCTAGTGGGTTTGAACCACGGCCCTGTGGTCAGCAGCCACAGCTTAACCTACCACGCCACCAGGGCTCCTTAGTTTGGTGAAAGTGTTTTTTGCCAGGACACATGGGATCTTCCCATCTCTGGGTCTCAGACCAGGTGGTTTCTCCTCCCCTCACGAGCTTCAACTTCCCAGGAAGTCTTCCTTAATGCCCTGGAAGAGCCTGGCATCCTCAAGGGCTTCTCCAGCCTGGGTACCCCCCTCCACCTACCCACAGTCAGTGGTCCCCCACAAAGCTGGAGGCTTCTAGAGCCCAGTGCCTCCTATGATGAAGCTGAGCCATGACAATGACTTAGTGGCTGTCTGCATTGTGAACTACTATACATTTATCAAAACCCACCTCAAACGGCCCCTTGATGACCCCACTTTGGCTGAAACTGCATGCTTCCTAGATTATGGTGCAGGCCCCACCATGGCTTTGCTGAGAGGCCTTGCACATGCCCCGTCCCCTCTTGGGGCCTTAGCTCCCCGTGTCTAGCCTGGTACGTGTCCAGTCCTGTCAGGCACTCACCTAGGTGGTCAGCCAGCTGCCGGCCACGCTCTGATGACACCACTCGCTCATCCTCCATGTCACACTTGTTCCCCACCAGCAGCACCTGTGCGTTGTCCCACGAATAGGTCTTGATCTGGGTTGACCTGGAAGAGGTAGATAGCCACAGCTAAGCCCCGCCCCTGTAAGTCAGCCCAGGGCTGTGCCTTGACCCAGGAAAAAGGATCCTTGAGGTTCAACTGGGAGGTCCCACTGCCGTCTCCACTCTCTCCCCCTTTCACCCATTGCTCACCCCCACCCATCCCCCTGCCAGGGAGGCAGTCTCAACTCCCAAGAGCCCCCAGTGTGACAGACTCCAGCTGCAGTCCCGATGGAAACGGGTCCTTCTGTGGTGTCGCCGAGTGGACTCTAACCACCAACCTCTGGGTCAGCAGTGATTGTAAACTGCTGGCATGATCCCCCCCACCCCCCACTGCCACGGAGTCACTTCTGATGCAAATACCCTGGAGGACGGCGGAACAATAGCAGGACTGCCCCAAAGGACTGCCAACGCTGTCGTCTTGCTACAAGCGACCTTCCCATCTTTCTCCCTGGGGTGACGGAGGTGGGGTTCGAACTTTCAGTCAGCAGCTGAGGGAGGATTTGACCACTGGGCCACCAGGGACCGACCTTAAGAACCAAACTCTGCCCCCCCATGCCCTCAGTCAGTTTTGACGCATAGTGACCTTACAGGACAGAGCAGGGGGTTCTGAGGCTGTAAGTCTGGGTAAAGTGGAGGGGCAGCAAATGAGAGGCAAGCCCTTAGCAACAACGGGCTCCGGCACAGAAATGATCCTAAGGCTGGTACCGGGTTTCCTTCTGTTCCGCATGGGGTCGCTGTGGGTTGGAGCTGACCAGAGGGCGCCTCATGACGATTCTTTATGGAAGCAGACTGCCTCCTCTGTCTCTCGGGCGGCTGGGGGACTCAAACCCCTAACCCACTGCACCGCCAAAACAAAACCTCACTGCTCTCGAGGTTCCAGCTCAGCGACCCGACAGGACGGAGCAGGACTGCCTCCTTGGGTTACAGGGACGGTCACTCTAGGGAAGCAGGGGGGCCTTCTCTTTCTCCTTTCTCGGAGCAACTGTCCCTGACCAACTAGTCTTGAGTCTGAACAGTCTAGGTTTGGCCCGACTGCATGGCTATTCCTGGCACCCCTCCTGTCAAAAACACATCAACCTTGCCTCATCCCCCAATAGTCCCTCCTGGGACACCCCCCCCCCATCTCCTGTGCCCTCAGAGTGAGGCCTCTCCCAGCCTGTTTCCTCCAGAGTCTGACTTCTGGTCATTCCCAGGCCCACGCCAGGAGGAGTTACAGTTTGAATGATGAAGAGTTGGCGGCAAGTTCGGAAAACCATTTGCCTGTATGTCCGGGGTCTCCAGCTCCCTCATTTGGGCCTGGGCCCTGCCCCCCGTCTGGCTCCAGGGCGGTGTGCAAAGGGACGGGGCCAGAGCTCACCAGTCCTGCACCGCGTTGAAGGACTCCTCGTTGGTGATGTCATACATGAGGATAAAGCCCATGGCACCCCGGTAGTAGGCGGTGGTGATAGTCCGGTACCGCTCCTGCCCAGCTGTGTCCTGGGGAGGAAGAGACCGAGGTCAGAGAGGACCCACATAAACCTGCGATGAAAACGAGCTCTCAGGCTTATCCAGCCCCAACCTCGAGGCACAGAGCGGGTAGGGGCTTGGCTAGGAGCCCAAACCAAATGCTGCCATCGAGTCCATGCGGGCCCATTGGCCACCCTGTGGGTTCGGGAGACTAACTTCACGGGAGTAGAAAGCCCTGTCTTTCTCCCGAGGAGCCACTGGTGGTTTCAAACTGCTGACCATGCGGATCGCAGCCCAACTCGGAACCACAGCACCACCAGGGCTCCAAACCAGGCCAGGGTAAAAGGGTCCTTTTGGGTTTCCAAGACTAGCTCTTTACGGGGATAGAAAGCTCCATCTTTCTCCCTCGCAGCAGCTGGTGGTTTTGAACTGCTGATCTTAGCAACCCGATGCGTGGACCACTATGCTACCGGGGCTCCAAGGGGGTCCGTGAATGCAAATGGAAAAGGGGTACCCAGACACATGACCTACCCATCCATTCTACCAATGCTCCTTCCTCATCCGCTCTACTGTGTGCCCCACCCAGCTCTGGATGACTTCACTTAACAAATGGGACAAACATCATGACCCAGGAGGAGCTGAAAGCCCAGTGTGGCAAACAGGTCGTGAGAAATATATCACGTGTCAGAGGCAGCCAAGGGCTGTGGCTGAAACAAGCTAGATGGGGGTGGATGCTGCGGAGAAAGAACAGTTTGAAAACCTGAAGAGCCACATAGTTCTCAGGGAGGAGGTTCCTGGGCAGCGAGCAGAGCCCATGCAAAGGCCCTGAGGTGGGGCTGCCTTTGCATTGGAGGGAGGAGAAGGTGGTAGGGGTGCCCATGGGGATGGGCCACTTGAGCCAGGGGACCCGCTGCCACCCAGTCAATCCCAGCCCATGGCAATGGCATGCATTATCAGGCTACTCCCCAAGCCTTCCACAGTGGCTCTGGGGGTGGGGGTGGGGGTGGGGGCTGACCTGCCAATCTTTAGGTTAGCAGCCAATGACAAGCGTGGGTGTGGATCTTACTGGATAGAGTGGGAGAAAAGTATACAGAACTCACAATCCTAAAGGACCCCAGGCTAACCAGCAGAATCAGCCATTTAAAATCAAAAGGAAAGGAGGAATGGATTCCAGGAAGAGAGATGGGAAGTGGGAAAACCAATGCTGCATGGGAGGGGATTGACATGGACGAGTTCAAACAAAGTACGTGTTAAATGATGGAAGGTAAAACCAACTCATTGCCACCGAGAGAGAGAGAGAGAGAGAGAGAGAGAGAGAGAGAGAGAGAGAGAGAGAGAGAGAGAGAGAGAGAGAGAGAGAGATACCAAAGCCGAGGCACCCTGTGAACGACTGAGAGTGTAACTCCTCAGGCGAATACAAAGAATGCTCTTGCTCCTGAGCAGCTGTGGTTATGACATGTAACCCTTCAGGTTAGCAGCCCAAAGCATAACCATCACCAGAACTTTCCCAGATCCCAATTAAGAGTTAAAACGAAGAGTAGCCAGACCCACATGGTGGATATGATCCGGTGTGGATTTACCCCGAGTGCAGTGGGTGGGGGCGTGCAGAGCAGCACAGAGATTGAAGAGAGAGAACTCTGGCCTTCAGAGGGGAGGAAAGAGAGGGGGCCAAGAGACCCTGGTGGGGTTACCTGCACCTGTCCAAGGGAGTGTTGGGGAAGGCTGAGGTGGTCTCACTTGTACCTCCAGCCCTAGTACTGTTGTCTACACCTGATAAAAGCCCACTGTGTGAATGAATGAATGAATGGATTCAGCCAGGAAAGAGAAGGGCAGAGGAAGGGAGGGGCTGTCTCCCAAGGAGTAAGGAGTAAGCAGTGTGGCATTCCCAAGGCCTCCCACCCCCACCCCCTCACCCAGATCTGCAGCTTGATCCTCTTGTCATTGCGGTAGATGGTCTTGACCTTGAAGTCGATGCCCACGGTGCTGACGAAGGCGGGCGTGAAGGAGTCGTCGGCATAGCGGAACAGGAAGGACGTCTTGCCCACGCTGCTGTTGCCAATGATGAGGATCTTGAACATGTAGTCGAAGTTCTGATCGGAAGATTCCTTCTGTCCGTAGCGCGAGTCTGTGGCAGACGCCATCTGGGGGTGTGGAGCGGAGGCACGCATCAAAATGCTCCTTGCAGCCTCCAAGGTTGAACGCAGGATAGAGAGGGCCCCAAGTAGGAGGACTCTGGCGTGAGGAGACCACCCTGATCCCATCAGGATGAGGCCGTGACCCTGGGAGACCCATGACTTTGAATGGCGCAAGGTTGCAAGGGAGGATCTCAGAGGTAGTGATGGGGATGGGATCGCCTCCTCAGTCCCCTCTAGCTGGCTTGCACCCCAGGTCCCATTGTAACCCTAAACCCTACCGCTGTGACTGGAGGGGTGACTGCAGCTGGCCCCGCCCCCAATCAATCATTCATTATCTTCCAGGCCGAGCTGCGCCGGGCACGGGCACGTGAACAAGCGCGCGCATGGTACCACTGAGGCGCGTCCACAGCCCCTTCTCCCTACCCCTCCAGGTAGGGAGCGCAAGAGCTGAGGCAGCGGCATCACGTGACAGGGGCAGGGAGTCACATGCTCAGGTGCTCCCAGCCTGACATACGCACACCGCACACCTACCTGTGCGGGGCGTACACAAGAGGGAGCAGACACGCTCAGGTGCATACAGGCAGGCGCCTCTCTGCACATGGGCTCGCATACACAAATATGCAAACTCACCCACACCGACAGCGCCCTCCACCCAGGCAGCAGTGTACAGTGTCACCCACAGGGACATGCAGCCCTGTGTGACACCGTGGGACGCGCACACGCAACCTCCCTCCGCACGCGCGCTGCAAGCACACACTTGAGATTAGAGGCCCACAGCGATGGGAGAATATGCAAGAGGACAGTCACAGTTTCGCCGTCACAAGACGGGAGCACACGCGTGTGCACACCACGCGCACGCGCACGTATATAGCCTCTGCGCGCACACCTCCCGAGCGGCACGCGCCTCCCCTCCCCCCTCCACCGCAGAGCTGGGCCGGATGGGGGTGGGGGGGACTGAGGATCGGCAGGTGGAGACACCTAGCCCCATCGCTTCGCCGCATCCACCCCTCAGTCAAACGCCGTCCACCAGTTTCCCCATCCAGCCGGTGCATCAGTCAAATGAAGGTTACGCAGGTGCGCCGGGCGGAAAAGCACCGGGTCCCTTGGCAGCTCACCTTGCCCTGCACTGATGCCGTGGCAACCCTCGCGGCGGTGGCTTTTTTGGCTGCGGCGGCGCTGGGGTCCCCTGTGCGTTGAAGTGGGGCTGCGCGGTGGCGGTGGCGGTGGCGGTGGCGGTGGCGGTGGCGGCGGCGGCAGCGGCAGCGGCGGCGGCTCAGGCCCCTGCAGTCCGCGGTGACGTCCTGCAAAGAGTGGGGCGGGGCCTCGCATGCAGATACAGCCGTGACGCCATTCAGGGGCGGGGCCGCGCATGGAGATATGGACCGCTGACGCACGCAGATGCAGGAGAGGTGGGGTTCCCGCGTAGATTGACGGGTGGATGGGCGGGTTTAAGCGTTCACACCCAATCGCTCGTGGCTCAAGTGGACTCCTGTTTCAAGGGGGCGGTACAAACTCGGACTCCGCCTCTTGTCAGTATCAGGAGGTGGGGCTGTTTGGCACCCGTTCACTGGCCTATGTAATTGATGGACGGGATGAATGGCCAATAAGAGACCGCCGCCTCCCTCCTCCTGTCCAATGGTGATTCCCGGGCCATTGAAGGGCTATGCCTGAGGCCTGAGCTGATCCCCCAGACTGGTCGGGTGGCCCTACCCTGCTTGTACCTACCCAGCACTGTAGATCCCTGCGACCACCCCTGTCTCGCCTGGAGCTCTGTGACCTCTCGTTGAGCGCTCCCTACTCCTAATTTCAAAAATTGAAGCTAAGGCCCGAGAGCTGTTCCTCTCTCATTTATGGGGTTCAAAAAGAAGAAACGGAAAATTGAGGTCATGGGAGAACACTTCCTTGTTCAATTCTTGCGTGTAAGACCACAAATGAGGAGCGGGTGGTAGCGCCTCCACCCGCCCCCATTTCTAAGGCTTAAAAGAAGAGAAAAAAAATTGGGGTCAAGAGAGCCACCTTTCTCCCCAATTCCTGGTGGGGGTGTGGGAAGGGCTTTGGGCTCTCTGGGAACCCCTCCCTTCGCTCCATTATTGAGGGGCAGGTAAGCAGAGGTGATGAGGGAGCCCTTCCTACCTACACTTCACAATAAAGACATGGGAGCTGGGAGCTGCAAAAATCCCCACCCAGGTTTCCCCAGTTTTGAGTTAAAAAACAGACCACACCAGGGCCGCAAAAAAAAACCAAAACAAGAGACAGATAAATGAGACCTTGAGGTGAAAATGCTCCATGAAGCGAAGAGGCCCCACGCTGCCCAGAACCTGGACCACAAAAGTCAGAATGGAAAGGGGAAGGAGGGAGACTCCGAATTCCATTCTGAGTACTAGCTCTCTCACTCAGACCCACTACCCCACAGAGGGCGGAGGGGCCTCTACAGTGTCCCGATCCAACATCCTCCCTGAGGAGGCGGGTCTGGGGTGGAGGTGGAGGGGCGACCTGTTTATAAAAAGGTCTGCAGCTGCACAGGCGCCGAGGGACCAGAATAACTACAGCTAGCTCCTCGGGCAACTTTCCCCGCCTCCCGCCTCCACTCTCCCCACCCCACCCCCGGAAGTGCAGGGACGTCCCTCCCACGACTGCATTTGGAAAATTTATTTTTTCCCTGGTTAATATGTTTGTCTCCGTCCCTCTTTCAGGGACAGGGAGACTAAGCTGGGCGTACTGAAAACAAGTTCTCAGGAGGGACTAGTCCTTAGTAAAGTGGCGGGGGTGGAGGGGAGGGGGCGGGAAAGGCAGACCTTCCATGAGATGGGCTGACCCAGTGGCTGCAGTCCTGGATGGGGAAGCCTAGGAAGTGTCGCCCCCCCCCACCCCGTCCCCCCTCCCTTTGTTCATAGGCTCAGAGTCCCCGCTGACAAGCACCCAACCAAAGCAACTGCCCACTCAAACCTCTTTGGACTATGAAAGTATCTTCAACACACTGAGGCACATTGGGAACATTCCGGAAAAACATAGACAAGCCTTCTCCCTTTCCCCCTTCCCATCCCCATCCCCCAAACCAAAGGCCAAGGCTTCACCCCTGGTAGGGCTCCTGCCTGCAGAGAGAAGCCCACGGGCAGCTAATCCCAAGGCCACTTGGCTCTCTGACCCCCAGATGCAGGTGCCCCACTGCTTAGGGCTTGGAACTGGTTGGCACTGAGAAATACTCTCTGATTTGACTAGGGGGGATCAGCCCCCCCCCCACTAAATTTACACCAGCTTCTAACCCAAAGGTTGGCTGTGTCAGCCCACCGGTGGCGGCGTGGAGCGAGAGAGACTTGGCCATTAGCTCTGAGGAGAGCACAGTTGGCAAATGTATAAAACAAAATGATAACTCAGTGCAAACCCTGTGTGGTGTCCCCGTCTGCATTAGATGGACAGCAGGGGGCTCATTGGGTCTAGTTTGTTCCCGCACTGTCTGTTTTAAATAAAGGAATGCAAGGCCTAAGACTCTGGACTTAGGGATGGCTGAGTTGGAGGAGGAGCGTCCAGGTGTGAAAGAGGAGAGAGAGTGCCGCTGAGAGGAAGGTCTGGGCTCCCCTGTCCCAAACACCTTGAGCACCCGATACCAACACGTGTGGGGTCTGTTAGACCAATCTCTTCTGAGACACAAAAGAGGCAGATTCTCACAGAAGCACAGATGGAGAAGGTAGATGGAAATGGGCAAGGGACAAGAGCTGGGGGGGCGGGGGAAAGACTAGGATCTCCCCACAGAATCTCAGGGAGAGGGAGGATTCTCCTAGCGCCAGCCCTGAATGTGGACTCCAGCCTCCTGGGCTGTGGGTTAAACCCACTCACTTGTGGCATTTCGGTTTCCCCAGCTCCAGGCAACCAAGGCGGTCAGTGAGGGGGAGGGGAGGGAGACAGAGGGAAGGGCACAGGGATGCTCAGAGGTGCACACGGAGGCAGGGGTGGGGGCAGCAAACAGAGAGAAATGCACACGAACACAGCCGAGTCATCTACAGGCAGGTCTATAGCCGTTTTATTTTCTTCTTCATGTCCATGATTATTTTCGATTTCTATGATTTCCAAATCACCCACAGCAAACACATATTGATTTGTAAAGGGGCTGGGGTGGAGGGTAGAGAGATCATTCTAAATAGGAATGCCTTGGCACCCGGCCTCTTATATAAGCGTCTGGTGAACTGTACCAGGTTCGGAACCCCAGAGACGTTACTTCTCCTCCTGTGGATAGTTAGCATTAAGTCTGGTGGTGGGGAAGTGTCCGTGGTTACAGTAACAGAGGGAAGCTCTGCTGGCGTAGCGGGCTACACACTGCACCTTGAAAGGAAAGGTCAGCGGTTCAAAGCCACCAGCGACTCGATGGTGTGAACCCACAGGGGCAATTCTATTCTGTCCTCCAGGCTCCCAAGGAGCCGGAATGGACTTGGTGACAGTGAGGGCAGTTAGTAGCTAGAATCCTAGTGTCCCGTGCACCTTTTCAGGCACTGGGTGGGATGGTAACCCTGGTGGCAGTGGTACACCATTGGGAAACTAACTGCAAGGTTATCCGTTTGAAACCACCAGCTGCTTCTCCCGTGAAAAACAGAGCTTGCTACTCCCGGTAAAGTTTAGTCTCAGAAATCCAGAGGCAGTTCTACCCTGTCCTATATGGATGCTGAGTCAGCGTCGACTCAATGGCAGTGAATTTATTTTTTCGTTTTGCTTTGGGAAGGGGAGGTCTCCAAGGAGGGGACAGGACTCGGGACTTGACCACTGACCTCTGGAAAACACCCAACAGGGTCTGTCCCTAGGACAGGACAGCTGTGTTTCCTGTTCTGACCACAAGGTGGCAGCCCTGACTATGGCAGAGCATCCAGGGACCTGACTGGTGGTCCAGGACTTGGTGGGGGTCTCCCTGCACCTTAGTTTCACCAACCATGCAATGGGCACAATACCAATTGCTGAGTCATCGAGCGTCTGCAGCTGTGAATGGCATTGGGCTAACTGCAGGACCCGCAGTTTGAACACCAGCCACGCCCTGGGAGAAAGCTGAGCCTTTCTGCGCCTGTGAAAGCCTCCAGTCTCTGGGAAACCAACTGTCCTGCCGCGTCCATGAGTCAGAATCGACTCCACGTCTTTCTTTTCCTTTAAGACCTGAATGAGGGCAGCAGTGATTCGAAGGTAGAATTCTCGTTCTCTATGCAGAGACCCAGGTTCGAGTCGCCCAAAGGTGCCTCACACAAAGCCAGTACCCATCAGTCAGAAGAGGCTTGCATGTGGCCACCATGTGGATGTGGAGCAGGTTTCCGGGAAACTGCTAGAGCAGCGGTTCTCAACCTGTGGGTTGCGACCCCTTTGGGGTTGTTGAACGACCCTTTCACAGGGGTTGCCTGATTCCTAACAGTACCAAAATGACAGTGATGAAGTAGCAACGAAAATCATGTTCTGGTTGGGGGGTCACCACCACATGAGGAGCTGTATGAGAGGGTCCCGGCATGAGGGAGGTTGAGAACCGCTGCCCTAGACTAAGATGGACCAGGAAGAAAGGCCTGGAAGTTGCCTTCGGAAAATCCTCAGGAACACAGTGGTTTGGTCCCGCCGGACAGGGGCTCGTCAGGAGCTGGGGTGGGGCACTTGCGATATGACCCAGATGGCTGGGTCAGCGTCAGGAAAACGCTCAGTGCCCTCAATGCCCAAGGTTTGCCAGGTGTGCCATGGGGGAGGGGACTCGTGGACCCCAACCCTCAACCAAGGGGTAGGTGAGTATTAGAGTCAGATTACAGGTGGAGAAACTGAGGCCCAGAGGGGCTGTACCTGCAAGGAAGCCTCTGGGGCCTTCCTCCCTCTGGATTAAGTGTGGGGGGGGGGCGGCTCCGGGAACCAAAGGGTCACAGAGTGGGGCTCACGTGGAGCATTCTGGGCCTTTGTGCCTATTCTAGGAGACAGAGGATATGGGGGTGAGTCAGCAGTGGGACTCGACTGGGGGCTGCCAGCGAGCAGGGGACACATCAACCAGAGACACCTGACCTGACCACAGAAAGCTCAGGGGCTTACAGCCACAATCTAAAGGCACCAGCGGCACCAGCTGTGCCGGTTTTCAGGATGACTCTTCTGCAGGAGCTTGGCACCTGGGCAGAGGAGCAGGGAAAGGCACTTTTGCGGGTGCTCCCCCTCAGGGCCAGCCATTGACCCCCAAGGCAAGCACGCATGTACTGCCACTGTCCCACCCGCACACCCCAGCTCCCGCAGAGGCCCAGAGGAGGCATGGCCCTACAGCTGGTGCTCAGTAAATATTTGATAAATAATAAGAGAATAAAGTTATCATCGTGGCTTCAGAGTGGCCACTGAAAAAGCTGGCCAAGGAGTCTGGTAAGAATTCCCTCCCCGGAGAAGGGGTGGCTTCCAGGAGGGGGATCCCAAGGATGCTGTAGGAGACTATTCCCGAGGGAGCTCTCTCTCACCTGAGCCTGGAGTCAGGATGAACCCCAGGCAGGAGTCCCTGAATTCACCTTGAGACCTGCTGTAACTAAAGCTCTGTTGTCTCCCACAATGGGTAGGAGGCCGAGGCCAGGGCCACCTGGGACCTCCTGCTGTGAAGTCCACCTGGTAGGGACTCTTAAGTGCCAAAGGGCTTGGCCAGCGTGTTCCCCTCACAGTCCACAAAAGGCTTGCCCCTGGTCCTCTGGTTGTCTAACTGTGAGGTCTGGGGGTCCGGGCTGGCCTCGGAGGACATGAGCTCTGTGTCAGGCCCTTCCAAGGCTTCCCCATCCGCTGCTGCCTGTTCCTCTTCCTCCTCCTCCTCCTCTGCTTCCTCCAAGGTCAGCCCAAACTGGAACCTGTCAAGACCGGCCCGCTGGGGGCTGTTGGGGGCTGGGGGGCTGCGGGGGATCTTGCTCTGGTACCACTCTCGGTTGTCCTCCAGGGTATCCAGCAGGTCCTGGGCATCCGGGTGCACCAAGTCAGCCCATGTCTCCCACAGCGGGTGGGCGATGTAGTCAATGAAACCAACCTGTGAGATTGGGGGAGGGGGGTGAACAGTAGTGAGTTGCCATAGACCCTAGATCCAATCCAGCACCCAGGCCCTGGCCCTGATGTTCCGTCTGTCCAGAATGCCATACCCAACCCCTACATAGCTGTGAGTTACATCATCTGTTGTCAATTTGAGACTTAAGAGTGAAGGGGTAGAGTTTAGCCTGTCAATTAGGTCTCAGCTTGATGACCTCATTTGGAGGCACTAAGAAGATAATTAGCTCACTAGGGGCGGGACACACGCTCACTCTCTGCGAGACCTTTCCGTTGAGAAGACACATGGGGCTATGCAAGAGCCCTGGAGCTGGAGAAGTCATGTGGAGACCCCTATCAGCGCTGAGATGCTTCCACTGTCACTGGGTCCACAAGACTTTCCACCCACTGACCTGTGATCTTCCTGCACCCGGCGTCATTGCATGTGTTTCGTGTGTGTGAAGAGGAATTTACAGACTGGTACAGGACATAGAGGCTACTATCGGACTTATGGACTTGATCCGGACTGGGCTGGGATGTTTTCTTCATGTTCCATCACCTTTCTAGAAAGCTCTTTCCTATACGCATATGACTGTCTATGAATTCGTTTCTCTAGTCAACCAGGACTAACACAACATCCTTCAAAACCCAATTTAAATAACCCCTCTTCTAGGAAAACATCTCCTGCCCCATTGGGGCTCCCCTGCCTTGACCCCATCCCATGGTGGCTTTTGCCCTTGGACCTGGGACTTCTCCACGGAGGCCGTGTGCTTGTCGCACATGGGGCTGATGTCCAGGCCTAGATCACGCTCCCGGTCACCCTGCTGGAAGAACTCGGCCATGACGCGCTCCGTCCACTGGCGGTACAGGGGCAGCGGCTTGGTGGGGTTGCTGAGGTCAGCGCAGTGTACCAGGTTCTGCAGGACCTGGGGAGAAGGAGGCTCGGGAGGGTGCAGTCTGAGCCACCCTCAGGCCTGGAGTCCCCCCTCCTCCCAAAACCACGGCCGACTCATTTTATAGGTAGGAAAAGGGAAGCCCAGAAGGGGAAGGGCACGTGATTCTCAGCACCTCCATCTGGACACACCGTGGGCCGGGACGGCTCGAGCCCAGACAGGGCCACACACCTGGATCCGGTCAGAGTAGTTGTCCAGCAGCAGGACGCCCAGGCTGGCCACCTTCTTGGTCTCCACCATGGTCTTCAGGTCGGCCAGCAGGTTCATGTGCTTGGACATGTCTGTGGCCAGCACCTGAGAAGGCAGGGGAGGGATGAGAGGACCCTGCCTATCCTGCACCCCCCAGATACCACTCCGGTTCCCACCCTCAGCCCTCTGAGACTCAGTGTCCTCCTCGATGAAATCGGGGGCCAGGAAACGCAGCGACACTCAGCCACCAACGCAGGCCTCTGGTCATAGAGCACCAAACTCAACTCACAGCCGTTGAGTTGGTGCCAACCCCATAAGACAGGGTAGAACTGACCCTGTGCGTTTCCCAGGCTGTAACTCTTGACAACAGGAGTAGAAAGCGCTTCCTCC